>NW_006203764.1:1271527-1277162 GCF_000334495.1 Tupaia belangeri chinensis
GATGTGACAATGGAGCGATGGAGTACATAGGTGTGCGGACGTTCCCTTTGAGAATGTACGAGAACGATCTTGTAACTGAACTTTATCATGATCTTCTAGCGATGCGGTTACTGCTCTGAGTCTACCTCACGCCTGGGACAAGTGTCGGTGGTAACTGGGTTGAGGTCGCCTATGGTAGGAGTTCCGGAGCAGTACGAGTGATTAGCAGCACCCAGGGATTGTGGGGTCAGGCCTCAGCTTTTTCAGGCTTTCACGGTTCGCCGAAGTCCTGTTACCAAAATCATGCTTTCAGAGATGCGTCTTGTATGAGTCTGTGCAAATAATCATGTCCGGACGTGGACAGTAACATAATTCCAAAGAATGATCCCTTCTCAGTCAGGTTCTGCTTCATTAGCATCATTTAAGATATGGTTTCTGGGAACCAGCAGTTGGCGTAATGGCCACGTCGCTGGACTCCCATGTAGTCGACTGTGGTTCAAGTCCTGGGCCCAGTGACTTAAACTCATGCTGGGCACGTGTGCGTGCATCCCCAAGATCCAGAGGGGAGAATGGAGGAGAAGGGATTGTGGTGCGGCCATCCCCCTGGGGGGTTGATTTTTCGCTTCCTGTCTCTCTGTCTCTCTCTGTCTTTCTGGTGAGTGCAACCCTATAGCAAAACCACCCCCCCCCCAAAAAAAAGATACTGTTTCATGGTAGCTCCTCTTCTGGACACAACATAGGGCCTTTTGGAAAAGGAGATGATCCACAGGTGTTTATTCAGAAAGTTGTTCCCATCGTCAACAAAGCATTTGTAAGATTTCCATCTACTGGAAAAGAATACGTGAGATCCAAGCTGCTGAGTGTACTGCGATATCCGCACTGACTCTGGGAGCAGGGGACCCGCGGGGTGGGCTCAAGGCCACACCAGTGGCAGCATTCAAAGGTGGGCTCTCACCACTGCGACAGACGTGTGAATGCAAGTGAAGGTGAGGATGTGGCGGTCCTACTGAAGAAGAGTCACTCCGATGACTGGGTCAGTGTGATCTGGGAGCACCTGGCTGTGCCACTCCCTCAGCAGTCTGGCAGCTTCTGTGGCAGCAGAGCCGCCTTCTGCTTCAGCACCGTGAAACCATCCACGAAGCGGCTACTTACGGTTCCACGCGGCCTTACGGAGAGAGTCCTTTGTTAGCAAGAGCAAGGACCGAGCGCTTCCATAGCGATGGGGACTTCCAGACTATTTCAACAGAAATGTAGGAAGAGCTGTTTCTGGAAATGGTAACTTGTGGCCAACCCATAATGAAATGAAGAGGGCAACAGGGGACAGGAATACATCTGAGAGGAAGTTCCTGGGACAGAAATGAATGTGTGCACAGTGGATTGGAAGTGCATAAAACAGCCGAAGGTGTCTCGGACTCTAAAGTAGAGTTAAGGGAGGAAGGAGGGTTTGAAAGGGAAGGGTTCCTCGGAAGAAAGAATGTCCCTAGGTGGTGTCCTCACCGAGGACTTCTGATGGAGGCACCGACTCCCCTGGTATGGTCTCCCCATCCCCTACGAAGACCACCCCATCACCTCGGCATCAAAAAGGGACTCTTCAGGTCAAGAGTACAGCTTGTGAAAACTCACCAAAATGAGTTATTTTGTTACAGTTAGATGAGAATTGAACGTTCTTGGGTTCTAATACGTTCATTTTTACGTTAACACTTTACCGGATGAAATTGGACTTAGTCTGGTATCTCTAACAGAATTACCTGGTCTAAGGGGATATAATAACCCTATCTCCTCTGACATTTGGGATTTTTTTAGTTTCACAGGTGCATTTAACAAATCGTTTGTAAAGTGGGAGTCCGTGTCCGTGTGTAGCTGTTTTTGCTGAGTCTGGAAGAGCTGTGCTGGCTCACGATGTGCCCACGTAGCTACAAGCACCCCTTCGAGCGTGGGACACGCAGACCGCATTCCTTGGCTTGACGATGCCCGAGATGGTCTTGCAACGCCGTCTTAAGTGAATCACATCCTTGTCTTTGGAACGTGGTCTCCCAACCCTTGTTGTGACTGCAGTGTTTACCAGATATTTGATGAGGTGCTATGTTTGTGAAAAAAAAAAAAAATCACTTAATTCAGAAACACGATTGATGCTGAGTGCCAAATTCTACCACGTAGTAAGTCCTATGAGATCATTTTATTGTAATTGTGGGTCATGTTCTGATTCTCATGGTTGGGAATTCTTCGATCTTAGCAAGCATTACCAATATTAAATGCCAAGAGTCTATTTAAACGTTCTCTCAAGTTGGAGTAATGGGGTTGAAAAGACAAAGTCAATGTAATAGTCAAGGGCAAAGCTTCGAGTGCTCAGGAACGGAAATGCTAATCTGCCTTGTTTAAGGAGCCACATATTTTTTTTTTCAAAGATAATTCAAGGTGGCCATTTTGTTATATGGAAAGAATGGAAGTTCTGAAATTTTGGCTAAAGATTTTGGCTGCTATATTTCGAATTATAAGAACAAAGGATTTTTTTAATATTTATTTAGTCAAAATGATTTTCAAGTTTCTGCAAATACGGTAGTTGTAAATTTAAAATAGTAAGCGTTTATTGGTGAATAACGTATATATTTCTATTCCACTAAAAGTCCGTGAAGTTGGAAAAAAAAAAAAAGAAGGAATTGTGGCGCAGCCATCGCCTCGGGGGTGATTTCTTACATTCCCTCTCACTGTCTCTGTCTCTTCTTCTCTGGAAAGCATACATGCCTCAAGGCAAAAACCTCTAAAAAATAAAAAATAAATAAAATTTTTAAAATATTTAAAAAGATCTTACAAAATAAGACCTAGAAATAAGAACAAAAATACCAGTCATGATAATAAAGATGAAGGGGTTAAAACTCATGTTTATTCCCGAATAGGATACAAAATAATAAAACCCCAGTTTGAGCATATACTGACGTCATAAAGCAAAGTGGCACAAAAAAAGTTTGAAGAAAAGGTATTTTTATTTTCAAACAATTATATGAAAAAAGAACAGCAGTCAAAAAAGAAAAAAAAAACACAAAAAATTACAGAGGGTAAGTTTTTGTTAATAAAAGTTCATGAAATCTACAAAGAAAACAAAATAATCACAAAGATTTATGGATCAAACCAAATAGTATTAAAATTTAACAAAATCTACTAATACAGCAGAGAATTTATCACAAATATAATAAGAATAGAAAAATTTGACACTTCTCTTTCTTAGTCATTTAAAAGTAAATAAAAAATAATAAACATAGATGATACTAATTTTGTATGTATGCATGTATAAGTTGCTTTACAACTTTTCCAATTCCATGCAACATTTTAAAAAAAAACCACTTTTTTTCTTTTCTTTTCTTTTTTCTTTTTTTTTTTTTAGTTTTTGCTGTAGGTCGTGTGCACTGGCCAGAGACTGAGAGAGACAGAGAGAGAGGAGGTGAGAAGTCACCACCCGGGGGAGGGTAAGGAGGGAGTGGCCATGCCGCAATTCCTACTCTTCCATTATTCTCCCAGGATTTGGGGCACACACATGCACCTGGCATGTTTTCAGGTCACTGGGTCCGGGATTCGAACCACAGGGTCGATCATGAGGAATCCAGCTGCCTTAACCTCTACCCCACCTGCTAGCCTGATAATACATTTTAATATGATAAAAATATGGTTAAGTTTCTCAAGAACACCATCCAATTTAGAATGCCATGCTGTTGTACTCTGAACGTTATCGGCAGCAACCACTTACAAGACCCGTTTAGAAAGACTGGGAAGAATTTTTCTTCTAAATTATCTCTGAGACCAAAAAGTGACTAAATGCAGCGCATGAGGACTACCTGTAAAACATTGCAAATGCCCACCAGTGCTCCGAAATGCACACAGCTTGGCCAGGTTGCGTGAGATGACACATTGGTTTCCCGTGGCTGCTGTCACTCACCCTCTGGCACAGGCTCAGTGAATGAAGCAACACAAAGGAATTCAGCCTCAGCTCTGGGGACTGCTTGCAGGGCCACGTCCCCCCTACTCAGGGTGGTGATTCTGAACCCCAGGACCTGTGATTACTTCTACATGGCAGAAGATTGTAGAAAGCTCTCCGACCTGTCCTGGTCGGCCCTCGGCGACATCACTTATATTCTTGCCTTGTCCAGCTGACCAGGGCTGCCGGGCTTGAGGCCACACTGCCCCGTGCCCACCCCGCTCTCACAACACCGTTCTCCTCTCCGCCTGTGTCACCTCTCCTTCCATGTCTCTCTTACAAAGATACAAGCGATGGCCTCGAGGGCCGATCTGGACAACCCGGGAGGACACTCTCCAGTTGTCTGCCATGTAACAAATACGCACAGGTCCTGGGATCAGGAGGTGAATATATCTTCAGGGAGTCATTTTCTTTCCAGATGCAAATCTGTCATAATTTTAATTGTTAAATAAGAAATGATTAAAAAAAACAATGAATTAAATGTTCATAATGTGAGTCAAGGAGTAAGAAAGAGCACTCACAAATTTAAGGAAATCAGGGGAAGAAATGAATACAACAAAGGCGTAGAGGCTGGCCCCATTGTGCAACTGATAAGACTGTACAGAGGGAGTGGATCCCACATGGCTGACCATGGTTCAAATCCCGGCCCCAGTGTCCTGGAAAACACACTGGACATAAGTGTACATGCCCACAATCCTCACAGGATTAAGAAAGTGGGGGTGAGGGGGACACATGGAGTGGTGGTTAAAGCGGTGGACTCTCATATGGTTGACTGTGGTTTGAGTCCCGGACCTGAAGGCTTGCTTTCTGTTTCCCTCTCTGTGTGTCTCTTTCTGGTCAAATTAAGAATGATAATAAAAATAAATAAAACAAAACAAAACAAAATAAAATAATTCTTTAAAAAAAGAGTCTGATAACTCTTAAAAAAAGAAAGAAAGAAGGAAAGAAAGGGAAGGAAAAAGATTGTAAAGTGACCGGACCCCATTGGGGGTTCCCTCTCTCTTTCTCTCATGCATGTACATGTGCCTTCTGGAATTAAAACAAAAAAGAACAAAGAGCTAGCATTCCGTTTAGATTTTGACAAGGAGATGTTAAAAGATCATTTTCAAAGATTTACAATATAAATATAAATTTGAATGCAAATATGGATATAAACTTTTAATTTTGCTATAAATATTTGTTATATACTAATATATAAAATGAATATAAGTATAATGAATGAATGTGGATATAAAATTAGTGCAAACATAATACACATAAGATGGGGACTGGCTCTCTGTCAGTGGCAGTTCCTAACTCAGAGAAGTGACTGGTAAGATCTTAGGTAGGACTGGTTCAAAGGAGCGTTCAGAGAGCAGAATTGACGATAGGCCATGAAATAGCATTACAAATAGATGCAGAACTGGTGTTTCATTGCTCATTCTGTTTTTAAAGTTTGTTTATTTCTTCCATGAGTGAGACAGAGAGACACCATCCCTAATAGGGTCTTGATGCCCCTGTCCTCAACCAGCCCCAGATCAGGGAACATGCCTATTGGTACACTCAGGGAGGTCTCCAGGTGTGAACCCAGAACTGCATACTTAGGGATGTCTCCATGTGTGAACTTGGACCGTGTACCCAGGAGGTCTCCAGGTGTGAACCCAGAACTGCATACTTAGGGACACCTCCAGGTGTGAACCTGGACCGTGT
>NW_006203764.1:1278798-1284278 GCF_000334495.1 Tupaia belangeri chinensis
TCAAATCCCGGCCCCAGTGTCCTGGAAAACACACTGGACATAAGTGTACATGCCCACAATCCTCACAGGATTAAGAAAGTGGGGGTGAGGGGGACACATGGAGTGGTGGTTAAAGCGGTGGACTCTCATATGGTTGACTGTGGTTTGAGTCCCGGACCTGAAGGCTTGCTTTCTGGTTCCCTCTCTGTGTGTCTCTTTCTGGTCAAATTAAGAATGATAATAAAAATAAATAAAACAAAACAAAACAAAATAAAATAATTCTTTAAAAAAAGAGTCTGATAACTCTTAAAAAAAGAAAGAAAGAAGGAAAGAAAGGGAAGGAAAAAGATTGTAAAGTGACCGGACCCCATTGGGGGTTCCCTCTCTCTTTCTCTCATGCATGTACATGTGCCTTCTGGAATTAAAACAAAAAAGAACAAAGAGCTAGCATTCCGTTTAGATTTTGACAAGGAGATGTTAAAAGATCATTTTCAAAGATTTACAATATAAATATAAATTTGAATGCAAATATGGATATAAACTTTTAATTTTGCTATAAATATTTGTTATATACTAATATATAAAATGAATATAAGTATAATGAATGAATGTGGATATAAAATTAGTGCAAACATAATACACATAAGATGGGGACTGGCTCTCTGTCAGTGGCAGTTCCTAACTCAGAGAAGTGACTGGTAAGATCTTAGGTAGGACTGGTTCAAAGGAGCGTTCAGAGAGCAGAATTGACGATAGGCCATGAAATAGCATTACAAATAGATGCAGAACTGGTGTTTCATTGCTCATTCTGTTTTTAAAGTTTGTTTATTTCTTCCATGAGTGAGACAGAGAGACACCATCCCTAATAGGGTCTTGATGCCCCTGTCCTCAACCAGCCCCAGATCAGGGAACATGCCTATTGGTACACTCAGGGAGGTCTCCAGGTGTGAACCCAGAACTGCATACTTAGGGATGTCTCCATGTGTGAACTTGGACCGTGTACCCAGGAGGTCTCCAGGTGTGAACCCAGAACTGCATACTTAGGGACACCTCCAGGTGTGAACCTGGACCGTGTGCCCAGGAGGTCTCCAGGTGTGAACCTGGAACTGCATACTTAGGGATGTCTCCATGTGTGAACTTGGACCGTGTACCCAGGAGGTCTCCAGGTGTGAACCCAGAACTGCATACTTAGGGACACCTCCAGGTGTGAACCTGGACCGTGTACCCAGGAGGTCTCCAGGTGTGAACCCAGAACTGCACACTCAGGGAAGTTTCCAGGTGTGAACCTGGACTGTGCATCTAGGGAGGTCTCCAAGTGTGAACCTGGACCATGCACCCAGGGGGTCTCCAGGTGTGAACCTGGACCACACATCCAGGGAGGTCTCCAGGTGTGACCCTGGGACCTTCTCAGGTGGGCAGCCTTGCAGAACACTGTGATAACCACTGCACCACCATCCGGCCCCCAGAACTGTTGTTCTCTAAGGCAGAGCCAGGTCTAAGGCTCAGCCTCTGGGTTGGGCTGAAGGAGGTCAGGGTGGCCTGCCCATGAGCCAAGGGTCCAGGTGGTGCTTACTCATGGCTGAGGGTGTGCCCAGCCAGGGCCCTCTGCCACTTCGCTGGCAACTAGCCAGGGTCATCAGGGAGCCACACCTCCTCCTCTGTCCCCGCCTCCTACTCCTAGGTAGTTGGTCTTCTGGGGCACACAGATTAGATACAGGTCCCTAGCTACATATGATCGTGGCCCCCGAGGCTGGGAGGTGCCTGTTTCCTACCTTCTGTGTCAGCTCTCGGGGTCCCCCTCAGCCTGGACAGCCACTCTCTCTGTGCCTCAGAAAGGAGAGGGGGCGATTGCTTGAGCCGGTGTCTCTAAGAGGAACTCCATGGAGGCCCAGTTTGGGGGATCCTCATGGACTGAGGTGGGGACACGCCGTTTAGACAGAGTTGTCTTTGCCTTAGCTGGTTTCCCTGCTGACCTTTACAGCCTTACTGCACTGTGCTGCTCGAGAATTTTCTGCAGAAAAACGCAGAGCCCTGTGCTTCCCAAGCTCTTTCACGGACTCCCTCTCCGCTGCTTCTGGGACAGCAGCTGCAGGGGCTGGCGCTTCCTGGGTGCACATGGGGAGAACTGGCTTAGGTGACCCCAGGGGAGAGAGGGTACGGGAGCAAGTCCCTGAGCCTCGACTTCAGACAAATGGGTGTTTGGTCCATGCGCGAGGTGAGGAGGGGATGCCCAGATCTTTCCAGCCCCTCCCAGCGCCATGACCTCACGGCGGGGCCCCACCTCTGACGGTGGCCCACGCTCACCCAGTGGTTGCACCTGGAGCAAGCTGGGAGAAATAGGAAAGCTGTGGTCAGAGTACAGACTCAGCAGAGCTGGGTCCAAATCCTGGCCTCAGTCCTACTGTCCAGCTGTGTGACTTCAGACTTGTCACTCAACTTCCCTGAGCCTCAGTGTTCCCATCTGTGAGGTGGGCGATGTAATATTTATCTTGCTAGTTGCAGCTGGAATTCAAGGGGAAGGTCCCGCTCCATAGCTCGGGACCACTCATGGTGAGGGGGTGGGCAACACCCAGAAAGGGAGGCGGCTGCTGGTATCACTGTTGCTCCTGGCCACCTCCATCTGAGGACCCCTACTTGCATCTCGTTCATACTTGAGCTCCCTGCCTCATGATCTGGGAATGAACACAGACTGTTTGGGATCTGCCACTTTTCTTTTTTCTTTCTAATTCTGCTATAGGGCATGTATGCTTACTGGAGGGAGACAGAGAAAGAGAGAAAGTGAGAAGTCACCCCTCAGGGGGGATGGACACTACAGTCCCTTTTCCTCCATTCTCCTCTTGGGATCCTGGACACACACACGCACACATGCCAGGTGTGATTTTCCAAGCCACCGGGTCCAGGACTCAAACCATGTAGTCAGCCATGTGGGATCCAGCTCCTTAAACTTCACGCCACCTGCTGGCCCTGGGATCGGCCCCTTTTAAACAAACCCTGACTTCCAGGGTCTCTATTTTTTACCCAAACGATTCCTTCTATAGAAGCAAAAGCCTACTTTTATCTTCACTGAAACAAAAATGTATTTTAAAGTAGGCCTGCTGGGGCTGGCCCGCAGTGCCGTGCACATCGGGAACTGGATCCCCACGGCTCAGTGTGGTTTCCATCCTGGCCCCGAGGCCCGGAAAACATGCCAGATGTGGCGCATCTGTCCAAAATCGTGACAGGGAGAAGAGATGAAGGAATAAAGGTTGCAGCGTGACCACGCCTATGGGATGCGCGCTCTCTCTCTCTCTCTCTCTCTCTCTCGGGAGCACACATATCCTCTGGCAATAAGAAAAGGGGGGGGGTGAAGTTAATTTTAATATATTTTATTTAACCTGCTATATCCAAAATATTATCATTTCAACATGTAAGCAATAATGAAGCGGGGTGTGAAATATGTATTTCCCATGGTTCTTGTCCTCTTCTCTATTTTTCCTCTTGTGTTTTAATGAGAGAAAAAGGGAGAGAGAAGGGGGAAAAGAGAAGAGAGCGAAAGCTGCTTTTTGCAGGATCTCGCTGTGTCGTGCCCCTCTGCCCTGGCCTCCTAGCTAGCTGGGACTGCAGGTGTGCACCATCGTGCCGGTGAGTTCAGGCTGATGGGGATTCGAACCTTGGGCCTTCCACGTGGCTCCAGCATCATGCTGTAGTGCCCCTGCCCATGCCCCTGTAGTGGAGCCATCTTCTTTTTGCATCAGAACATCAGCCACCCTGGATTAAGGGTCAACTCTGCTTGACTTCATCACAAGGAATTCCAGCTACAATGAGCCCGTTTCCAAGTGAGGCACGTTCTGGGGCTGGGGAGTAGGACCTCAACCCATAGCAGTGTCTTTAACGCTGCCTAGTTACGGGGTCAAGGGGAAAGTCATGATGCATTTTTATTTAATACAAAACACATCATGATTTTTCTGACAAGCCGATATGAATGGGCTTCTCTGATCTAGCCAGGCTTTTCCTATTGTAAATGCAAATCCATGCACAAGGGTATACAAGTTCCTCAAAGTGGACTTGAGTCAAGAGCATGTGCACGGAACTCCGAGAGAGCCCATGGTTCGAGGTGCCAAGTTCGTGGCATGTGTGATGGCAGCCCTGGAAAACACGCACAGGGCCACAGAGTCCTATCTGTACATCTGCTACCCCCGAAAAGTGCCACTAATGTTGAGAGGATTTGCTGTCAGGTGGGGACCAGCCGCCTCTCTGTCCTCCCCACGGCAAACCAGGAGGGAGCCCATGCAGTCCAAGTCCCCATCCCATCCCTACCACCCGGCTATTCTGGCTGCTGATCTGGCCAGACATCATCAAAGAATTCCTGGGAAGCCCTGGAGAATTCCAGTGAAACCAATACTGCCTTAGATTCAAGGGCTTACTGGGAAAAGTCCACCACACACCCCCAAGTGCTACAGAATAGAATCAGTTACAGCATCCGAAGAAAAAGGTTTCCTGAGTAAATGTGTTTGGGCGGAGACAACCCAGGAGGCCTTTGCTGGTGGCCTCTAACTCAGAGACTCAGCCCTCCAAGGCACATTGCAACCACCTGGGGAGAGCTCTTGACATGTGGGTGTTTAAAATCAGAACCTTTGGGGTTGGGGTCCAGGTGATGTGGGAAGTTGGGGTGCATGAGCCCGGTACTCAATGCAGGGACAGTAGTGAACCCTATTCTCTGTCTTTACACACAAAGAATTAGACGCTGGCAGAGAGAGAGAGAGCAAAGTAGAGTTTACTGAAGGGAGGACAACTCCCAGCATGAGAGATCCCGGAACATGGGTTGCCAAAGAGGAACTGAGCTGAGGGATTTTATCTTAGTCGGAGGGATTGTTCAGGCTTGTTCTCAGGAAGGACTTGTGCCTGTGTTCCCCTCATGGTGGGGGTCACATGCTAGATGGGTCTGGTTATTTTTCCTAATTTTGGAGGGATAATGAAGGTCAGGAGACGCCCTTTGTCTAAAAGCTTTGGGACCATAGAGACCATTGGTTAATGGTCACGAGATTTCTCCCGTGATTCAGCTCATGGTAAGGTGCCTGTTGACTCTCATTTGGCCCTTCGCCCTGTGTTTTGGGCCTATCTCAGTTTTCACTGGGCCCAGGTGGGTTTTCTGTCAGACTTAGATTCTGGAGTTAAGAAATTACCAGGCCCCGGACTTTGACTCTACTTGTTCTTCTGTGTGTCCTGTGGGGAGGTCTGTAAGGGTTTGGCCTGGAAGGGCAAGGGTTAGGGAAGAGGGAGTGTCAGTTTTCAAAGAGCAGGGCTCAGCTGGCTGGCTTTGAGTGACCCTTTTTTTGTCAGTAGTCTGTCCTGGCCCCTGGATGCCTATCTGCCTAGCCAGTCTGTCTCACAGCCCTCTGGTTAATGAAGCAGCTCCGAGTGGATCCCTGCCCAGCAGTGTCCACACAGTGGGAGCTGGGCAGCAATGAAATGCCCAAGCCCCTCCTGATCTGGTTAGAAACTGGGGCTGGGGGGGGGGGGGT
>NW_006203764.1:1285204-1302067 GCF_000334495.1 Tupaia belangeri chinensis
TGTGAGAGACTGGGGGGGTGGGGGGGGGGTTTTCCAAGCCGAAACCACTGCTAGGGGAGGCCATACCTCCCTGAACGTCTGTGCAGCTGGGAGCATCTTCGAATTCTGCTCAGCATCTGGACGCAGGTGATGGTTTGTGATACAGTAGGGACAGCTAGAAGTATCCTGCTTCCCAGCTTGGAGGGCCACCCCGCACGTCTGTCCACCTTGGTCAGGGTGTGGTGGGGTGTCCTTTGAGTCCCTCACCTTTGCTCCCCGAACCTGGGCAGTGGAGAGGCCCGTTCTCCCTCTGACTCCTGTCCTCCCAGGTCACCTCTAGTCTCTGAGATGGGAAAATCCACCCCCCACTGAGGTGGTGCCTCGGAGGAGATCTCTGGCAGGTGCCCTGGTCAGAGACCTCTGAGCCTTTGTCTCTGGTTTGATGAGGATGAGGACAGGAACTCACCCTTGGGTGCGAATGAGAGGAAAGAGGGCAAGGCGTCCAGAGAACACCACTGGTCCTTCGAGGGACAACCTGCTGGGGGTGCCAGCTCTCTCCCTGCCATAGGCGCTGGTTAAATGCTGTTCCTAGTTGTATTTAATTCTTGAAGCGATGTTGTAAAGGTGCTACCACTATCATCCCACCATCCAGAGAGGAAACCTTGGTCCCTGGGGCTCAGAAATCTCTCTAGGGCAGATAGGATTTGATGTGGGCAGATCTGGCTCAGACCTCCCATGTGACCACTGGCCCCTGGAGATGGGTACTTGGGGTGGGGGTGGGTGCAGCTCTCAATCCTTTGGTATTCTGAGCCGTGTGGGTGGAGATGGGAAGGAAAGGGGCCTGCTGTCTGCAGCTAGAGGCAAAAGAGGGTGGCCCTGGGTGGGCGGGTCCTGGGAGTGACACAAGATGGACCTGTACGTCTGGTCTCAGGAAATAGCCCATTGAAGAGGAAGCCTGCCGATGGCCATCCGCAAGTCACGCTGGGTCCTGCTCCCATAATGCCTCCTCACCAACTTTTTTCTTTCTCTTTTTTGAGATGTTTTTGCTATAGGGCACGTGCGCTCACTGGAGGAACAGAGACAGAGAGAAAGTAAGAAATCTCTCTCTCTCTCATACACGCACACACACACACCCTGATGAAGGAGGAATGGCCACACTGCAATCCCTTCTCCATTTCCTTCTTGGGATTTTGGGCACGTATGCACACGCACCTGGGATGAGCGTCAAGCCATTGGATCTGAGACTCGAACTGCAGTCAACCATGTGGGAGTCCAGTGCTCCAACCACTACGCCACCTGCTGGCTTTACCACCTTTTCATTATGGTCTTAACAATCATCAACATATCAGGTTATTGGAAAAGTCATGTGTATTTTTCTGTTTTCCTACACAAAAATGCATCATGACTTTTCAGACGCCCCAGCAGTATCTTCCAGGTTGTTAGGAAGTCACCACTTTTGGAGAAAGTGTTCATGGGACTCTCACGTAGGTGACTTCTGTCTACCAGGGGACAGGAGATAGGGCAAGTGAGCCTTCAGTGTTGGTGAGTAGAGCAAGGGGACCTGCGTGGAGATCTGTGTGTCTGGGAGGGCATGCTGGAGGTGAGCTGTCTCCTTTTCAGTGACTATAAACCTCGTCCCACTGTCACTGGCCAAGTAAGCCCAGCTCTTTCTTTTTGCAGTCAATGAAATAAGCAGAGGCTGGATGAGAAGGGAGTTTATTCCATAACAGGTTATAGGGAGGCAGTCAGCAAGTGTTACCCAACTGTCTTGAAAAAGTGCAAACGATGGGACCAGCAGTTAGCATAATGGCTATGTCGCTGGACTCCCACGTAGTCGACCATGGTTCGAGTCCCGGACCCGGTGGCTTAAAACTCACGCCGGGTGCGTGTGCGTGCGTACCCAAGATCCCAAGAGGAGAATGGAGGAGAAGGGACTGTGGCATGGCCATCCCCCCTGGGGGGTGATTTCTCGCTTTTTGTCTCTCTGTCTCTCTCTGTCTGGCTGGTGAGCGCACGTGCCCAATAGCAAAAACCTCTCCAAAAAAGAAAAAAAGAAAAAGTGCAAATATTCTCAGTATTTAGAGTCCGAGATACCAGCAGGTGCAAGTCACCCTCACTAAGTCCAGCAAGCCCGTCGCTTTCTCCTGAGGAACGGCCCTGACTCCTCTGAGTACTCATCCAGGTGGTTCCCACCTGACCATTCCTCAAACCCATCTCCCTGTGTCTCAGCGCTGGGTCAGATTGTTCTCCTCAGAGACTTGTCTTAATTTCAAAATGGCTGCCGTCCTGCCAAACCTGCTAGACCAGGCATTCGCTCTTACCCTTCTAGAGTGTCATCTCCCTCAAGGATTTTGCCATGTGCACTTGGCAAAATAACAGATCAACACTCTTCAAAAGTGTTACAGTCATGAAAGACAAGGAAAAGCTGAGAAAGAGCCTGCAGGAGACCCAAGAGCAGTGACAATGAAGTGGGACGTAGCATGCTGGGTGGGGTTCCCGCACAGAGAAAGGGCAGTGTGGGAAACGTGCTGTTCCCGTGAGGGCTTCGGGTGAGTGGAGGATCGCTCTAACATTGCTTCCGTGGCCTCAGTAAGGCGCTGTGGTTCTGAAAGATGTTGCCTTGGGGAGGGGTCAGCAGACACTGTACTATTTTCTTCTTATAGGCTCCCTCCCTGCCCTGAGCTCTCCTCCTCCTCCACTGCATGCCTTTCAGATGTGCTGAGGCTTAGCCACGCCCCAGTCCCTTCTCCATTTCTCCACCCTGTCGGGATCTGGGGCATGTGTGCATATATACCCAGCCTGCTGGCTGGATATGGAAGAGTCCAGGTTCCCAGGGATGCCAGAACCGCAGAGATGGGAAGAACCTGGATCCCTGGATCGTCACATGGAGGAGAGCTGCCCACCAGGCCGAGCCACTCGCGTTGCTCTGTGAAGGAGGTGAAACGTCCAGTTCTTCCACGCGACACCATTTCAAGGTGGGGCTGTGGGATGTTTGTCGCAGCAGCTGGCGCCTCTGTAGCATGAGCCTAAGTCCAGTGTGGGTGTGCCAAAGGATGTGCACAGGGTCAGTCCAGGAAGGCCAGTGAGATCCGAGCGGGGCCTGGAATAGTGCAATACGGAGTTGGTATACGTCAGTTGAGAGGTCTGGTTTGGAAAGTTTCTGGATCGAGCAGTAGTGGCAGTGGGAGATGGAGCTGAAGTGTGTGGTCAGGGCTGGAAATTTTGCTCCCAGAGATAATTGAGAGCTGGTTGTAATCGTAGCTCAATAGAAAAAAATAAATAAATAAAAAGCCCTGAACATCTCTTTTGCAATGCAAGTTCAAAGCAGGCAGGCTCCCACTCACCCTTAGCGTAGGAATATTTTAGTTTTCATTTCATTTCTTTCAGAGTGTTGTGAATGACTTCTCATTAATGAGGCCCCGAGAGCTCCTCAATTCACTGTGACATCCGCAGTCTCAGCAGCTTTCACGCTGCCTCGCCTCTCCATTCACGAGGACGGAGCGTCGCTGGCTTCCCATCCCATCAGCATGCATAAATGTGGGTCTACTTTGCAGAGGTGGGGTAAACGTCTCCCGGAATTAACTGCCCCTCTTCCTAAGGCCGTTTATATATTTATTTTGGAAAATGCATAAAGAATATTTGACTTCTGCAAACAGATTTGAAAGTTATGGGAGAAAAATGTGAATGATGGCTCCATGATGCAGACTTGATCCCTAGACCAAGAGGCAGGTGTTTGGGTTCAAGTCCTGTCCCCGCCTGAACTTGCTCTGGGACCTGCGGCAAAGTTTTACTTTCTATATTTGAAATGAGGGTTTTGCTCTAAGCCAGTATTTTCCAAAGTTTTGCTGATATGCCACCAGTGTGCTGGGAGATATTTTTAGCACAAAGACAAATATTTTAAAAATTATAATAGTTATATATTTCTTTTAATGTTTAATAAAACAAAAAAAGTGGTACACCAAATATATGATTTTGCAGCTACTATACTATGGTTTCCCTTTAAATGAAATTAATGAAAAAATTTAAAGGGAGGCAAATTCAAGAAAAATAGGTAAATAATATACACTTTTTTGTATCCACAAAAATTGTCCGGGCCAGCAGTTGGCATAATGGCTATGTCGCTGGACTCCCATGAGGTCGACTGTGGTTCAAGTCCCAAACCTTGTGGTTTAAACTCACACTGGGCGCATGTGCGTGCATGCCCAAGATCCCGAGAGGAGAATTGAGGAGAAGGGATTGCGGCGTGGCCAACCCCCTGCGGGTGATTTCTCACTTTCTGTCTCTTTCTGTCTTTCTGGTGAGCATATGTGCCCTATAGCAAACAAACAAACAAAACAAAACCCTTTCCAAAAAAAAAAAAAAAAAAAAAAAAAAAAGGTCGGGATGCAAATGCTGAGGTTGGCTAAACAGTGGAGTGTTTTCTCTGGGTTTGATGATCTGCGGCTGGGGTTGGACCTCTAATTCCATTGGCTCCTTTCTGAGAAAATAAATCCACATCGAACCATTTCTATGATTATGATACACTGTAGCATTTAATTAATTAGCTAATTAATTAATTTGAAAGATATTCTTTTTAGCTATAGGGTGCATGCACTCATTGGAGAGACAGAGAGAGGGGAAAGGGAGAAATCAGCCCCCCGTGGGGATGGCCAAACTGCAGTCCCTTCTCCTCCATCTCCCCTCGGGATCTTGGGCACACATGCACACGTGTCCGGCCATGAGTTTTAAGGTGCCAGGGAAGAACCTGGATCCCTGGACTGTCACATGGAGGAGAGCTGCCCACCAGGCCGAGCCACTCGCGTTGCTCTGTGAAGGAGGTGAAACATCCAGTTCTTCCACGCGACACCATTTCAAGGTGGGGTTGTGGGATGTTTGTCGCAGCAGCTGGCGCCTCTGTAGCTTGAGCCTCAGTCCGGTGTGGGTGTGTCAAAGGATGTGCACAGGGTCAGCCCAGGAAGGCCAGTGAGATCCGAGCGGGGCCTGGAATAGTGCAATACGGAGTTGGAATACGTCAGTTGAGAGGTCTGGTTTGGAAAGGACTTGAACCCTGCTCGACCATGTTGGAGTCTAGTGATGCAACTACACCATCTGCCAGCCCCGCAATATGCTTTTAATATACATCAGTCACTATGACAGATCCTAGGAGCTCCTTTGTCCCATTTTACAGACATGTAAACTGAGATCTGGAGGTGAAATGTCTCATCCAGGATCACAGTTGGGAAAGGGTAAAGCCAGGATTAAAAGCCAGAACTGGTTCCAAAGCTCACGTTCTTAATCGCTGTGGTGTGCTCAGACAACTGCTATCCTACTTGAAGTGTGTTTGCTTATTTAATCACCTGGAGACCGTATGCAGGGCTAAAGGAAGCTGTTGAATTCTAGATCTGATTCTGCTCCAGATTCTGTGTGGCTTCTGCCACATCAACTCCCCTCTGTGGGCCTTGATTCTCTTCTCTAAACGAGGGAGGTGATTGATCTAGGGGCCTGCTGATTCCCTTTTTGCTCCTTAATGCCAAGAGTTCTCTCTCCCCATCTCTTAGAAACATGGTAGGATGGGGACCAGCTATGTCACTGGACTCCCACGTAGTCGATTGCGGTTCGCATTCTGGACCCGGCAGCTTAAACTCACGCAGGGCGCGTGTGTGTGCATGCCCAAGATCCCAAGAGGAGAATGGAGGAGAAGGGATTGCAGCATGGCCATCCCCTCTGGGGGGTGATTTCTCGCTTCCTATCTCTCTGTCTCTCTCTCTGTCTTTCTGGCGAGTGCATGGGCCCTATAGCAAAAACCTCTCCAAAAAAGAAACATGGTGGGATGAAACAGACGAGCTCATGGAATCCTGCAAAGCTCAGTGCTGCTGGGACTCAAGGACCTTCTTGCTGGACGTGAGCACATTTGGACACCGTGTTGTTTCTACCACAATTTCCAAAATCTGGAGCGCATTGGAAGCTGAGCTCATTTAGAGTAGAAATCAAGGCCCACTGGACAGGACAGCGAGGTCAGGAGACTGCTGCCCGCATCACCCTGGAGTTTGCAAACCCCGTCAGATGGGGGCTCACTTTGTCACCGTGTTGCCCCTGTAATTGCGATAGGCTCCTTTGTTATTAAACAGACCCGGCCAAAACAAAAGGGATACTGTTTCTTTTATGAGTAATGTGCTAACTCACCCCTGGAAAAAAAATAAAAAAAGTTCAAGTCCAGCATAGAGACTGAGACAGCATAAGATTTATTACGAAGGCTACAGAAATTATTCGTCCTCCGCAGCACTTAAATTGTCTAATTATTCACAGCTGTTTCCACTTCAGCTCAGGTTGTTAATTAAGGGGTGTGCGTCTTCCCCTCCCTCCAGGGGCAGCCACCTGGGCGAACAAGGGTCTGTGGACTTGGTCAGAAGAATCCTCCACACCGTGACTGATCTGCGTTTGCCCATTAGCATCTCACCGAGCTGGAAATAAAGCCCAGGAGACACAAACTTCCATCCCACAAGTAGGGGCTGTTGACTGGAGGGGTCACCTACAGAGAGAGAGTCCTGATTCTTAGACCTCCTCTGGGCGTGCAGGGAATCTCTGATCACCTTGAGGCCTCTGGGAAGTCATGGCAAGGATATCCCCAATGAAGAGGAGCAAACTAGTGGGTCTCTCCATTCCTGTCTAAGCCCAGCATAGAGAAACAGGCAGCGGGACCTTCAGCCTCATCCCCACACCCTGTTTCTACGTGCCTGTCCACTCTGCAGCCCTGACTCTTTCTGGAACACCCCTTCTGCATCCCCATCCACACCCTGTGCATCTTCTTGTCTCGGGTACCTATTCTGCTTTGATTCTGAGTTAGGCGATTCCAATCAGCGTTTGTCTAACAAGCATCAAATGGGCACCTGCTGTGTTTGGGGCACTGAGCCAAGCATTGCGGTTTCGGAAGCGAACGTGATGTGTTTGTGTTTAGTTCTCCTCTAGAGTATAAGCTATAAGGCACAGGAGCTAGAGCCAGCAGGTGGCAGGGTGGGCAAGGAGCTAGACTGCCACATGGGCGACCATGGTTTGTGGCCCAGACCTGACAGGTTGAAAATCACGCTGGATGCATGTGCACGCATGCCTCAAATTCTGAGAGGAGGATGGAGGAGAAGGGAGCGCAGTGTGGCCATCCCCCCCCAAGAAATGATTTCTCACTTTCCCTCTCTCTGGGGAGTGCATGCACCCTATGGCAAAAAACATTAAAAAAATAAATGCAGGAACTTAGTCTTTATCTCTCCCCAGTGCTTGCTAGAAGGGCTTGTACTCGGTACATGCTCAATAAATACTTGCTGAGTAAATCAATGAGTCACAGAAACATTGTCACTGGGTGGGTCTTTGGTAGCAATTACGTTTATATCTTTGATTTGAAACTGGCAGAAACTGAAAGACTGGCAGTATAAAGGCATGGAGAGCCACAGTGGGTACCAGAGACAGTGTGGGAGGAGGGGGGGAGATGGGGGAGGGGGAGAGGGAGGGAGTCAAGGGGGAAATGAAGAAGCAAAACATTTAAGGGACACAAAAATGGAAAATGATGTGTTCATGATAATACGTGCAGTAATGTCTTTGCTCGAACCTACATGTAGTGTATTCAGGAAGGGAAAATTCACTCGGTATGCTGATACACAGTGATCGAATGTAAAAAACTAAAGAAATAAAAACTAAACACATAAAAAATCTTAAAAAATTTTTTTCCTGAGACAACCATAAGACATATTCATTATAGGAAAATGGGAAAACAGAGAAGAAACTAGAAATGACCTATAATCCTACCTTCAAAACACGACAATTGTTACCATGTTGTCATATATTCTCCGACTCTCTTATCAAAGGATGTCTCACATATTTTTCAACAAAACTGGAATCTCATTGTCATATTTACCTGTTTATGGTTTGCTTTTATCATTATAATTTTATTATATTAATAATAGATTAGGAACATTTTCCATGTCATTAACTTTAACCAAGTACTTGCTAATAAATATCCTATATTCTATCACATGGCTTTACTATAATTCTTTTTAGCCATTGTAGACAGCTCAAAGTTGTTTCCACTTTTTTCTTTGCTACCGCATATAACAATCAGCTCACTATCTAACTCTTTATGAAAGAGCAAACACACTGAGAGAGAAGAGATGATGTATCTAAGAGGTATCGTTCAGCTCTAAATACATCCCTCTATACTGTTCTGGTTGATGCTAGAACCGCGACTCTACAGACTACGTTTTTGCTTTTCCTTCACAGGATGAGTAAAGGATCAGCAAATGAATGTAGTAAGTCTCAGAATTGGCTGGAAAAAAGAATTTTGAATGGGCTATTTTAGGGTTTTTCTAATTGAGCCTAGAAATATCTATGACTTTGACATAGAAGGGAGGCTTCTACCTGTGTTGTAAGTTATGGGGAGAGGAACACTTTTTTTAGTAGAACAGACACAATATACAGGATGATGTAGAGACAGGCACAGCACTGAATAAAAGCTTGTAGATTCTGTAAGGAAACAGACACTTGGAAGAAAGGGCTAGCAGAGGGTGAATTTCCTACTTACGCTGGCCTTGAGCCTGAAGGCAGACCACGGCTGACACCACACGAGCAGCTAAAATGCCAACAGAAAGCTTGTTGTCTTTCTGACATGAAGACAGGGCAGAGTTTGCAGCAACCTCAGCCACTAGAAACTGGGGAGGGGGGTCTCAGAATGAAGAGATGGGGAGCCACAATCTGTGTATAAACTAAGCTCTCCAGTGGGCCATGGAACCAGGTTGTGCCGGACAGATCGCAAAAAGTCCAGCCAAGGATAAAAGAACTGAACTGAACTTTGAGCTGTAGCCCAAGACGCAGTTTGCAGTATGCACCCAAGAATGTTAAATGGTCTGCGAAAACAAACAGAAAATCAGCACTCTCTGGAAGAGTAACATCATTTCGTTATAATAGACAGAAATGACTATCTGTATAGTATGGTAGCCACAATGTCTCGGATACAATCCAAAATCAGGGGACACATAAAGAAATAGGAAAATATGACCTATTCTCAAAAGAAAACATAATTAATAGAGACTGACCCCCAACATGGCAGACAGAAGACAAGGATTTTAAGGCAGCTTTTATAGCTATGCTTGAGGATGTATAGGAAAATATTGTTAAAAGAAAAATAAACCAGCCAATTTAATAGAGTTTTAGTAGAGCAAATCTTAACATGATTTAAATGGGCAGTTGTCCCCGGACTTCCGGACAGCTCTGGCCAGCCTCGTGGTTAACTCTGCCTTTTAAGTTGGCAGAACGGGAAAGGAAAGGGTCATACACGAAATGTCAGTGGGGGAGTGAGGTCGAGAAACCATTGGTTACGATCGTCCGCATTATCCGTTTAAAAGGCGGGATGCCTGTGACTGACTGAAGCCTAGCTGATGTGATTGGCTGTAACTTAGCAACCAGCTGAGAAAAACAGCCTCACATGAACACTTTGGGCTTATCCATAGGAATCAAAGTGCGGGAGCACAGTGGCTGTTTTAGGCCAAAATGGTTTAATTTAACAATTTCCCCCCTTGTGATCAGCCTCTCAATATGCACCTAATGAATGCAGAAAGAAGACACATCGCCAGAGAAATGAAAACAAAGGAACAAAGCCTGAAAAAGACAACACCTGGAGTTGTGTACACAGGTAGTTGAAGCCGTAGAATGAACGAAAGGTTCCTAAGTAGATGGAGAACGGAAAGCAACAGAGATCAGGGCTAAGGTCCCCTCCAACGCTCATGAAATATTTCATTTTTCTCCTCTTCCAGTTCATGTGTTTATGGAAATAGTAATGGCTACACTTTTTCATCTGATAACAAGAGAGCCTTTGCAATAGGTTTGTGTTTTCTATTTTTCGGACTTGAAAACTGAATTTTCCACAGGGAAAAAGACCTAACAGCCGTCATTGATGAGGAGCAACCTGCACACGGGTTGTTGAATTCGATTTACTTTCTTGCTCATCCTGAAAATAATTATGAAGAAGTTGTCTGTTACAGCAGGATGAGCCAAGCCCAGAGAGCTCACACGTACTGCATGCACGAGACCGTCTTGTGTCTAAGAAAGGCTGCCATGGACGGAACTCAAACGCACACTGAGCAGTGAGGACATGCCCTATGGTTCAGGCTTTGATGGACCTGGCTGCTGTCCAGCCATGTCTCTGTATGTTCCTTGAGAAGAGGCAGTGCGTGTGACAGCATGTGTTCTGAGGCTCGCCTGTGTTCAAATCTAGCTCCATGAACCTGGACCTCAGTTGTCTCTTCTATGAAGTTGGAATAACAGGGGCTGGATGGTGGCCAAGTGGGTTAGGTGGTGCTGGTCTATGAGGCTGCCTCACATGGGAAGGTTCTGGGCGTGGACCTGGAGGCCTCCCTGAATACACCAGCTGCACACTCACCCGTGGTCTGGGGTTGGCTGATGCTGGAGTCTTTCTGACATGAGGACCATAGCTGGGGTGGATTGTAGTTTCAAGACCCAATCTTTTCCTTTCTCTGTGTCTCTCTTTCTCTCATGAAATAAATAAATACATTTAAAAAATTCAATAGCAGTAAGATCCACCTCTTAAGTTCGTTATGAGAATTAAACAAAGAATACATATTAAATACTTAAAACATTGCCTGGAAGAAAGTAAGAGCTCATTTAAATGTTAGCAATTCTTTTTTTTTTTTTTTTTTTTAGAGAGGTTTTTGCTATAAAACTCGTGTGCTTGCTGGAAAGACAAACAGAGAGAGAGAGAGAGAGAGAGAGAGAAATCACCCCCAGGGGGGATGGCCATGTTGCATTTCTTTTCCTCCATTCTCTTCTGGGGATTTTGGGCATGCACGCACACGCGCCCAGCATGAGTCTTAAGCCACCAGGTGTGGGACTTGAACCGTGGTTGACTACATGGGAGTCCAGTGATGTAGCCATTACACCATCTGCTGGTCCTATTAGCAATTCCTGATCAGGGTAGTAAGAGAGGGTGGCAGATGCTGCTCTTGCTCCGCCCCTGTCCTCATATCCTTGCCATTTCAGTTTGCTCGAACCTACATGTAGTGTATTCAGGAAGGGAAAATTCACTCGGTATGCTGATACACAGTGATCGAATGTAAAAAACTAAAGAAATAAAAACTAAACACATAAAAAATCTTAAAAAATTTTTTTCCTGAGACAACCATAAGACATATTCATTATAGGAAAATGGGAAAACAGAGAAGAAACTAGAAATGACCTATAATCCTACCTTCAAAACACGACAATTGTTACCATGTTGTCATATATTCTCCGACTCTCTTATCAAAGGATGTCTCACATATTTTTCAACAAAACTGGAATCTCATTGTCATATTTACCTGTTTATGGTTTGCTTTTATCATTATAATTTTATTATATTAATAATAGATTAGGAACATTTTCCATGTCATTAACTTTAACCAAGTACTTGCTAATAAATATCCTATATTCTATCACATGGCTTTACTATAATTCTTTTTAGCCATTGTAGACAGCTCAAAGTTGTTTCCACTTTTTTCTTTGCTACCGCATATAACAATCAGCTCACTATCTAACTCTTTATGAAAGAGCAAACACACTGAGAGAGAAGAGATGATGTATCTAAGAGGTATCGTTCAGCTCTAAATACATCCCTCTATACTGTTCTGGTTGATGCTAGAACCGCGACTCTACAGACTACGTTTTTGCTTTTCCTTCACAGGATGAGTAAAGGATCAGCAAATGAATGTAGTAAGTCTCAGAATTGGCTGGAAAAAAGAATTTTGAATGGGCTATTTTAGGGTTTTTCTAATTGAGCCTAGAAATATCTATGACTTTGACATAGAAGGGAGGCTTCTACCTGTGTTGTAAGTTATGGGGAGAGGAACACTTTTTTTAGTAGAACAGACACAATATACAGGATGATGTAGAGACAGGCACAGCACTGAATAAAAGCTTGTAGATTCTGTAAGGAAACAGACACTTGGAAGAAAGGGCTAGCAGAGGGTGAATTTCCTACTTACGCTGGCCTTGAGCCTGAAGGCAGACCACGGCTGACACCACACGAGCAGCTAAAATGCCAACAGAAAGCTTGTTGTCTTTCTGACATGAAGACAGGGCAGAGTTTGCAGCAACCTCAGCCACTAGAAACTGGGGAGGGGGGTCTCAGAATGAAGAGATGGGGAGCCACAATCTGTGTATAAACTAAGCTCTCCAGTGGGCCATGGAACCAGGTTGTGCCGGACAGATCGCAAAAAGTCCAGCCAAGGATAAAAGAACTGAACTGAACTTTGAGCTGTAGCCCAAGACGCAGTTTGCAGTATGCACCCAAGAATGTTAAATGGTCTGCGAAAACAAACAGAAAATCAGCACTCTCTGGAAGAGTAACATCATTTCGTTATAATAGACAGAAATGACTATCTGTATAGTATGGTAGCCACAATGTCTCGGGTAAAAACCCAAAACAATGTCTCGGATACAATCCAAAATCAGGGGACACATAAAGAAATAGGAAAATATGACCTATTCTCAAAAGAAAACATAATTAATAGAGACTGACCCCCAACATGGCAGACAGAAGACAAGGATTTTAAGGCAGCTTTTATAGCTATGCTTGAGGATGTATAGGAAAATATTGTTAAAAGAAAAATAAACCAGCCAATTTAATAGAGTTTTAGTAGAGCAAATCTTAACATGATTTAAATGGGCAGTTGTCCCCGGACTTCCGGACAGCTCTGGCCAGCCTCGTGGTTAACTCTGCCTTTTAAGTTGGCAGAACGGGAAAGGAAAGGGTCATACACGAAATGTCAGTGGGGGAGTGAGGTCGAGAAACCATTGGTTACGATCGTCCGCATTATCCGTTTAAAAGGCGGGATGCCTGTGACTGACTGAAGCCTAGCTGATGTGATTGGCTGTAACTTAGCAACCAGCTGAGAAAAACAGCCTCACATGAACACTTTGGGCTTATCCATAGGAATCAAAGTGCGGGAGCACAGTGGCTGTTTTAGGCCAAAATGGTTTAATTTAACAATTTCCCCCCTTGTGATCAGCCTCTCAATATGCACCTAATGAATGCAGAAAGAAGACACATCGCCAGAGAAATGAAAACAAAGGAACAAAGCCTGAAAAAGACAACACCTGGAGTTGTGTACACAGGTAGTTGAAGCCGTAGAATGAACGAAAGGTTCCTAAGTAGATGGAGAACGGAAAGCAACAGAGATCAGGGCTAAGGTCCCCTCCAACGCTCATGAAATATTTCATTTTTCTCCTCTTCCAGTTCATGTGTTTATGGAAATAGTAATGGCTACACTTTTTCATCTGATAACAAGAGAGCCTTTGCAATAGGTTTGTGTTTTCTATTTTTCGGACTTGAAAACTGAATTTTCCACAGGGAAAAAGACCTAACAGCCGTCATTGATGAGGAGCAACCTGCACACGGGTTGTTGAATTCGATTTACTTTCTTGCTCATCCTGAAAATAATTATGAAGAAGTTGTCTGTTACAGCAGGATGAGCCAAGCCCAGAGAGCTCACACGTACTGCATGCACGAGACCGTCTTGTGTCTAAGAAAGGCTGCCATGGACGGAACTCAAACGCACACTGAGCAGTGAGGACATGCCCTATGGTTCAGGCTTTGATGGACCTGGCTGCTGTCCAGCCATGTCTCTGTATGTTCCTTGAGAAGAGGCAGTGCGTGTGACAGCATGTGTTCTGAGGCTCGCCTGTGTTCAAATCTAGCTCCATGAACCTGGACCTCAGTTGTCTCTTCTATGAAGTTGGAATAACAGGGGCTGGATGGTGGCCAAGTGGGTTAGGTGGTGCTGGTCTATGAGGCTGCCTCACATGGGAAGGTTCTGGGCGTGGACCTGGAGGCCTCCCTGAATACACCAGCTGCACACTCACCCGTGGTCTGGGGTTGGCTGATGCTGGAGTCTTTCTGACATGAGGACCATAGCTGGGGTGGATTGTAGTTTCAAGACCCAATCTTTTCCTTTCTCTGTGTCTCTCTTTCTCTCATGAAATAAATAAATACATTTAAAAAATTCAATAGCAGTAAGATCCACCTCTTAAGTTCGTTATGAGAATTAAACAAAGAATACATATTAAATACTTAAAACATTGCCTGGAAGAAAGTAAGAGCTCATTTAAATGTTAGCAATTCTTTTTTTTTTTTTCTTTTTTAGAGAGGTTTTTGCTATAAAACTCGTGTGCTTGCTGGAAAGACAAACAGAGAGAGAGAGAGAGAGAGAGAGAAATCACCCCCAGGGGGGATGGCCATGTTGCATTTCTTTTCCTCCATTCTCTTCTGGGGATTTTGGGCATGCACGCACACGCGCCCAGCATGAGTCTTAAGCCACCAGGTGTGGGACTTGAACCGTGGTTGACTACATGGGAGTCCAGTGATGTAGCCATTACACCATCTGCTGGTCCTATTAGCAATTCCTGATCAGGGTAGTAAGAGAGGGTGGCAGATGCTGCTCTTGCTCCGCCCCTGTCCTCATATCCTTGCCATTTCAGTACATACCGTCTCCCAGTGGCCAGCATCCATCTCTCTGCCTCAGGATTACTCTTTGTGTCTGCAATGAGCTCTGCAGGCAGTGAGGCAGGCCAAACATGCTGAGCAAGCAAGCCTCCTGGCAGCAGAGCCCAGCCAATGGCCGATGGAGGCTGGCAGATAAATACCCCAGCTCCCTCACCGCCTAGCTGGGCTAGCTCAGGTGTATATTCTCTACCATTTTTCAGAGCTCCTTGTGGGATTGAGCTCTGTGGTCATGTGCTTGGTAATCTGGCCCCTTCCGTTCCCTGGTCCACTTTCCTGACCCCTTCCCTTAACTGACTCACCACCCCAACTTGCTGTTCATTTGCACTTGAGTTCTGCCTGAGGGTCTGCTTCTGTGGGAATGCCAACCAAGGCCAAAGCCAGCGGCTTTTATTTTTTCCCCCTTCTCTTTTTTTAAAGACAAGGTCTCACCACATCGTGATCCTCTTGCTTACCTCTTTGCTGGGGCACAGGTGTGAGCCACGGCCCCTGGTTCTTTTCTAGACAGCGTCCTTCTATATTGCTCAAGCTTGCGACCCTCCTGCCTCAGCCTCCTGAGTGGCCGGGACTACAGGTCGTGCCACTGTTCCTTTAGGCTGGATTAGGGGTGGAACCTGGCTTCCCCAGGTGGCCTCTGCCTCCGGAGCCCAGTGTCGTAGCAGTGCGTGCCACTGAGAGTAGGCCAAGCAGCCAACATTTCTGAGTTCCTTCTGTACGCTATTAACTGTGCTAAGTGCCTGAGTCACATTATTTTACCTTATTTTTTTTCAAAAAAGTGGTTGTGGAGGCCACTATTGTATTCAGATGAAGAAACTGAGGCTCCTCCTGGCTATAGGATTTGCCCAGATGGCAGAGGCCGAGTAGAAATTCCATGCCAGGTCCCTCTGCTCACCAAGTCCATGCCTTTCCTACCATGGAAACTCGTGCCTGTTCAACGAACCCATTACGAAGAAGTCTGTAAGCTCTTCTGAGATCAGGGCAGTGTCCTCCCTGAGGAGGGTTACGGGTCCCCTCGAGGGCACTTAAAGACTGACCAATACCAGGCATTTAGTCTCGGTACCCCCAGCCCTGCAGCCTCTCTCACTGGCCCGTCCTGCTCCCTGTGGTCTGGTGTCCCTGCTTTTCTCGACCTTTTCCTGTCGTGATCTCTCAAGGGGATGGGAAGTGCAGCCAGTCTGTGAGGGTGATCAAAGCCAGATTCCATCAGGCCAAGAGGGAGCCAGGGTTGTGCCATGGCAGGAGAGAGGGCAGGTGTCTGGGGACCCAGGTTTGCGCCCAGAGTCCGGCTCTCGTCCTCTAAGACTCGGGAGGTTCCATCCTGTCTCTCAGTTACTATTTTCTCAAATGGGAAATGAAAGATTTGGCCAAGTTACACACCCAGAGGACCTGAAGGCTGCCACGTGAGCGAGCAAAGTGGGCCAGGCGTGAGACAAAAGGTCGGGTAGAGGGCCGCGGCCTCATCGCCTGAAGGTATTTCTAAAAATCGTTTGACATGTGGGCAAAACACATTGGGAAGTAGAGATAGTCCTAGAACTTCCTATTTAAGACTTTTGGAATAAATGTCCTCTAAAATTTTTATTTATTTATTTTTCAGCTCTTCTTTAAGTGTTATAAATGCTAGAATTTAGATGAAAATCTAAATTTCCAAATTTAGAAATTTTGCAAATAACATATTTCATTTAAATAAAAGCATACATCTTTTTAAAAGTTCATTTATTTCTTCCACGACACAGAGAGAGCGAGCACAGGCACCCCAGGGGGCTCTTTGTACCACCTCCCACCCCCAGCCTTGGGCAGCCCAGATCACGGGGACTTTTCCTTTTTCTTTCTTCCTTTTCCTTTTCCTGTCTTTCTTTTTTTTTTTTTTCTCTCACTCATTGTGAGTTTAAGCCTCTGGACGGGACTCGAACTGTGGTCAGCTACATGGGAGTCCAGCAACATAGCTATTATGCCAACTGCTGGTCCCTCTACTTTCAATAGCAATTTCAACTGATATATACATATCTATGAACACATATCTGACTTTAGGTGTGAAACTCTGAGTAGAATGAATACACTATAAAGTAGCACCTAGCTGACGTTATATAGCTTACTGCGGTCATTAAATAGGTATTTTTAAATATATTTTTTAATTTAAAGAAAAACAGTTTTAGCTTTAATAAATCAAAATTTAAAAAATGCTAAGAGAGCTTTGCTTAAAACATAAAGCCAGGGACCAGCAGTTAGTGTAATGGCTATGTCACTGGACTCCCACGTAGTCGACCGCGGTTGGAGTCCTGGACCCAGTGGCTTAAACTCACACTGGGCGCGTGTGCGTGTGTGCCCAAGATCCCGGGAGGAGAATGGAGGAGAAGGTATTGCGGTGTGGCCAT
>NW_006203764.1:1302391-1312444 GCF_000334495.1 Tupaia belangeri chinensis
TCTTTCTTTTTTTTTTTTTTTTTTTTTAGAGGATTTTGCTATAGGGTGCATGCACTCTCCAGAAAGACAGAGAGAGACAGAGAAACAGAGGGACAGAAAACAAGAAGTTGCCCCCCAGGGGGGATGGCCTTGTCGCAATCCCTTCTCCTCCATTATCCTCTCGGGATCTTGGGCATGCATGCACATGCACCCAGCGTGAGTTTAAGCCACTGGGTCCAGGACTCGAACCGCTGTTGACTACATGGGAGTCCAGAGACGCAGTCATTAAGCCATCTGCTGGTCCCTTGAACTCTAATCTCTGTGTTCTGTATTTAGTTTTCCTGGTATAGCACTCCCTTCAGAACTTCTTGGAGAGCTGGTCTGGTGTCGGTAAATTCTTTCAGGTTTTGTTTATCTGAGAATGTTCTTGTCTTTTCTTCCCATATGAAGGATAACCTTGCCAGGGACAGTATTCCTGGTTGAAATTGATTTTCCCTTAACACTTTGAATGTATTTTCTCATTCTTTCCTTGCTTGCATTGTTCCAATGAGAGGTCTGCTTTTCTTTGGGAAGATCCAATCTCTCTAGGTTTGGAAAGTTTTCTTATGGTATTTCATGGACTAGATTATCAATGCCCTTACTAGTCTCTTCACCTTCTGGGATACCAGTTATCTGGATGTTTGGACGTTTAATGGTATCTAGTATTTCTCGTATATTTTTCTCATATTTTTGGCCTCTTTTCTCAGTCTTTGTGGTGGATTTTTCTAGGCCAGTGATTCTGTCTTCTACTTCTGAGATTCGATCTTCTGTATGATCTAGTCTGCTTTTAATACTTTCAAAGGAGGTTTTGATTTCCTGTATTACAGCCTTTATCGCTAACAGCTCCATTTGATTCCTTTTTATGGTGTGTATTTTCTCTTTCAGATCATGCAAGAACATCCTCACTTCCGGGAAAATGTCGGCTCTTTTCTCCTGCGTCTTCTAGAGTTCATTGTCTCTCTTTTCTTGCATCTCTGTTAGCTTTGTCACTGTGAATATTCTAAACTCTTTATCTGACATTTCTGTGAGTTCCAGTGTACTGCCTGTGGATGAAGAGGAGTTATTATTTTCCCTTGGAGGAGCGGTATTGTCTTGCTTTCTCATATTTCTTGTGCCCCTGTGGTGAATTCTGGTCATCTGATGGGTTGTGCATTTCTTTCTAATTCTTGAAGTTCAAGCTGAGCGTTCAGAGATGTTCAGGAGGAGGTCATCTGCAATCTCTCTTCCATTCCATTTTTAACTTTTTGTGCAGTGGATTCAGTGGGAATTGAGAAACATTCTTTTTTATTGATTGATTGATTGATTGATTTTTTTGGAGAGGTTTTTGCTATAGGATGTATATGCTCACCAGAAAGACAGAGAGATACAGAGAGACAGAAAGCGATAAATCACTCCCCAGGGGGGATGGCCACGCCACAAACCCTTCTTCTCCATTCTCTTTTTGGGATTTTGGGCACACACATCTGGCATGTGTTGTAAGTCTCGGGTTTGGGACTCAAACTGCAGTCAACCATGTGGGAGTCCAGTGCCTTAACCACTACGTCATCTGTTGGCCCCAACCAACAATAATTTTTTAAATTAAAAAGACTCAATACATACTAAGTCAAATATTTATGCTTATATTAATTAAGACTTATCACTGTCTATGGAAAGAAAGCATGGATGATTGAATTAAAATTTATATTCCCTTTGAAGCTTGTCTTTCCTTCTGTATTGTTGCTGGTAAAAGCCAAGCTGGGTGTCTTCCTCAGTGCCAAGCAAGATTTCATTACTCACCTTGTGGCAGCCCTACAAAATTCAGGTACAAGTTTTGGGTGTACTTCTTTTCTACAATTTTTCTTTCCTATTAAATCTCTCTCTCTCTCTTTTTTTTAAATCTATTTGTATTGTGGTTAGGACTTTATTTTGCATATAGGGACCGGTCTCTAATTTTAATTATCTAAACCCCCAAAAAACAAAAATTTTACACAACACAGCTCAACACTCTCCTATCCTATGGCAGTAGAAGTCCTACGAAACCCAGGTGCAAGGTCCCCAAGGTACTGGAGCCTCTATTGGGAGCAGCATGGGTAGGAAAATGAAGCTGGATAAGGAGCAATGGTCCCAGGACCCTCCTCAGCCCACAGTAGCTATCACCAGCCTGAGACCCCTCAAGCCCTCTACACATCTGATGCATAGTAGGTACACAGCAGAGCCTCGCTGAGTCAGTGAATGTGTGAATGAATGAGTCCCTCTCTAGCTTTCTTTTGCACTCTTACTTCCTTAACACTTAACTGCTCGCTGGCTTACTAATTATGAAATATAATGTCCCTACTGTGTGCCAGCTGGTGTATCTATGACCAGGACATAACCTCTTTCTTAAGGAGCTCACAGCTTAATTGTCTTTAATTTTTTTTATTTCAGGGGTCCCTTCCCGCTCTGAATTCTGCAACTCTAGAGTCTACGATTTTGTCATTCTGAAACTCTGTTATTCTAAGATTCTGTGATTCCACAGCTCTCCTCATGAGCCCTGGACATCTGCCTTTATTTTGGATCCTCCACTGGACTCGTTATCTAAATAGGAATCTTCCCAGCTCATTTATTTGTGAATGTGTATCAAGCATCGATGAAGAGGTCACCTCTAAGAAATTTGTAGATTCAGTTCAAGGTCAATTGAAGCTAACTGTATTAAAGCAAGATCTTATCTTTCCCCATGAAATATTAGCTGTTCTTTTTGAAAAAAAATAAAATTTAGGCCAAACTAGTTCACGTAAAGGGAAAAAAGTCTTCATTACTGCATATATGTACGCATGTGCTCATTTAGTGGTTTCGTCTCTTAATTACGAACAGGAGGCCGAGATCCTGGGTCACGCAGAGGGTATGTTGCGAATGGACTTGGCCACAGGCGAAGTTCACAGAGGGGAGCCCCAAGAGCTGGGGGGAAGTTGGAGGCCACTGAATCGGATGTCCACTCGCCCCAGGCCACACAGGAGGGGAGGGCAGAGAAGAGCCCCACGCCGGTCCTGGCCTCCCAGTCTAGCCCTCCTCTCCTTGCGGTCACAGGCTGGCCAGACAGGTCGATGGAGCCCAGAGAGGTGAGCACGGGTATTTCAGCCACAGGATCCCCATATCCCTGCTCCCCTGCAATGCTGAGATGGTGCCTCGGCTTGACATGGCAGAAAGGGACCAGCTACAACTCCGCTGGGTATGGCATGAGTCCCCGCTCATGTGGACATGGACTGGGCACTTCTCAGAGCCTTCAAACGAAAGATATCAAAGTAAATTATCTCAAAATTAAGTTGCTACGAATCCCCGTTTAATTTCTTGGCGTTTATTTTTTAATGCAATTAATTATACAAATAACATAGTAACACACTATGACTACATACGATGTGTTATCTCTGTCGTTGTGCAAACATTATAGACAAGGCTGAAGCCTGTTTTGGCCACCCTGTCCTTCTCAATCCAATTCTGCTCCCTGCTACATTTACCCAAAGAAGCCATAGCCAGGCTGGTTAGCATTCCTGTGTCCACAAGTCGCATGTATCGATAAATCTCCAGTATACAATGTCATCTTCTATGTGTGCGTGGTGGCCTGGCTTCTGTTTTTTGTTTTTGTTTGTTTTCTCCATTCTGTACTCAGTCTTTCACTCAATAATATATCTTGGAAATCTTCCCATGTCATAATTTCCGATTATTTGTGCTATTTAAATTACTCTCAGTATTTTAAATAATTCCTTTGTAGTCACTCTGTGAGTTTACCTGAGCTTATTGGGTGCAGAAGGAGGTACTGTGATTGGCCAGGCCTGGGTCACATGGTGGTCAGAAGGAGGAGATACTGTGATTGGCCAAGCCTGGGCCACATGGTGGTCAGAAGGAGGGGGTACTGTGATTGTCCAGGCCTGAGTCACATGGTGGTCAAAAGGAGGGGAAAGCTTGCTAGGCTCACAAGAGCATTAGCTACTCCTTCATTTCCATGAGCCCTAATCCTAGAAAGCTTAAAAAAGTTAAAATCTTTCTTTCCAATGTCCACATTTTACTGTAAATGCAAATGTTAAGAGCCACGGAAGAGCAATACTAGCACCTGCTGGCAGCTCCTCTGGCCTGGCTCTGCGCAAGGCACTTTCATTTCTTCCTCACGATGTCCTAAGTGGCAGCCATTTCTAAGCTCACTTTGTAGGTGAGGAAACAAAGGCCCAGAGAAGTTTATTGACTTCCCGGAGATTGTTAACCAGTGAGTCGGGGAGCTGGGATTTGAACTGATGTCCGTCAGAGGATGGGCCTCCTCTCTTCTGGGTTCTAAGTGATGTCATGTGATGCTGATCAAGTTGCTATTTTTCTGCCACGAACTGGCCAAAGTAAAGGTGGCAATTGCAGTTCCTTGTCTCTGAACGTGGCCACCCTTCAGCGTGCTGCTGCTCTCCCATCAAGAGAGGAATCGCTTTCCCTTCCCCTGGAATTGGGCCTGGCTGTGGACTGGTTTGACCAATAGAATATGGCGACAGTGAGAGTGTGCCGTTTCTGGGCACAGCCCAGAAGAAGCCGGCTGCTCTGGATGGCCGGCTGTGTGCTACACAGAAGCTCAAGCACAACAACTACATGAGGAGAGGCCATGTGGAGAGGAGTCAGTGCCAGAGCCCTCCTGAGTCTGGACCTGCCAGCCAATCCTCTGTGCACAGAAGCCTGCTGATGGAGAGACCCAGGCTGACTCCACACGGAGCAGAAGAACTGCTCAGCTGAGCCCTGCCTGAATTCCCGCTCCACTGAACTGTGAGAAAAAAAATGGATGGTAGTGAGCTTGTCGATATGCGGTGTTCTGTACATAGCAATAGGTCACTGAAACAGAAGTATTGACCATTTTGAAGGTTTTTTAAAAAATCTTTTAAAGTATGTTTTATGCTTGGACAGCAGAAGTGGGACTCTTTCACTCTTTGAAAGTGCGTTTTCTCTTTTCTTTTTGAAGTGTCACCATATCTGAGCCTTTCTCCAACATAAACAATGTGGCAGAGGAAAGATCTGAGCCCTGGAATGTACATGGAGACTTCAAAAAGTTGATGAAAATTGGGAACCAGCAGTTAGCATAATGACTATGTCACTGGACTCCCATGTAGTCGACTGCGGTTCGCATCCTGGACCCGGTGGCTTAAAACTCACGCCGGGCGCATGTGCGTGCATGCCCAAGATCCCGAGAGGAGAATGGAGGACAAGGGATTGCGGCGTGGCCATCCCCCCTGGGGGGTGATTTCTCGCTTTCTGTCTCTATGTCTCTGTCTCTGTCTGGCGAGCGCACGCGCCCTATAGCGAAAACCTCTCCAAAAAAAAAAAAGTTGATGAAAATTGAGATTAAAGTATGAGTTTATTTAGATGCCCCCCCAAAAGGAACCCATGAATAATTTTTACATAATATGGATTTTCTATGTACGTTTTGAAGACCCTCCTCACGGACGTTCATCACATACATTGATTGACAGTGTGGCTGGACTCAACTATGTCGTTACTGACTTTTCTGCCTGCAGACTCTGTCCACGGGTGACAGACGAGTGCTGAAGTTTCCAACTAAGGTAGTAGAACCATCTACTGAAGGGCTTCAAGGAGCTCATGGAAAATGTGTACGATGACAAAACGGTATGACTTTTGAATTTTTTTGGTACCAAAATAAACTCATGCTTTAATCCCATTTTTTTCCATGGACTGTTTGAAGTCCCCTCATAAAAGGCACTTACCTTGGGTGAACACGAGGCCCTCCCTTCTAAGAATGGCTTGGTGGAGTGAGGAAAGATACTGGAAAGGCCTGGACTTTCATTTTATGTTTGCCTCTTATGTATTACTTAACACTTCAATGCCATTTTCTGGATGTGAACGTGATAGATACTCACTATGAACATCTGCAGAAAGCAAGGAACGTGAAGTCAGTAAGTAGATAGAAAGATCGAGGTCGCCTCTCATTCTGACATCCTCATGGAGCTAGGGTTGCCCATTTGGTATATTTTTCCCTCCGATCTTTTTCCAAGTCTGAACGCACAAGCACCTGAGCGCGTGCACACGCAGGCACACTGTGCACACGTAGGCACACCGTACACAGTGGGAATCATTCTGGGTGCAGTTTTGTGTCCATTTGTTCTTTTTCCTCACACTATAGCAGATGTTCTTTTCATTTCATTAAAAATGTTTTTCAAATTCATTTCTTTAAAAGGTTTTTGTTAGAAGGCACGTATACTTGCCAGAGAGAGCCAGAGAGAAACAATGGGAAGGAAAGTGAGAAGTTATCTTCCATGGGGGGTGTCCATGCTTCAATCCTTTCTCGTCCATTCTCCTCTTGGGATTTTGGGAAGGCATGCACTTGCACCTGGCATGATTTTCAAGCCATCGGGTCCAGGACTTGAACTGTGATAGATTTTGTGGGAATCCAGTGCCTTAACTACCATGCCACCTGCCAGCTCCCGAATGTCATTTCAATTGTTGCCTCCTGTCTTATCCTTTGGGTACTAGAGTTTAGCCCACTCTCCAGCACAGAGGATGTTATTAATGTCTCGTGATTATAAACTCAGTAGTGGACGTCCTCACGTGTAAGTACTTCCACCCTGGCTAGACAGACCCGAGACGTGGAAGGACTAGGTGCGATGCACAATGGTGTTTTCTAAGAGCAGTTAGGAAGCTGCCTGGTTGATCATTCTCATTTTAATAAGAAACTGACATAAACTCTGATTCCCAAGAAGAGTTTCTCTCCTGGAACCTGCTCTTTCCATGTCGAAGTTTATCTGAGTCCCAAAGTCTTCCACACCAGCGTACTGTCAAAGGCCCGTGCTTTCTCTGGCATCTCTCTCTCTGCTCAGATGCACCTTAAAAGTCGTATTAACTGGTGGTAAGCTCAGTTCTTCCGTGAATTCATTGCAGATTGGCAATGCCACCTCCCCACAGGTACTATGATGGGCGTGACCAGACAACTTTCTACCTGTGTCCAGGTTTGAGCATGGCCATGCGGCCAAGAGCTTTCTGCGCCTTCTGTCTTTAAAGCACACTGTCACTAATCCGTTCTACAGGTGAGGACGCCAAGGCCGTGAGAAGGTAAATTCTGCCCGTAGCTTTATTAGAGGTGCGCCCTCGTTCTAACTCCAAAGTTTACAACTTGTATCTAGGGCAACAGACAGGCCCAGGCGATTCCCACTCACCTCATCCCGGCTTGTGTTTTCCAAGGGCCTCCCACATGCCACATTGGTGCCAAATGCTTTTCTCGTACTTCCTGTATCTGCCTCACAGATTCCATGAAAAAGGATTCCCATTTCCCCCCGAGGAGGCTGACATTCGGAGAGGGGAAGTGACTCGTCCAGGGACACCCGGCTTAGAGGGAACGAAGAGAGAATGTGGCCCCAGTTCCACAACTTTCATACATAAGCTTCTTCTCTGTCCTCGGGCCCACAGGGACAACGGACAGGACGGGCACCGTGGCATCCCGGGTGACGAGGATGCTGGCTCGTTACCCTGAGCCCTGTGGTGGGTCTGAACAACCTCTGGATTTCTGTACCTGACTCTGTCTTCCCTCGTCCCCACCCTCCCATCAGGCCACCGACTTTGCTCCATGTAAGCCATATTTGGGGCTTCCTCCTGTCATAAAAGCCCCACCTCCTTCCCTCCCTCTCTCTCTGTCTCTTTCTCTCTGTCTCTTTCTTGCATAGCCATTTCCTTTTTCCTCCTCTTGCAAAATACAAAACCAGAAACGAACTGAACACAGAAGTCTGTAAACAGGCCCGTTTGGCTCCTTCGGAGGCCCTGGGTTCCTGGACACAATCTTGAATCCTAATTAAGCCGTTAGAGAAAAGCTCGTTGCTGGCAAGGGGTCGGGGAGAAATAGTTTCCATCACGCAGTATCTGGAATTGGAGTTGGCGAGAGGGCCCTTGCTCTCAATCCCTAATAAGCAGAATCTCAAATGTTATTCATCTAAGTGAACCGTGCGAGACGCAGGGACAGAGTGGAAAGTAGAGCTATTCGATTTTAAGAAAGAAAACCAGGCAAAGAACATTCTGTATTTGTAATGTCCTGGATCCCCTGCAACAGGCCGTTAGCTTAGAAATATGTTGTGGTAAGTGGTGCGAGATTTAATGAAACTACAAGATAAATTGGGACGCTCAGGCCAAGGTGAAAACATAGGATTCCTGACACGCTCTGCTTGGAGCCCCCTGTACCCTTGGGACCACTGAGCTGAGCATTCTTGGTGGCAGAAAAGGAGAGTATTTGATGCAATTACCAGCCAGCCCTGGGGCTGTCTGAGGCCTGATTTCACAGCCTCACGGTCAGCCCAGCTGCTGATCCTGGGGGAGGGTGGCCATTTTGTTGAAAAGAGGAAAATGGCTTTTCTCTTCTTCTACTTCATAGCATGTAGGGGCAGGATATGATGTCTGGAGCTGTGGCAGTCATCTTGTGTTTGTGAGTTGGTTGATACATTTAACATATTTTATTTTTATAAAACATGAGTGCTTTAAGAATATTAAGCCATTCAATGGTAATTCATTTGATTAGTATCCAAGCACTAACAATGTAGAAAAAAGAGTAGAAAAAAAAATCCAGGTCTTGATGTTTTGTTGAGTCAGCAATTCAGTCCTAGGGCACGTCCCTCACACAGTGTGTGGTTGTCATGAGGAGACCAAAGAGGGTTCAAGTCAATGACTAAGTGAATGAAAGTTGGATCTTTCTTCCCTTCCTTCTTGCAACTCACGAGGGAGGCATAAATATTTTCCAGTAGAGGAAAGTGAGGCTCGGCAAAGGTCTTCGCCCAAATTTGCATAGCTGGGCTATAGAGGAGCTGGGGTTTGAACCCTGGCCTGACTCCAGGGACTGCTGTCTTCCCAATGCGTGTACCACATGGGTTCAGAGAAGCAGAAAAGCATTTCCTCTTTGGGAGCTTGAGATTCCCAGGGGTCCCTGAGCCTCATCCTCAGCGATGATGCTTGTGCACTCCCTGGTCCTGGTCAGATAGCAGCGGACAGCTCCTGAGCACCTAGCGTGTGCAGGGACCTACCGTGTGCCAAGTACTTGCCCCATCACCTCTGCACAGCCTGTTGGGGCGTCCTGTCGGTATTATCCCTCACCCTCACTAGCCATTTGGTCAAGAGATCTAATGACTGGCCACAGTTATGCCGGTGAGCCGGGCAGGTTCGCACCCAGCCGCCGCACTTAAGGACCCCCTTGCTTCACCGGAGGACCAGCAGGGGGGAGGAGGTAGTTGTGGTCACCTGCCCAGGGGGAGGTTCTAGGAAGAGGTCCCTTATGATCGGGGCCTTGAAGATGGGCTGGGAGGAGAAGGAAACGCAGGATGACCAGAAGGAGGCGTGGGCTTTGGGTCTGCTGTGTCGCGGGGTTGAGAGGAGAGCCTACAATGTGGACACAGCCTGGCTGTCGGGCAGGGTCCAGATATGGGAACTGGGATGAGCCTTCTACCGCAGTTAAGTACGTTCCTTTCAGGTACAGATGAAGAATCAGCACGCTGAGCAGGGCGCTGGCCTTGTTCATCTCAGGTAGTCTAGAAAATTCCACATTCGGAGGCTGCTCTGGCATCTCGGGCCAGCATCTCTGACTCAGCATCCCGGTCCACATCCCACAGCTGTTTGCCCCAGGGCCATGCGTTCCTCCTCTCTGAGCTGAAAAATGGAAGACACTTTACCTCCAAGGGAGAGCCAACTGCCGGAATCCCCTCTTCCCCCAACAGCACGAAGACAGCAGACGCCGCTGCAGGTGCTGCCTTGGACTGCCGTGTCCCTGCCTCTCGCCCTGGGCTACTTGCAAACCCTCCTTCTGTCTCCCCATCTGTAAAACGGGGCAGTGGAGGATGGATCTCCCAGGGTCATTGTGAGGATCGAGTGAGATTCTGCACAATGGTGAGCACGAGGCTGGCTCTGCAGTGGTGTTCTGCAGAGTGTTTGCCAGTGCATTGTCACGTGTGTCATCGTTACTAGAAGGAGCAGTTACGCAGTGTTTTGCAGAGGGGAGTGCCAGGCCTGTCAGTGCCCCTCGGTTTCGCATTTGCAGTCTGCCCTGCTTGGAATGCCCCCCCCCCCACCGCC
>NW_006203764.1:1313115-1315154 GCF_000334495.1 Tupaia belangeri chinensis
CCCCCCCCCCCGCCTCATGTTCCCTTATCCCCGAGGCTCGGCTTCTCCGCCACTTTACTGAAAGCCTTCCAAGTCAGGCTTCTGTGTGAACTCAGTCTCACGTGGGCTCTCCGGCGGAGCATTGTCAGCAGTCTGTCATCTATCCCCCGAGACCAGGGTGCCAAGGTGCAGGGGTGGGGTCTGAAGCGTCCCAGGGCTGACAATGGTTCGAATCCCAGAACTGGTGTCTTACTTTCTTACTTTCCCTTTCTCTGTCTCTCTCTGGTCAAATTTAAAAAATAATAACAAAACAAATATAATTTAAAAAGTAAAATAATTCTTTAAAAAAAAAAAAAAGGAACATCACTTCGGGCAGTTTCCAGAGACGTTCAAATATGTGTCACCAAGGACCAGCAGATGGCATAATGGCTACATTGCTGGTCTCCCACGTCGTCAACCATGGTTTGAGTCCTGGACCCAGTGACTTAAAACTCACACTGGGCACGTGTATGTGCATGTCCCAAATCCTGAGAGGAGAATGAAGGAGAAGGGATTGAGGCATGGCCATTCCCCTGGGGGGAGGGGGTGTGTGATTTCTCACTTTCTGTTTTTCTGTCTCTGTCTCTCCAGCAAGTGCACACACTTCATAGCAAAAATCTCTCTTAAAAAGAAAAATAAAAACAAAGACAAAGCAAATACGTGTTGTGGAATCCTTCTGAAAGCTTTTGGAAGCCACCAGAGCTGCTGGTTTCCAGAGTCCGGTAACTGTGCGGAGGAGGGCATCTCCCAGCCTCAGGAATATTTCCACCTGGTGTGGATCTCCCTGGGAGGACGGCGAGGTCCCCATGGGGCCCTGGGAGCGCCCAAGGATGACCTCAGACGCTCCTCCTTGCTCGGCGGTGACCGGGGTACAGGCAATGAAGACACTGTTATCTCCACTCCCCCGGCCCCCTCCCAGCACGATCCCCCTCAGTGGCACTTAGCAAAACCTGCAGCGCATAACAGCCTCCCATCCCAGCCACGCCTTCTGCCTGTCATCATGCCCTTCCCGAGACACCTCTGGACATTCGTCTGGCAGGAAGTGCTCCTCTGTCACAGCCCCGTTTCCTCGCGCTCAAGTCAGGATTTGAGACTAAATCTCCAGCTGACAGGACACTGTTTATGAAACCTCGCGGCTTCTCCTGGGGTTATCCGGCCCTCTCAACCCAGCTCTGGTCTTTCATTTCAACTCTGAAATACGCGCTGAGCTGGGCCTGGAGTGGGCAAGACGAATCCTGCCGCAGCCGTCGGCACGCCCTCAGCCAGGGTTTGGGGTGCAAACGGGTGGGCTACCTCTGTTTCCAGCTATAGAACAGCTCCTAGCACTGGGCCAGCCACTGCCAGTTACAGGGGCCAGGGGGACAGGGGAGATCTGAGCCAAGGAGCAAAGAGGCCCTTCTAAGAAGGCAGGCAGCCCAGAGGGAAAGGCCAGCAGCCTTTGAGGATGGAAGGCCAGGGAAGGGCCAGAGGGGCCTGGGCTTATCCATTTGGTGTTGCTATAGCAACACCACAGCCTGGGTAATTTATCTTTTTTTTTTTTTTTTTTTTTTTTTAATTTTTTTTTTTTTGTTTTCGGGGGCGTGAAAAAGTCCAAGAACATGGTCCCGGCATCTGGTAAGGATCATCCCATTGCAGAACACGGGGAATCCAGCACACATGAGACAGAGAGAAAGAGGGAGCTGAACTCGCATGGTAACCAACCACGCCTGAGATAAATTAGTTTGTTCATCAGTGCAGAGCTCTCTTACCCAATCATCTCTTAAAGGTTTCACCTCCTGGGACCAGCAGTTAGTGTAATGGCTATGTTGCTGGACTCCCATGTAGTCAATGACTCCCATGTAGTCAACTGTGGTTCGAGTCCTGGACCCGGTGGCTTAAACTCACGCCGGGTGCATGTACGTGTGTGCCCAAGATCCCAAAAGCAGAATGGCAGAAAAGGGATTGCAGCGTGGCCATCCCCCTGGGGGGTGATTTCTCACTTTCTGTCTCTCCGTCTCTCTCTGTCTTTCTGGCAAGCGCAC
>NW_006203764.1:1320060-1326226 GCF_000334495.1 Tupaia belangeri chinensis
GTTCCCTTACCCCCGGGGCTCGGCTTCTCCGCCACTTTACTGAAAGCCTTCCAAGTCAGGCTTCTGTGTGAACTCAGTCTCACGTCCGCTCTCCGGCGGAGCATTGTCAGCAGTCTGTCATCTATCCCCCGAGACCAGGGTGCCAAGGTGCAGGGGTGGGGTCTGAAGCGTCCCAGGGCTGACAATGGTTCGAATCCCAGAACTGGTGTCTTACTTTCTTACTTTCCCTTTCTCTGTCTCTCTCTGGTCAAATTTAAAAAATAATAACAAAACAAATATAATTTAAAAAGTAAAATAATTCTTTAAAAAAAAAAAAAAGGAACATCACTTCAGGCCGAATATTTCCAGAGACGTTCAAATATGTGTCACCAAGGACCAGCAGATGGCATAATGGCTACATTGCTGGTCTCCCACGTCGTCAACCATGGTTTGAGTCCTGGACCCAGTGACTTAAAACTCACACTGGGCACGTGTATGTGCATGTCCCAAATCCTGAGAGGAGAATGAAGGAGAAGGGATTGAGGCATGGCCATTCCCCTGGGGGGAGGGGGTGTGTGATTTCTCACTTTCTGTTTTTCTGTCTCTGTCTCTCCAGCAAGTGCACACACTTCATAGCAAAAATCTCTCTTAAAAAGAAAAATAAAAACAAAGACAAAGCAAATACGTGTTGTGGAATCCTTCTGAAAGCTTTTGGAAGCCACCAGAGCTGCTGGTTTCCAGAGTCCGGTAACTGTGCGGAGGAGGGCATCTCCCAGCCTCAGGAATATTTCCACCTGGTGTGGATCTCCCTGGGAGGACGGCGAGGTCCCCATGGGGCCCTGGGAGCGCCCAAGGATGACCTCAGACGCTCCTCCTTGCTCGGCGGTGACCGGGGTACAGGCAATGAAGACACTGTTATCTCCACTCCCCCGGCCCCCTCCCAGCACGATCCCCCTCAGTGGCACTTAGCAAAACCTGCAGCGCATAACAGCCTCCCATCCCAGCCACGCCTTCTGCCTGTCATCATGCCCTTCCCGAGACACCTCTGGACATTCGTCTGGCAGGAAGTGCTCCTCTGTCACAGCCCCGTTTCCTCGCGCTCAAGTCAGGATTTGAGACTAAATCTCCAGCTGACAGGACACTGTTTATGAAACCTCGCGGCTTCTCCTGGGGTTATCCGGCCCTCTCAACCCAGCTCTGGTCTTTCATTTCAACTCTGAAATACGCGCTGAGCTGGGCCTGGAGTGGGCAAGACGAATCCTGCCGCAGCCGTCGGCACGCCCTCAGCCAGGGTTTGGGGTGCAAACGGGTGGGCTACCTCTGTTTCCAGCTATAGAACAGCTCCTAGCACTGGGCCAGCCACTGCCAGTTACAGGGGCCAGGGGGACAGGGGAGATCTGAGCCAAGGAGCAAAGAGGCCCTTCTAAGAAGGCAGGCAGCCCAGAGGGAAAGGCCAGCAGCCTTTGAGGATGGAAGGCCAGGGAAGGGCCAGAGGGGCCTGGGCTTATCCATTTGGTGTTGCTATAGCAACACCACAGCCTGGGTAATTTTTTTTTAAGTTTATGTCTTGTAGTTCTGGAGGCTGAGAAGTCCAAGAACATGGTCCCGGCATCTGGTAAGGATCATCCCATTGCAGAACACGGGGAATCCAGCACACATGAGACAGAGAGAAAGAGGGAGCTGAACTCGCATGGTAACCAACCACGCCTGAGATAAATTAGTTTGTTCATCAGTGCAGAGCTCTCTTACCCAATCATCTCTTAAAGGTTTCACCTCCTGGGACCAGCAGTTAGTGTAATGGCTATGTTGCTGGACTCCCATGTAGTCAATGACTCCCATGTAGTCAACTGTGGTTCGAGTCCTGGACCCGGTGGCTTAAACTCACGCCGGGTGCATGTACGTGTGTGCCCAAGATCCCAAAAGCAGAATGGCAGAAAAGGGATTGCAGCGTGGCCATCCCCCTGGGGGGTGATTTCTCACTTTCTGTCTCTCCGTCTCTCTCTGTCTTTCTGGCAAGCGCACGTGCCCTACAGAAAAAAAAAAAAAAAAGGTTTCACCTCTTAACACGGTCACAATGGCGATCACATTTTCACATGCACCTGCAGGCTCAGCAAAGACCTTCAGTGAGCGTCTTCCATGTGAACCGCATCTGACCGGCCCTCCCCTTGTGCATCCTGTAATGGCAGCTTCCATGCATTGATGGCTTCCCCCACAGCAGCTCATTTAATCCGCACATCAAGTCTCAGGCAAGGAGCATCCTTATCATTTTAAAGACGAGAAAACAAAAACAGAGAAGTTACGTAACTTGCCCAAGATCACACAGCTGGTGAGTGGCAGATACTGGAATAACATCCAGGTCTATGCTCTCAGCTCTGCACCGTGCAAGCCGCAGAGAGCATCCTGCTCTTCCAGGGCAGGCAAGTGCAGTCTCTGGAAGGAAAGTTGGGGAGGAAGACAGGCAGTGCTGCTGGGGAGGAGGCCCCCGGGCCAGTTCTACGGGCTGGGCTTTACTATTGCTGAGCTTGTGGTTCATGGCTGTGTCCACCCTACCAGAGCTTGACTGTGGTTGCTGAATTGAAACTCTCAGCTGCTGCTTTTGACACCAAACACCCATTTGTTGGTAGTTTGGGTGTATCTTGTGAGGCTTTTTTTCAATGAGGAAAAGAACAGTACGTCACGTATCTTTTCAGGTGAGTTCCACAGTAAGGGAGCCCTTGCCAAGGCACAGAACCATGACAAGGGATCAGTATGCCTTTCCTTGTCTGACTCTCACCATAACACTCTGAGGACAACCGTTCACAGTCTCTAGAAACCTGGAGGAAAAGAGGTAACTGTCCTGGCTTGCTCGACCAAGGAACTACGGTATCATTATGGCTGTAATTTACTACGCATCTGTGACGCACCGGGGCCCACCCAGCCACCTCTGTCCCTTCCCACTGGTTTTCACACACGCGAGTTCCACAGTAAGGGAGCCCTTGCCAAGGCACAGAACCATGACAAGGGATCAGTATGCCTTTCCTTGTCTGACTCTCACCATAACACTCTGAGGACAACCGTTCACAGTCTCTAGAAACCTGGAGGAAAAGAGGTAACTGTCCTGGCTTGCTCGACCAAGGAACTACGGTATCATTATGGCTGTAATTTACTACGCATCTGTGACGCACCGGGGCCCAACCAGCCACTTCTGTCCATTCCCACTGGTTCTCACAGCTGCTGTTCGGTAGGAGGGACTAGATAACTTTTTAAGGGAGGGCGCTGATGGTGAGAGAAGTTGGACAGATGCAGAATTCGAACTCCAGGGGCTAAACTTCATTCTGGTCTGCAGTCACTTTCATTTCTCTTTCTTGCTTTCTTTGTACATGTTTGTTGTTGTCGTTGCTTGTTTGTTTGTCACTAATACATTTTTAAAGCTTATTTACCTCTCTCATGAGTGACAAAGAAAGAGACAGAGAAACAGCACCCCCAATAGGGTCCCTGTGCCATGATCCACCCTCAGCTTTAGCCAGCCCAGACCGTGGACACACATTGCCCAGAATCTTCGGGGAGGTCTCTGGACACAAATCCAGAATCTTTCCATGTGGCTGAGACTTGCCGGGTGTTGCATCATTTCTGCACCTGAGTCATCCAGCACCTGTTCGTAAGGCTTTGGTGCTTATACTCTGATCTTGGCTTTCAGCTCGTGCATGTGGAGCACCTGCTGTGTGCCAGGGCTTGTGCTGGGCGCTGGGGAGGAGAGAGGAGGGAGGCATAGAGCCTGCTCTCAAGGCGTTCACTGAAATGGGGGAGACCATAGATCAATCAGTTGTCAGTGTGCTGCCCTGGGAGGTGTGACAGAGCTGAAACAGGGACAAGCTTTCAGGTCCCTCTTCCGCTAAATGGGAATATTAGCAGAATTTGCCCCTGGCGGGGGCAGGAGTAACAAAAGTAGGGATGGCAAGCCCTAAGCACGATGCCTGGCAGGTGGGGATCTCATGCTGTGTGGTGAAGATGAAGCAATGATTGTTAGCCTTCCCAGAGAAGGGGTGGGATTTCTCCCTCCAGGAAGCACAGAATATTTATATGTTAAGTTGTTTATACATATTAGCTGTTGATATTTGTACATCTTAAGTAGAATCATAACAAAACAGAATTAGAAATTCTTGAAGATCCGACAGGTCATCTGGTCAACCTCTCTGCTCTACTCCCTGTGACAGATTGGAAAGATTCCGTAGCTAGCTTGATAAAGATGTCTGGTTGGTTAAATGTCTGTGTGTGTCGGTGAGTGTGCTTCGCATCATTTCTTAACTTGCATGTTGATTTCATCTGTTTTATAAGAGTTTTAGTAATTCAGGCACTCTGTTGGTGACAGTACAAAATCCCTTTAGAAATAGATTCAGCCATATGAATTAAACTTTAGCCATTTTCATCATCAAAAAATAAACATAAAATGTAAAAATACACAAAAATGTTCATTTCAGTGTTCTCTACAGTAGGGAACCACAAGAGTTATGAAGCTACTATGTATGCCATGGAGTATACTGACATTAAGGGAAAAGTTAAACGAATAGAAAAGATGCAAAGCCTATATAGTTTGATTGCCCTTTAATTAGATTAATTTGCTTTATTCTACATTCCAGGGACTACTTACTGTCAGAAATACACCTTACCTAGAAGTATCTGATGCAGAAGAGTCAGCTAGCCTTTGCAGTAACTCACCAAAATTGCACCTTCTGGGGCCAACTTGAAAAGACTTCTAATGGTCAAAGCTTGAATAACTTGGACAACAAAATTAAGGATTTTATACTGGAGCCAGCTGGTGGCAGGGTGGTTAAGGCGCTGGACTCCTACATTGCTGACTGCTGTTTGAGTCCTGGACCTGGCGGCTTGCTTTCTCACTTAGCCTCTCTCTGTCTCTCAGTCTCTCTCTGGTGAGCACCCATACCCTATAGCAAGTTTTTTTTTTTTTTTTGGAGAGGTTTTTGCTATAGAACATGTGCACTTGCCAGAAATACAGAGAGAGACAGAGAGACAGAAAGCAAGAAATCACCCCCCCAAAGGGGACAGCCACATCCCAATCCCTTTCCCTCCATTCTCCTTTCAGGATCTTTTGCACCTGGCATGAGTTTAAGCCACCGGGTCTGGGACTCGAACCACAGTTGACTACATGGGAGTTCAGTGACATATCCTTTATACCAACTGCTGGTCCCCCTATAGCAAGTTTTATAAAATAAATAAAATTAAATAAATAATTATCTTTTTTAAAAAAAGATTATTTTATTGGATTATAGCCCGAAGTGTAAAATAAATACCCATGAGCCCTTGCTGATGGAGGTAAATGGTTAAATAAATAAATAAAGGAGGGAGCAGTGATTCATCTTCCTTCCAGAAGAATTCCCTGGTGACAAGAAGGCCGTCAGTCTGGTCCACGCTCGAGGAAGTGGGGAAGCAACTCTGCCCTCCAGGAGATGAAGTCTAACCCTCACCTGCCTTGACGGTAGGCTGGACTCCCTGACTTGTTTTCGAATATAGAATTTAGAAAGGGAAAAGACAACTAGTTACAGCGAAGACTGACAAACAGAAACTTAACCAAGGGGCCAAGATCACTGTCCCACGGGTAGGTCGTGTCACTAGCACAGACCTCATGCCATGTCCTGAGGAGGGCGCTTCACCTCTGCGGCAGGCTTCCCCCAAACTAACCACCCCAACTAGTCACGAGAAAAACAGCGTACGAACCCAAACTGAGGACGTCTACAGGACACCTGAACAGCACTCCCCGCACTGGCCGAGGTCATGAACGGTAAGGAAAGGGGCCAACCTCGTAGCTCAGTGGTTAAACCTTATGCAGGAGAAGCCAGATCCCACATGGCCACCAGAGTTCAAGTCCCAGTCCTGGCAACTTACATGCCAGGCATGCTTGTACCTGCCCAGGACCCTGTCGGGTGGAGAATTATGTTATCAGGTCCCTGTGGGAGGCGTGCTCTCTCTCTCTCTGTCTCTGTCTCTTTCATGTATGTGTGAATACTCTGACATAATAAAAAGGAAAGAAAGAAAAAAAGTCAGAGAAACTGTCCTAGAGCCGAGGAACGTAAGGAGACATGACATTACATCAGTGTAATGGGGTATCCTGAGGCTTCTAGAAGAAGTAGAGAGAGGGGGAAAAAGCTGTTTACCTGCTTCCAACCCCCCGCCTCCGTAAACCAGAGGGAAA
>NW_006203764.1:1326299-1378019 GCF_000334495.1 Tupaia belangeri chinensis
AGGAAAAGAGCAAAAACGAGCAGAGACTCTGCTCAGAAACCCCGAAGTCTACCAAAATGTGATGCCTGTCCACTAATCAGGAAAACCTCCTCAGATACTGAGCCTTCTGTTTTGCCCTCCTGTGGATCCGAAAGTGGCTCTCTCCCCGTTTAGCTCCTTACTCCCTGACCCAACACACAGCCCTCCCCACACCCACCGCCATGCACCCCTCCGCTGGGGCCCTCGGGTGCTGCATTGAGGCTGCCCCGTCAGCACTAGCCTGGGATGCGCTCAAAGACCTGGGGAAGTCTTCCAGGAGCTCATGGGGCAGGGTGGGGGGAGGGTGGGCTTTGCGCGTTCCATGGAAGACCCCGGTGAGGAGAGTGAAGACAGCCTTCTTCACAGCACACGGTTCACTCCCCATTGCAATTCAAGACTGGCGCCTCCCACTTTCCTCTCTGCCGTCCTCTAATTCAGACCCTTGAAGTGCGCTCAGCACTGACCCTGTGCAGGCTAGAGGGGGACCTGGGAGGTGGGCAGGAGTAACAGGTGGCCACTTGCCTCCCAGGAGCCGGGTGTGTGATGGGGCCTCACCGTGGTGACCTTCCAGGTCAGGCAGAAGTGAGGCTGTGGGCAGTGGTGAGGCCCAGGCCCCAGCCTCTTCCTGGGTCACCCAGCCCAGACCCTGGCTCTGTCACCCAGTCCCAGTGACATGGCCATGCCTTTCGGTCTCTGAGATGCTTTGCTTCTTGTGAAATAGGGAGAAGTGAACCCCCTTCCTGGGGTTGTGCCGATTCCACCTGAATGTTTCAGCCCTCCAACTTACAAGCCCACGGCAGGACAAATACCTGGCCCGGCCCTGCCCTCCCCCCCTTTCTGGATACTTTGCGCAATTCGTTCCCACACTCACTCTGGTGGGAGAAAATGAAGGCAGACTCAGGCCCAGTATATCCTATTTTGTGAAAACTGAGCTGAGTGCCCCTGGGTGCTGAGCCTGAGCCAGTGCTGGGACATGGAGCTGCCCGGGAGGGGACCTGGTGCTGAGATGACCAGTGTCCCCACGCCGTGGAGGGAAAAGCCAGTGCCAGTGGTCACAGCCTGTTCCTCGGAGAGCGACTGTGTTGGAGGAGGTGGGCAAGGCTTGAGACCCGAGCGAGCTCCTTGGTGCAAGCGTGCCGTGAGTGAGGCCTCACTGGAAGTCCCTTCACCTAGCTAACAGCTGCCGTGCGCTCTGCCGGCCTTCCTGTACAACCTCCACATGGCTTCCCTGCAGCCGCTCTCCTCCTCCCCGCAGCTGGCACTGAGGGGTGAACTGAAAACACGTCACTCCCTCCAGCCAGCTCGGTCCCCAGGCAGGGCCCAAAGCCAGCAGTCTGTCCCTGAGACCACATATCTCAAGGCCTCCTCGGTGGTCCAGCCTCAGCTCTTCACGGAGCCCTAGTCTCTGGATAGCTCTTGACTGATGAGCCTGGGGCCTTGTTTCTACCAGGAATTAATGACGTGGCATAAAACAAAGAGTCTTGGAGCCAGAGTGGAGTAGAGGGGGGTGACACGTCCCCCATGCGGGCTGCCATGGGGCTGGAGTTAGCTAGCAAGAGGATGTTTCCAACGCATTCACATGGACAGGGCAGCAGCCGCAATTCCACTGGAAGTGTGACCGCGGACACCTGTGTTTACTGCCGACCCTCTCCCCACAAGGCCAAGCTCTCATTACCTTCCTGAGGGATCCATCCAGAGTTCGGCCCTGCAGAGGCCATGGCCAAGCTCTAGACCCTGCACTGCTGTCTTGGGAAGCAGGACTAAGTGCTGGTCCTGCGGGGACGCTCAGACCACCCTCCGCCCTGTCTTTCCCTGCAGACGGAGCAAGAAGGAGTACTGTAGCCCTTCTCTGTTCTTCTGGGGCCTCATGAACCCCCAGGTCCCAAGGGGACCTGAAATAGCAGCTGCATCCCCTCCCCCCATCCTGGTCCTGGTTTGTCACTGGGCCTGTGATGAGTCCCAGCACTTGGCCTGCTCTGGGAACTGCAGCTCATCCAGACCCTGAGATAGCACTATAGGTGACAGAGAAACTGGGGGATCTGCAATGGCTCGAATGTCCTCCCAGGTCACGTGCTGAGATGTGGCTGCTACAGCGTGAAAAGGGGGGAAACGTAATCTGACTGGGGAATTGAGAGCAGGGGCCTTTGGGAGGAGCGATGAGGGATGAGGGCATGGGGTGGGTCCCCCATGGTTGCCTCCTGGTGGGTTTATAAGGAGGGGGAGGGAGACAGACACAAAGTGGCCCTCCACTGAATTGAGAGGCAGCCAGAATACCCTCACTGGGTATGGCCCCTGAACTTTTGGACCCCAAACTGTGAGCTGAATAAGCCTCTATTGTTATAAATTACCCAGACTCGGGCATTTTCTGTTGTTAGCAACGGAACAGCCCAGAGCAGAGCCCCTTCCACGGCCTGCATGCTCTCCTCTCTGTGGGTTCTCTTTCCTTCTTCCACAAACTCTCAGGGCCAGATGCCTCTTTGGTCCTGACCTTATGGATGAGAAACTGAGACTCAGAGTGGTTAAATACGTTACCCAAGGCCACTGACTGGGGGGGACTTGAACCCACCAACTATAAGAGCTTAAGCTGGTGGGCAGAGGGCCGGCTACAGTCTGGGTAGCTCAGAGGGGCTGGCACTCAGGGCACGCCTGGAAGGAGCCAGAATCTGGAGCAGTGCCCACTGTGTGGCCAAAGGGGCGACTGTCACCCAGGGCGCTGCAGGGAGCTCTGACCAGGAGGAAGCAGTGGGAGGCCAGGGCCGTTCTGAACAGAGGAGGTGAGTGAGCACCTCAGACTTCAGAACCCTGCCATCTGCCCCACTGCACAGGGAGGCTCCAGAGCGCTCAGCCCCGGGCATGCCTGGACCCTGCCGGGAGTCTGCTGGGGCAAAGCTGCATCCATAATGACACTAAGATGCTATTTGCCTTATTCTATATTTAATTGAGGTTTTTACCATAGGGTATGTGCACTCTAGAGAGACAGAGAGAGAGAGAGAGAGAGAGAGACAAAGAAAGTGACAAATCATCCCCTGGGGAGATAGCCGTGCAACAATCCCTTCTCCATTCTCCTCCTACAATTCTGGGCATGCACACATATGCGCTCAGTGTGAGTTTCAAGCTATTGGACCTGGGACTTGAACCGTGGTTGACTCTGTGGAAGTCCAGCACCTTAACCACCATGCCACTTGCTGGCTCCCTTATTTGCCTTTTTCACCGTGTTGGCTTTTGTCTTAATGGTACGAAAACATTGGTGATAAAGCCACCAGGTGCCTTAGCACATCTCAAGGCAGCGGTAAGAAACTTCAATAATGGCAGTTTGCGTTCGGCTTTGTTTTGTTTCGTTTTTGCCATAGGGTGTGTGTGTGTGCCAGAGAGAGAGACACAGGTGACACAGAGAGACACAGGTGACACAGAGCAGCACAGCAAGGGAAAGTGAGAAACCACTCCCTCAGGAAGAATGGTCGCTCCACACTCCCTTCTTGAGTCTCCTCTCGGGATTTTGGGCACACATGCATCCGCGCCTGGTGTGATTTTTAAGCCGCCAGGTCTGGGGCACAAATGGTGGTCAACCACGTTGGGACCCAGCGCCTCACCACCACACCGCCTGCCGACCCCAGCAGTTGGCACTCTGCCACCACACACTTGCAGAAAAAACGAGACGCTAGCATTTCCTAGCAGTGTCCTTGTTGAGGCAGTGCAGTTCCTTCATTTTACTACTCCTCAACCCTTGAGTACAGTCTTTCTAACATTCTGTGTGACCATGGAGTATGCTGGGGGCTTCTGGGACACACTGAGGTTCGTCTCAGAAGAAGAGCTTATAAACCAACTGTGCTTACTCAGACTTGGGCGTCTGGCAAACACTTTTGAGGAAATGAATGAAGTGAGCCTTAAAAGTGAACTTCAGGAAAAACAATGGACAGCATTTGCTGCCAACCAAAAACTCAAAACTTTTCAAGAATAATTTGAATTGGGGAACTTCGTTGGCATATTCACATGCTTCACAATCGCTAAAGGCTTTTTAAAGGTGGTTGGAGGTATTAATAATGAGTGAGGTTGCTTGGTAGTACACAATACAATTTGTCAACCTTTGGAAGATCTGCCTAATTCAGGGAACTATTATTTTCCAAGTGACCAATGCGTTATGCTGTGAAAGCTTGAATAAATAAATTACCCATTCAAAATTCAAGGTACACCAATGGCTTTTAATAGTACAATTTGCAGAATTTAATTAATATGATTACAGATTCCACATTGAAATTTTAAAAGAAACTAAGTTTGTTAAGTGTTAGTGTACTTGTCAACACAAATATTCACAATTAGGGGAAAAGAGAATCAAAGCGTCCCCTTTATTGATTGTAAGGGTGAGTGTGGATTTTCTTTATAGGCTTCAATCAAAGCAAGATCACGAGACTGAACCCAGACTGAATGCAGTAGTCAGGAGAGCTCATCTGTCTGTTATAAAGCCAGATGTTGAAGAGATTTGCAAAAGTATAAATGAGGCCCTCCACTCCTCTCACGAACTTTGTAGCTTGTTTGTTTTAGGTTCTTGCCACGGGGTGTACGTGCTCACCAGAGCGAGACAGAGAGAGGGAAAGTGAGAAATCAGCCCCAGGGGGAATGGCCTCACCTAAATCCCTTCTCCTCCATGCTCCTCTCTGAATTTCAGGTACACCCATACATGTGCCCGGTGTGATTTTCAAGTTGCTAAGTCCAAGGTGCAAACTCTGGTCAACCATGTGGGAGTGCAACACTTAACACCAGGCCACCTGCTGGCCCTAAAGTTTTCATTTTATAAAACATAGTTTCGTTTTTTGTTTTTTTTTTTTCTTTAAAATCATATTGTTAGGATAGCCCCGTAGCACAGTGGTTAAGCGAGGCAGATCCCACATGACCGACCACAGCTTGAATCTTGGCCCTGGCGGCTTGAGAAACACGCTGAACACAGACATGTATGTGCTCCAAATCCTGACTGGATAGAGAATGAAGGAAAAAGGATTTCAAAATGACCACCCCACTGGGAGGTTCTCGCTCCCTCTCTGTCTACTGAGTGCATGTGCCTTTCGGTAAAAAAAACAAAAACAAAACATTAACATGGGCAGGTTTCTGTTTTGTTTGTTTGTTTGTTTGTTTTTTACATAAATTAATAAATATATTTAGAAGTTTTAGTTTAAAATATATTTAATTGCAGTTTTCTTTGTATTTTAATTGCTAGAGGGTTTATGTGTTTGCCAGAAAAAGAGAGCGAGAGAGAGAGGTAGAAAGAACCGCCCCCCCCAAACACAATGAGGCATGACCGGGTGGCAACTCCTTCTCTATCATTTCTCTATTCTGTCAGGATTTGGGGCACACTACACGTGGGTGGTGTGTTTTTCAAGCTGCCAGGGCTGGGATTTGAACTATGGCCAACCATACAGGATCTGGGTCCCTTCACCACTAGGCTACGGGCCCGGCCAACTGTAATTTCAAAGCTACGTAGAACCGTCGCCGTGCTCAGAGGGTACGGCGTGGTTTTGTACTGTGTGCTATACATTACACAGCGTGCGACGGTCAGATCAGGGTGGTAAACACGTCTACTATCTCCAACCTTTTACCGTTACTTTGCATCATGCACATTCGAAATCTGCTCTCCTGGTTATTTGAAATATATATTGAATCATCGCCAGCTTTCTGTACTGTGCGATAGTATTCTGTTTTAATGTATAATATGGCAAGTATCTGTGGTTCTGACCCACACAGAGCAAAGTTCTTTGGAGTCTGAAAACTTTAGGAGTGAGATCAAAACATCGAGACCCCTGAACCGTAGCGTGCCACTGCAGGCAGCTTTAGCCATTGTCCGAGCACCTCCTTGTCCCCCACGATGGCCCAGAGGCAAAGGCCAGGCAGGGCATCGGCAGGCCTCTCCCACCTTGTTGCCTTGTGGTCTCTGTGCCCTCCTGCCCCACCCAGAGTGGGTACGACCTCCGGCCCCAGGCAGCCCATGTCTCTTTTTGTCAAAGAGGGGTGTGTTGGCTTGCCAGTGGGGAGAAAGCTATAGATTGGGAGACTTGGGCCCCTCCTAGCACTACTGTTACCCAACTACAGGACTTGGAGCAAGTCAGCTGGACTCCCAGGGTGGGCACCTCGCTCCTCTCTCAGTTTCCTCCCGGCCCTAGAATCCTGGGTACCTGGACCATGGTGTGTGTATCTGCGCAGGAGTCCGTCTGCTGATTGAGAGCGCTGGAGTGGTCTAGGCTGAGACCAACTCTGTAATTTGGAAAAAGGGAGAAACCAAGACCTACGGGGGGTGGGGGACGAGGAACTGGGGATCACAACTGCAGACTAGAAGGGGACACAGGGACTGCGGGGTGGGGCCATGGCCTCTTACTGTCATCTCAGAGGCTTGGGAACAGTGACTCAGCCCTCCCCTCCTCTGATGCCTCACCACCACTGAGCACTGGCACTCCACAGCTCCCAAGTTAGAAAGGGGACAGAGTGGAGAAAACTGCAAGAATGAGCGGGAAAACCTGGGGCCCTAAAGACATACTTGCCCTCCAGGTGAATCTATGAGTGTAATGAATGGTCAAATAAAATGAAAAACTAGCAGAATTTACCCCCTGCTACTAGAAAAGCTGAATCAAGAGTCCACATAGAAAAATAAACAAGCAAAAATATTCAAGAAAATTCTGAAAGAGAGCAATGGAGGTGGGGAAACTGGTTCTAGCTGATATTAAAATATGTTATCAAGTGATAGCAACTAAACAGTATGGCATAACTGTATGAATCAGATCAGTGGAATGAAAATAGGAAGTATATAATAAAAATGAATTAATGCATATAATGACTAAACACTAAAAGTTAAATCTCACATCAGTGGGGCAAAATTAATTATTAAAGAATATGGTGATAACTAACTGAAAAGAATCATTTGGGGTCTGTGACTCACACCTATACCAAGACCAACTCTGACTGAACTAAATGGTTAAGTATAAAAGTGAAATAATAGATGTGTTAGGAGAATGCATGGGCTTCTTCTACAATTTTGGGAAGAAGAAGGTCTTATAATTACAATGCTTAGCCTAGAAATCATAAAAAAGAAAGTACTGATAAATTTAGATGTGTAAGTATGTCAAAAATGCCTTCATGGCAGAGCTATCGCAAGTCAAAAGACAAATAACATTACGAAATACTTGTAATGTGTACCATGTACCAAAAACTAATTTCTCTAATACGCAATGATCGCTCATAAATCGGTTAGAAAACAGGCCATAGTCCAGTAGAGAAATGGGCAAGGATGTGAACAAGCAATACAAGAAAATAGAAATGGCACTTGAATATATTTAAAAAATGTTCAAATTTCCATTATAATAAGAACATATAAAGTTAAAACTAAACAAGGTAAAATCTTCCTCCTTTTGAATGACAGTAACAGGTCTGATAAATCTTTGACTTGTCAAGAGATGAGGAAAGAAACCACCTTGAATAGGGAGTGTTATCTCAGGGTAGGACATATAGAAATATCTATGGCCCCTGTCCCAGAAAGGAATAATTTGGGTGGGCAATTCGTCCTGCAGGTGTGTGCTCATGTGAGCAAAACAAAGGGCATGCATGTTCTCTGCTGCAGCATTGTTTATGTGGCTGGTCAATAGAATACTATGTTGCTGGAAAAAATCACTAGGGAGCTTTTACTATGTTGATATGGAAGTCTTCCCAAGATGTCTTTAATGGGAGGGAAGTGTGTGACATGCTCAGAGGGTGTATAATATATTACTATTGGAATCAAAATAGAAAAAACACATCCACTTGTGTGGAATATCCCTGGAAGAAAACACAGGAAATTGATAATCTCGGCTGCCTCCAGGGAGATGGTTGGAGTCAGGAATGGAAGAGAGTCGTCCACCGTACTAACTCCTGCACCTCTGCAAGTACGCACTTCTTCAGAAAGAACTTAAGATTTTTAGAAAGAGGAATGGGCCCAGCATTGTGGCCTGGCAGGGAAGGCTGCTGGACCCTACATGGTCTCATGCACAGTTTGAGTCCCAGACCCGGTAGCTTGAGAAACACTCAGGGCACATGTGCGTATGTGCTCAAAATCCTGCAAGGAAGGGGAAATGGAGAAGTGATTACGTGATACGTGACCCTGCCCCATGGGTGGGGGAGGCTTTCTCCTCCTCCCCTCTGTCTCTCTCTGGTGAGTGCACACAGTCTAAATAAAAAAAAAAAAAAAAAAAAAAAAAAAAGGAAAAGAAAAAAAAGAATGGATGAGATGGGAATTTTTGAGGACTGGTGTTTCACACCTGCTTTGGTGGCCTCAGGACAGAAGGGCCTCATCAGGACAGATGGTGGGAGCTGCAGGCAGATGGGTTTAACCTCAGTTTGAAGAGGAGACAAAGATGTAGGCAGTATTAAGCACTTACATGAGCCAGCTTATATCATGCTATTTCCATTATTATACAAATTTATGAAACCTAACACTTGCAAAAATCCTCCAGTAGTTGCAACTACTAGTTTCCAACTGCCACTATGACAAATGACCGCGAACCTAGTGGCTTAAAAAAACCACAGACGTATCTTACAGTTATAAGAAGTCCTAAAATCAAGGGGCAGTTCCTTCTGGAGACGTTAGGGAAGAATCCGTCTCCTTGCATTTTCCACTTCTAGAAGTCTCCTGCAACCCTTGGCTCATGGCCCAGCTTCTGTTTTCAAGGCCGGCTGTGGAACTTCTTCCGATCCCTCTCTGCCTCTGCCTCTCCTCCCTCCCTCACATAAGGAGTCCTTAGATTGCACTGGGACTTGGGCCCCACCTGCTAGCAGCTAGGAGGTGTGCAGTAGCTGGCTCTCTCCGAGTCCCTCTCCAGGACTTACCCTCAGCAGAAAGGAGTGGCCTCACCTAAAGCAGGGTCCCTTTTCCAGGGACAGCCGTATCTAAAGCCTCCCTAAAGGGCTGTCCCAGCTCCGGAGTCCCTGCAGGATCAGCTGAGACCTGGTTGTGACTGCATGGCTGCTCAGCATTGCCTTCTGCCCCGACCTCCTCCCTCACCCTCCCACAGGCATTCTTCCTGACTCCCAAGAGTACCCCAAAGGCCTTGGACATGCACATCTGCCTCAGACTCGGCGTCCCTGGAGCCTGGTTGATCTATGACAGTGGAGGAGAATAGAGGCCAGGCCAGACTTCCGGGACAAGCCTCCAGGCTCTGCCCTTCCATGGGAGGGGGCGTGTGATGAGGCCGAAGGCTGAGATGCTGAAAAGAAGACAGAGCAGACATCACCCTCACACAGGCACCGCCAGGCTCCACGCGACCTGGCCTCGCTGGCTCTGACTGACAGCGTTTCCCACTGCTCACCCCTCCTTCCAGGCAAGCTTCTCTCATCTCTTGGCTGTTTCTCCTGCTGGACGGAGTCCACCATGGAGCACCCTGGAGCCTTTGCCTTTGCTGTCTCCATTGCCTAGAACGGACGTCCTTATCGTCCAGAGAGCTGAACGGCTCACTCTGTCATCTGCTTGGAGGCTTTCACGTATCACCTTCTCAGGAAGGCCTCCCTTCCAAGTCTATAACCGCAGCCCCCCAACCCCCAAGCTCCACACGACCCTCTTCTCCGCTGTATTTTTCCTGACAGCAGCTAGACTTTATCGTCCACTGTCACACTCACTATCACTCACAATAGAATAGGTATGTTCGATTTGTAACCTGCAATTTCACCTGCGGCGTTTCTTTTGTCTACTTGTTTATTTTGCTTGGTTTGTGACTCTATCTTTGCTGCCTGGAACAGCACTGGGCACAGGGAAGGGGCTCAGTAAATGCTTGTGGACTGAACCAAAATATGGGGCTTTTATTCAGTCTTGGTAGTGACATAGGGGTACAGAACCCTGGGGCTCAGACCTGCCCTGAGGCGACTAAGAGTAAGCAGGTAGTGTGGACACTGGGGATCTGGGCTCTTCTCACTCCATTGTGCCCACATTAACCACTTGGGGCACAAACCCATGGTGCCTGCACACTGCAGATGGGCCATCAGCTACTGAGTAAAGAGGGGGGACGAACTGGGCTGACCATACCTGCTTCCCAGATAAGCAAGCTGGGTTTGGGGGAGAGCAGGCCCTTGCTTCTACCATAAAGCTGATGCCTACAGGAACAGCTCGGACTAAGGCCTGAGTCAGCCAACGGAGCCCATCAGCCTCGAGTGACTTAGCTCGGCCCAGAGCAGGCCAGCAGGAAGGTATAGACGAGCCATGACCTAGGCCACTGGCCTCAAAGAGTTTGTCATCCCATGAGATAACACATGGAGTGCAGTGTCATTGGTTGGTGGGACACTTGCAGCTGATGGCTCTTTAGGGATCACAGAGACCAGTGGCTCCCAACCTAGGCTACTTGTTCTCAGGGGGGGGCCATGAAAACAGGAGTGTTTGTGTGGGTGGGGGGCGGTAAGGGTGGGGTCTCCCATTTCATTCAAATATAGCCAAAGTCTAACAGAAATCATGCATCTTCCCAAAAAGGGGCGACACAGCCTACTTAAAACCTCAGGCTTACTTATCTTTGTCTGAAATGAGACACACCCCAATGTGACACTGTGAGGTTGACCAGAAAGCTGGTTAATGTCCCATTAATCCTGCCTTCCTCACTGGACTGTTTCCAACAAATGCAGTTCTGTCCGATGAGGGGCTCAGTGCATAAAACATCTCCATATCATGGGTAAGCATGCCACAGCATGGCTCAGCCATGGCGGTGTAGCTGGTAGCAAACTGAACTGCGATGCTGGGAGCCACATAGCTGACTACAGGTTCAGATCCCTGGCCAGGTGAACCTGAAATGCACTGGGTACACGTGTGCATGCCCAGGGTCCTGACAAACTGGACGGCTGGGAGGTCTCACTGCATGGCAAATCCTGGAGGAGGTACCTCTCCACCACCTCCCCATGCACACACGTTCTCTATTACGAATATAATAAATTAATCATTAAAAAGAACGCCATAGCAGCCATCGCCCTGCTGGAATGGGGGAGTAGGAGATGCAGGAGGAGACATTCAAATAAAACTGGGGTGACGGCCCCGCAGAAGTTGAGTCTCCTCCCATTTTTCTAAACCCACTGAGCATCTAAGTGTCCCAGTTAAGGCATCCTTTTCTTGGTCCCATGGACGTATGTAGGAAGGAGGCCAAGGGCAAACGCTGCTGTCTGGGGACGCCGAGACCTGCCCTGGCACGTCCACTCAGCCGCAGAGCTCTAGACTCACCATCATGCAAACACGTGAACCTGGGCAGGGTCTGGTGGAGCCAGGTCCCAAGGGCGACCTTTGTCGTGCCTGCCTCCTCGGGAAAACGTAGGCCAAACTCGGCAGAAACCTCTCTTCTGGGGACCCTGGAGACCTTCTTTCTCCTGGATGAGACCGCAATGCCAACAAATCCCGTTAGGAAATTGGGAGAGATGGCAGCAGCCTGCTCCTGCCCCTGGAGCTCCGGTCCCAGGGCAGGGCCTTCAGGGCAAACCTTCCCCAACTAGACTACCTATCCCCAGGGCGGGGGTGGGGCCAAGGCCTGTCTTCATTCCAGAGGTTTCCAAAAGTCTGACAGAGTGGATGAGGCATTGACCTGGCTTAGAAGCCAGAAGCCACTGAGTTCTGTGCACCCTGGGGCAAGTCACCCCAGGTCTCCTCCCTTGTGAAAAAGAGGCTGGGACTCTCAAGGCTGTTGGAATAATGTTTTAAAAACTCAACTACTCTTTTCCTTGTTATTTCCCCAAGTCTCCCTCCCCACCCCCACCTACTCTAAGGCCCTGCTCCCCATTTAGACTGAGCCAGTCAGGCCTCATCTTCCCTGAGGAGGAAGCGGTGGAGAACAGAGAAGCGGGTCTGCGGTCAAGAGCTGGGTGCCTTCCTCTGAGCCGACTCAGGAGAGCGTGACTGGCCATGTGCTCATCACTCTCAGATCCCGGACTGAATTCTACCCCATTCTATGGACATCCCAGCCCCCGCTATAACTTAGGACACGTCACTAGCATCTTTTGACCTCTGTGTCCAGGGTTTTGTTTTTTGTTTGTTTGTTTGTTTGTTTTTTGAGAGAGGTTTTTGCTATAGGGCACATGCGCTTGCCAAACAGACAGAGAGAGACAGAGAGACAGAAAGCAGGAAATCACCCCCCAGGGGGGATGGCCACACTGTAATTCCTTCTCCTCCGTTCTCCTCTCAGGATCTTGGGCACGCACGCACACGCGCCCGGCGTGAGTTTTAAGTTACTGGGTCCGGGACACGAACTGCGGTGGACTACATGGGAGTCCAGCGACACAGCCATTACGCTAACTGCTGGTCCCTCCAGGGTTTTTGTTTTTTGTTTTATTTTTGCCATAGAGTGTGTATGCTCACCTAAGAGAAAGAGAGAGAGAGAGAGAGAGAGAGAGAGAGAGAGAAAAGGAAAGAGAGAAATCACCCCCCAGGGAAGTGGCCACACCACAACCCCTTCCTCCATTTTCACACATGCAAATGAACGCTGAGTGATTTTTAAGCTGCCATGTCCACGGCTTGAACCATAGTTGACCATATGAGAATCCAGTGCCTTAACCACCACACCATCTGCTGGCACCCACATCCTGAGTTTTAAGGTACCGGTGGTGCTGGCCCACCTATGGGGCTGACACAGGGTCTGATGAGCAAGCGCAGGGCAGGTGCTCACAGAGGCCTGGCCCCGAGAGGACACGTTTGTGTCATTGTCAGTGTTAACATTCCTGCATCTCTTACTCTGGGGGTGTTAAACTTTTTTTAATGGCAGAACCATTTCTTCAAACAAAATCAGATGCAGATGCCCAGCACATAAAGCTGGCACAGAGCAGGTCTGCGTAAGTGGAAGCTGGGGTATCAGCCCCTCATAAGAGCCCCTCAGGGGGCTTCAAGGGACATGGTTGAGAAACCTCTCCCGTGGCTACAGATGAAAAATGCCAGCAGGCTCTGCACCGATGCCTGCTTCTCTCGCCCTGGCCCTGTCTCAGTCATTCTGCACTAGACGGAAGCCCCCTCTGGAACGGTCGTCGCTGCTGGGGCGCTGCTGGGAGGTGGGCTCAGATGGAGATGAGGTACAGGACATTTGTGGTTGGGCAGTGGATGGGGCAGTCTGCACTGGGCACGGGAGAGGTAGATCTGCGATGGGGTCCAACAGAGGCCTCAGTCCGTGCTGCAGGGCGTTCGGCAGGTGGGACGGCCATCAAGGGCTCCCAGTAGGGCCGGGGGCCTCTCCACTGCAGGTCGGTCAGGCATGGGATGCAGGTTGTCGCAGAAGAGAGGGAGACCTGGAGCCAGGGTGTTCACTCTGAAGAGGACAGAGAGCTGAAGTCTGAAGTCTGCCTGCCGGAGGCCTCCCGGCAGTGGGAGGGACTTTGAGCAACTCCACCCAGCATACCCCAGAGTCTGTCTACACCCAGCTGAGCCATGAACCACTCAGACCCATCCTCACCTCATGGAACTCAGTCAGGACTAGGAGCTGAGTGTCCATCACCAAGCAGATTCATTTCCATGAGCTGTAGGGGCGATGGTGTTGGGAAGGGTAAGATAGAAATGCTAAGAGAGAAAAACAAGGCAGGCCCGGGGAGACCTCTAAGCTGAGACCTGAGACAGTGCCTTCTGAGGGGTGAAAAACTGGAGGCAGGAGGGGGCCAGGGCTGAGGAGGCCAGGGTTGGGCAGTCGTGGGGCAGCAGGGCCCAGGCCTTTGCAGGTCATGGGGCAGGAGGAGAGAGTGTTCTGCAAGCCATGAACCAGCACTGACTTCAACATGGGTCTCGGCGGCAGCACACCCAGGGCTCACGAAAGTGTTTTCATTGCAACTTTTTAAAATCCAAAGAAAAATACGCGTGTGGTAATACATATATAATAATAATAAGCCCAGGCCAAATTATATTCTATATCAACTGAAAAATAGAATGTATAAATTACTCAATTTGCAAGTTATAAAATAAGGTGTTCTTTAAGGGAGGACGGGGCTCATCTAAGTCGTAATGCACCCAGACTGGGGACCCAGCGGGGGCTCCAGGCCGGGCAGTCAGTGATGGACCCCGTGTCAGCCCCAGGCAGTGCTCCGAGCACCATCGCCCCAGCCCTGCTCTGTGGCGAGCCAGTCCTGCTCCCACTGAGGCTCCTTACGCAAGGGCGCAGCTTTTCCCCATCTCAGCTTTTCTGTTACAGACCTTTCTAGAAAGTTGTAGAAAGCGGCATCCTGGAAGTACAGAGGGCAGATGCCCTGGGAAAGCCTTGCCCAAAGGGAATGGGAGTCCCTGAGGATTAGTCCTCCCGGATCCTTTGAGGGACAACATGTGGGCCCTTTTGAGCGACTCCCCCGAGTAGCTGAGTTCCAGCCTGAGGTGTCCGTTGGGGTGCCGAGGCTTCCCTTCGACTTTCCTTCCTCCTCATCTGACTCCTCACTCTCTCTGGCTTCCTGGGACCACGCCTTAAGTCACTCACCTGCTCCTGGTCCCAAGGTCTTGTCTCAGAGCTCTGACTGGGGGACCTCCGGCCATGACACCTCTCCACAGCTGGACGGGGCCGGGTGTGCCAGGAGACAGGGGCACAGGATCTCTCCTGAGCTCCTCTCCAGAAAGGGCCGTCACTGTGGTACCTGTCACGGGGGAGGACGTGGATGCTTGGCTGAGGGGCAGTGCCCTGGGCGGTGAGGTCACTGCTCACACTTAGACTTGCTCCTGCTCCCTCCGGGGGTACCCATCCACAGGCCCTAGCTCTCCTGCTATGCATTCTGCCCCTCCCCCCACACACACACACATGTGTGCAGAGGTGCCAGCCATGTGCGGGGAAGCACAGAGGCCTCACCACCCAGGGCGTGGACTTCGGCCCGGTGGCCAGCGGTGGGCTCTGTGCTGTTGAGAGGAGCCCTTCCTGCCCTCCACAGTGCTGGGTGGCAGGGTAGGGAAGGGGGCAGAAACAACTCCAGGGGACACCTGACCCCTGCTCTGTAGAAGTAACCGGCCCTCAGCGGCTGAGCAGAAACCCTGGCCTGGACTTGGCCCCCTCCCACTGCCTGACATTCCTCTGAGCCAGTGGAGGGGCCAGGGTGCGGAGGAAATTCCTGTTTGTAAATCCCGTAAACACTTGGTTTCCCGGAGCCCTTGGCCAGGTGGCTCAGGGCCTTCCAGATCTCACACCTCCAGGATGCATATTTTTCCAGAAAAACAAACAAGTGCATGCAGAGCTAAGCCCTGCCCATCCCCCAGGGAGGGCCTGGCTGGCTGGGTGGGCAGATGTGGATGTTCAGGCTCCTGGAGACACACCTAGCCACCAGCAGTGAGGGAGGACTGCGGGGAGCCCACCCTGTGTGGGCACAGAGGACATAGATGTGGCCTCAGAGCACCCGCAGGATCAGAGGAAAACAGACAAGGACCAGGCTAATGGCGACGCTAAGGCTAACCATGACTTTGCCCATGGGCTTGGTCTGTGACGGCCACATGCGAACCGTGCACGCCCACGATGCCATCCAGCCACAGAACCACCGCTGGATGGTGGTTTCCAAGTTTTCTTGGTTCCAACGCCGTGTCAGTAACAGCGTTCCAGGAGAAGAAGCCCCCTACAAGCGTACCTTAAACTGAGTGCTGCCTGCATTTCTATGGGAGTGCAGGTCTCGGATTCCGGGGTGGACTGCCCCATTTTACGGAACAGGGGGACAGAGCTCCCCAGCCCAACCCAGCCAGCCACAGCCACTGGACAGCTGGGCTGTAGGAGAGCAAGCGTTGAGTTGGTGGCTGGGGAGACACAGAGGTGTTTGGACACACGGTTGGGATGTGAAGGACAGAAGGGGCCCCAGCAGAGGCGCTGTGCTGCGTGAGTGCGGGACCAAGTGTACCAGGTGGGGTGACGTGGAGGGAGGATGTACAGTGGTATCCACAAGAATGGGAGGGAAATAGCTGCAGCGACCCCTCAAGACAGGCTGAGAAGAGCTCCGGACAGTCCTGCCCAGCTCTCACTTGCTGCGTTACCCCAGACCTGGACCTTCCCTCTCTGGGCTCAGCAGAGATGATATCCAGGGTCCTCGACTGCCACGCGGGGTCCTCTTGGCCTGGTGACTGGTACCTGCTTACACCTGTGACCAGGCCTAGTCATGCCGGCACCTCCTTTCTCCCTCGGGTGTCCAGTTTGGACCATAGATCTCAATCACAGGCTTTCAGCTCTCCTCAGGCTGGACTGGCCTTTCTAGAAGGCCAAACCCTTTTCCGTCTCTTCCCATCAACAGACTCCTGCCCCACGGCAGACACACATGGACACATGCAGGCTCAGGTACGCAGACATACAGCATGCAGAAACACACACATACATGCACCATACCTACCACACACAAAATCATACCCCCTCACAGACACATTCCTACACACGAACTCACACCATTTACATCATAGACATACACAGAGATTCACACATGTAGACTCTACATAGATTCACCCACACACACTACAGAAGTGCATGGACACACACACGCAGATACACACACTATGCAGATGTGCACAGATAAAAGCGTACCATGCACACACCACAGACATGCATGGACATACACGCTTCACATACCAACTCACACGCTTCACATAGCACACATCACGCATCTGTACACACGCACCCTTCCTCGCTGACCCAAGAGACACAGAACAATAAAATTCCCTCGCAGCCCAACACTGGCCGGGGACACCATTCCAGGCGGGGACCTTCCCTTAGCGTCAGATGGCTCTTTAAAGGGGGTAGTGTGAGTTTCCATTTGAGGGCCCGGGCCAGATGGTGGCGTGCAGCGAAGTGCCCACTATGGGAGGCAGTCCCACGTGGCAAGGTTCCTGGGACATGTCCAGAAACTGGTCACCAGTTTGACCCGATCCAGGGCTGGCTGGGACAGGGGTGGACTGCGGTGTTGGGGCCCTGTTGGGGGTACTCTCTCTCCCTCCCTGCTTCTCCTGCTCATGGGAGAAATTATTATTTTTAAATAGGGTTATGATAAGCTTTCTTCTTCTCCAGTTAAGGTAAGTCTCTCAAGCTACACTGAATGACAAATACCACTTTTCCAACATTTTTATCGAAGTGAGTTTCATAAAGCCACCTGGGCCCACTCTGCCTTAGAAGGACCGCTGACTTGGGAGCCAGTCTGGGAGACTTGCATGTACCTGGTGACTTTAGAGCCACCTCAGCGCTTAGGTGCCCAACAGCCCCACCCTGGGAGGCCCATTCCCAGGAGCCTCCACTAAGCCCAACTGTAATGGCCGCTCTGTCTGGAGAAGCGCTGAGAGCCCTGTGGCCCAGGACAAAACCCTGGGGGTTGTGGGTGACCTGAGCAGGCGGCCCAGGCCTAAGAGGGCCCGAGTGGGCCTGGCCCTCCCACCTGCCCCCGGTGCCCTGCAGAAAGCCAGACACGAGTTCCAGGCCTGGCCCTGGCCTGGCCTGGCCTCTCCTGCCCACTCCTGGGTTCCTGAGTAAATCAGAACCGTCAGTGTGGTAGCAAGTTGATTAAAGTTCAGGGGTTTAATAGATCATTTTAAAAAACCAAATTACTCCCACCCCCAGCCCAGCCACCTGGCCCGCTGCCCCCTGGTGCGCAGCAGCCCTCGGCCGGCACCGACAAGGCCAGGCCGGCCCGAGGTTCCTGCGTATTCCCGGAGGACGGCCGCTGCCGGTGAGCCCGACATTCTCAGCTGCATTTAATCTGCCCTGAGACAGGCTGGCGATGAGAAATGCAAGGGGCAGGGCACGCGAGGCGAGACGGGGAAACGCCGGACAGTTGGCTGGCTTTGTTCACTTGGTAACCTGGAGTGGGGCCAGCCGCGAGGAGCTCCCTTGGCAGCAGAAGTCTGTTCCAATTAATCGTGTTTAACCATTCTAATCACACTTTAGCACATTAATCCTATTTTCAATCCAAAACACATCTGAAACAGCGGCATGTGGGCCTTTTTATGGGAACCGCAAATCAGATGTAACGGAGAGACACAGGGCCCTCGTTGGCTCTGCACTTTCACTGAACTTAAACTTAATAAAATATGGGACTGGCTTGTGGTTGGATTTACTGCACGATGCCGATGCTTTCACATATAAATAGATCCCCTAAGTGACTTAAAAACCTGTCAGAGAGCGCAGTGAAAATTTGATTATAAGGTAACCAGCCCTGAGCTTTCTCCCCCTCCTCCTAACAATGCCATTGTGGGTCTGATGGCTGAGTGGGTGGGTGGCTGGGCGGGGGCTGTCTGGCTCACTAGGCCTCTGGCGGCGCCTGCCAGAGGTGGCAGCGATGCGCGGGGAGGCCCTGAGTGGCCCTGTGCAGGGGTTTATGGAGGTATAATCTCGAGAACTTGATAACCCTCAGCACCTCATCTCTGATGCTTCTGTCGAGCTTCTCAAGTGGTCGGATGGGGAGGACTGTTCTGCAGAAGCCTGCAGGCAGGGCGTGTCCAGAGGGTCGCTCCTGCAATGGGCCAGGCCAGCAGGAGGGGAGAGAAGCTTCTCTAAGCTGCCAGCAGGGACACTCAGTCCAAGGCCCGAGTCTTACCAGCAGGAGCAATGCTGAGAGAGGGGGTGTTTGCCTGGGTGAGAGCTGGGGGTGGGGACACAGCCAGAGCCCGGGCACCCTCCAGCCTGGCTAGTGCCCTTCTCCTCCCCTGAGCGGCCACTGAAAAATGCAGCCGCGTCGAGCTGGTGCATTCTGAAACCCTGCCCCGTGCCCCCGTGACGGAGATCTAACAGCTATTTCTTTCTACAATACCAGTCTCATCACTGTATTTATTTATTTTATAAGGTGCATGCCAGAGAAAGACAGAGAGAGATAAAGAAAGGGAGAAATCACTCCAGGGGGGATGGTCACACAACAATCCCTTCTTCCCCATTCTCCTTTCTAGATTATGGGCACACACCCACACATGCCTGGCATGTTTTATAAGCCACCAGGTCAGGGACTTGAACTGCAGAGTTAGTCCATGTTATCCAGCACCTTAACGGACATGCCACCCACTGGCCCAATTCACTGCACTGTTTTCCTCAGCGCACTTAGAGGTACCAAGCAGCTGGGCCGCTGCAGTTGGAGAAGGAGTCATTTGCATCTGAGTGAAAACATGGCTCTATTGATGATCTCATGCTGTGCCTTTAGATCAACAATTGATCTTGCACAGTGGCATACGCTGGCCAGGGAGGTCTGCATCCTGGGTTCAAAGTCCCCTCTGCCACTTCCCAGTTGTGTGTCCTTCAGCTCACTACTTCATCTCCCAAGTCTCAGTTTTTTCATCCACAAAATGGGGATTCCGAGTTGCCCTGCGAAGTATGTGTGTGAATTAAGTCGAAGAATGAGCACAGTGCTGGGCACAGTGCAAGCTACCCGCTTTCCCTGCTCCCAGACAAATGAAGGTCAAAACGTGTGAGTCTTGGGGACCAGCAGTTGGCATAATGGCTATTTCACTGGACTCCCATGTAGTCGACTGCGGTTCAAGTCCCAGTGCCAATGACTGAAGCTCACACTGGGTGCATGTGCGTGCGTGCCCAAGATCCCAAGAGGAGAATGGAGGAGAAGGGATTGTGGCATGGCCATCCCCCCTAGGGGAGTGACTTCTTGCTTTCTGTCTCTATGTCTCTCTCTGTCTTTCTGGCGAGTGCACACGCCCTATAGCAAAAACCTCTCCAGAAAAACAAAACAAAACAAAGTGTGGGTCTCTGTTAGACGAAGGCCAAATCCCAGCATGCACTGGGGAAGCAGCTTACGGAAGCTGACATCCGAAACAGTATGCGTTCAGTGAATTTTGGCTCAATTAGAAGAACATTATCTTTAGGACATTATATTAAGACAGGTATATAATAAAATGGTTTAAATAGAAATTGTAAATTTTTAAAAAGAAAGAGGGGAAGCAATTAGGTCAAATACGCACGCTAATATAGTTCATTGTATTTGAGCAGAAAAGGTAGCCCTGGGTTTCTGGAAAAGGGCAAAGGGGAAATAGGATGAAGTCATCCTCATTATTCATTAATTCAGGTCATCGACTCAGCCCGCGCTCGCTTGGGGTATTCTAAGTGCCAGAAACTGCTCTTGGCAAGGGTGAGAAGAAAGATGATTGATTCTTCAGGTCCAGCTTTCTGCAGAAATTAAATTCTCAGCTCAGCCTACCACGTCGGCTCTGCAATGATTTCACAGGCGATGCAGCAACGAACCCCAAGGAACCCTTTCAGCTGCCCCTTGATAATCCCGGAGTGCTTCACCCAGAAGTTAGCCAAGGCCTTCTTGAGTGGGCATTGATTTAAAATCAGTTTGCAAACACGCACCGTCAGGCTCCTTTCTGTCTGAAGCAGTGCAGGTATCTGGGATGTGGCAGAAAGAAACATACGCAGACATGGGAATCCAATGCCTAAGTAAGTCTTAATTGGGACCTGGGGTGGGAGTTATCAGTTCATGCTAAATGAAACACGCAACAGTTCATAACGCGGTAGGAAATGTGAAACAAAGCTGTTGCAGGGAACTTGGATAGAAACCAGGATTAGGGTCCGATGTTTGGCTTTCTGAGTAAACATGTCTAGCTTTTTATTTTACAAATAACAATCTGGAAAGATGCATTAGGGAATCTAAATGCAAAATAGAAATGAGTTTATCCAGGTAAGTAAGGTTTTATTAAACAATTTAATTCATTCCAGTTCCTTTGGAAGAAACCGTGGGTTATGGTTAATGTTCTGAGCCAGACAGAAAGTGCATTCACAAAGCCACCTGCATTTAATATACAACTGTCAGAAAATTGCTCACCAGTCCTTTCCCGGGGAAGAACAGCAGAAGTGGATTTTATTTGGGTAAATGCAACAACAGAAATGACCAATGAATATTCAAGGCAAGGAAATCACAAACTGGAATGTTAGCAGCTGAGAACACGAATGGGAGTTTGCAGCGCCAAGGACCTCTTACAAGTCTAGCCACTTCCAAATGCAGAGAGCCGGAAAGAGACTATTCAGAGGTGATACAAGGAAAAAGAAAAACAAAAACAAAAAACAGTAAGAAGCCAACTGGACTTGAAACACAGGTCCCTGCAGATACTGGTAAAAAATAAAATCAACTTATGAAATAAGTCTGAAATGCTCATACCCAAACCAGGAAATTCCCAGAACCAGTATAGTTATTTTATGAGCATGCAAAAAACTCCTCTGTTCCTATAACGTTCATTATTGGGAAAGCTAGACACATGCGTGTTGGGGTTTTTGCGCTTTGCTTGCTGTCCCTGGTATTCATGGTTCCAGAATAGGCATTTCCCAAGTCCTTTCGCCAAAGAAAAATCATTGCTTTTTATATGAAGGCGTGTACCAGGCATCTGGTAAAAAGTAGTAAAATTATCCATGATTATGGGCGCCACCAAAGGCTCCGCCATGCAGCGTGTGCCCTGCAGCGGAGCGGCCCTGTGCTCGGTGGCTTCACTGAGCCGCTCTGCATTGCTTCTCCTGGGCTTTCCGAAAGTTACCAAGTTGCTCTTCTCTTTGTCTTTCATGTTTTTAAATATCACCATTTATCTGGGCTTGGAGCAGAGGTTGTGCCAGTCACGGAATGGCTCTGAGAACAAAGACGGAAAGGAATCGGTAGAACATTCTCCCGAGGAATGGTAACTGCTGCTCCCAGTGGGGAAAACAGTGTGGAGGTTCCTGAATATAGAACAGGGAATTACCAAACAATCCAGCAATCCTACTTTCGGGTGTGTACCCAGAAACAGCAGGAGCCGGGACTTTGTAGACATCTGTGTGCCCGTGCTCCTAGCAGCACTGTCCAGCAGAGCCCCGAGACGGAAACAACCCAGTGGTCAAGTGCATATACGAATGTGGTATATCCCTACGATGGAGTGGTAATCACCTTAGGAAAATAAAGAAAAAAATTTTTCTGGAGAGGTTTTATTTTGCTATAGGGTGCATGCACTCACTAATAAGACAGAGAGAGACAGAGAGACAGAAAGCAAGAAATGGCCACACCGCAATCCCTTCTCCTCCATTCTCCTCTCGGGATCTTAGGCATCCACGCACACGTGCCCGGTGTGAATTTAAGCCACTGGGTTCGGGACTCGAACCGTGGTCGACTACGTGGGAGTACAACGACTCAGCCATTACACCCACTGCTGGTCCCAGAAAATAAAGAAATGCTGATGTATGATAACAGTATGGAGGAAACTTGAGGACAATTAGCTCAGTGAAATAAGCCAGATGCAGAAGGGCAAGCGCTGTACAATCCCACTTGTACGAGGTACCGAGAGCAGTCGAGTTCGTAGAGACCCAAAGCAGCGTGGTGATTTCCAGGGCCTGGGCTGGAGGGCAGAGGGCGGGGCGGAAGAAGAAGCTGCTGCCTGCCGGCTGCCTTTGCCTCCGCTCTATTAGCCATTAGCTGGGTCTGTTGAACCGCACGGAGTTTCAGTTGGGGAAGATGAAAACAAAGCTGGATGGTGGGGAGAGTTGCACAACAATGCGAATGTCCTCAGCGACTATGGTTTTGACATACTTGAGTCTCCGTTTCCTCGTTTATAAACATGAGGTTAATATCAGCAGTCTCCTTCTTCTGTAAGAATAAAAGCCAAGATGTATTCGAATTCTCAATGAGATGTCCCAGGGCATGGTGAACGGCGAGTGTTTGCTGAATGACTACTAAAACACCAGGCAGGTGTAAAGTGGTACTCGGTGCCTAGGTCTGTGGTGTGACCCTCACATGGGTATGGACTATACAAGCACTTCGCTTGTTCACTTCAAAGAAGACTGGGAACCTGAGGGAAGGTGGCTTTTCACTTTGCCAGGGAGGAAACCGAGGCTCCAAAGGTGACAAACTTGTGCAAGGTCTCAGGGCCAGCAGGTGGAGGTACCGCACACCTGGATCTGGAGACCTGACTCTGCACCCTTCCAGGTTGGAGAGAACAGAGCCCCAGCTGCCTTGCCCTGCTAGGTCCTAGGCCCGGAAGGTCACACAGCTGAAGCCCAGCTGAAGAGGAGGGAGAAGGTCTTCTTATTCCAGACATGTTCGTCCCATCAGTGCTGCCAGCCCAGAGGAGGCGCCCGCGCAGTAGCCACCTCCGTGCTGATGGCGGTCCCCGGGCTCCTGATGACAGGGCTTTGGGTCTCGAAAGTCTTGCCCAGTGCCTGGCACATAGATATCCCAAACACACTTAGTGAATGAATGAGTGAGCAAATGAATGAATGCGCAGACATTCCAGTGAACAATCCCACCTTTAAGAGCTTTTGTTGGGAGAGTGAGACACAGACACACACTCTGTACTCAGAGAAATGCCCCCCAAAACATCAGCCACAGGGCCAGCTTCCAGCAGAGGAGCTTCGGCTTAAATGTCATGAAGGAAAGGGGGAGGCCGATCAGACACAGCGTCGCCCGCAGCACTGGGCTGTGTGGACGGTGGGGCGTGGGGCAGAGCGAGCATCACAGGGACCCCTGTGCAGTCGCACTGGGCAGTGTGGACGGCGAGGCGTGGAGCAGAGCTAGCATCAGAGGGACCCCCTGGGCAGTCCCACTGGGCAGTGTGGACGGTGGGGCGTGGAGCAGAGCTAGCATCACAGGGACCCCTGGGCAGTCGCACGGGATCTAGTGCCTGCTGCTGCCATCTTGAAATTCTCTGTAATCTTTGAAGGGCCCCGCATTTTCACTTTGTAGTGGGCTGTGCCTTGGGTGAGAGAAAAGGCTGGGTGCCAGGACCTTCTGTCTTCCCTCCCACTTCATCCTGGAGAGGTAAGTGTGGGAAGCTGGCCTTCCTTTCCTGGTGCGCACACACAGTTTTGGACGCAGGGGCATATCCAAGCTTCTTGGAAGCCCCTGGAGCATGGCCAGGATCAGGGTGTGTTGAGTGAGACCCTTGCCTCGGACGTGAAACTTAAAGGGGCACCAGTAATCAACATAAATAATTCTTTAATATGATTGTACTTATATTAGTGCCAAAACTCCACGATAAGCAAAATATAAAAAGTACATATTCATGAGATCGGCAACGTAGCCATGCCAAGCCATATGGGAGTCCAGGGCAGAAGGATAAGTGTGTTTCCCTCTGTACGTGTTTTTACGTAGTTTTTAATAGTCATTTTCCCCTAGAACATCAAGCCAGTTGACAACATAATTGGAAAATGAAAAAAGAGGTATATTAAAAGTCACGTTAGTTTTTAAGTTTTAATATTTTATTGATACTCCAAACAGACTTTAAGACAATTTGACTTCCCTGGCTTTAATGGAAGCCAACTCATCAATAATATTTTCAAAAAAAAAAAAATTCTACCTCTGCTCAGCCTCATTCTCTTTTCTGTGTTTAAACTTACTTATTCCATGACGAGGACAGAGACAGGGAAGCAGAGACAGCCACGGACCCGCAACCTTCCTGTGTGAGTCTGCCTCGTGGAGTCTGGCCCCTGAATCTCAGTCTTTCTTCATTGCCAGAGGGATGTGCACTCACCAGAGAGAGACACAGAGAGAGAGAGATAGCACTCCCCAATGGGGCATGGCCATGTTGCAATTTCCTCTTCAGTTCTCCATCCTGTTGGGATTTGGGACACACAAACACACACACATACACACACACACATGCATCTTGTGTGTCTTTCAAGCCTCTGGGGTGGGATTCAAACTACGGTCAGCCCTGTGGGATCTGCCTCCCTCAACCGCCAGGCTGTGGAGCCAGCCTGCTCTCTGTGGAGAGAACGGACATATTTGGCATTTTCTCCTGACCGTGTGACAATCTTAAAGAATTTTTTTACATTAATGTATTTTTTTGGAGAGGTGTTTTTTTTTTGTTTTTTTTTGTTTTTTGTTTTGTTTTTGTTTTTGTTTTTGCTATAGGGCACGTGCACTCGCCAGAAAGACAGAGAGAGACAGAAAGTGAGAAATCACCCCCCCGGGGGGATGGCCACACCACAATCCCTTCTCTTTCATTCTCTTCTTGGGATCTTGGGCACGCACACATGTGCTTGGTGTGTATTTAAGCCACCAAGTCTGGGACTCGAACCACGGTCGACTACATGGGAGTACAACAACATAGCCATTACACTAACTGCTGGTTCCATTACATGAATGTATTTATTTCTTCTTCTGAGAGGAGAGAGAGAGGCACTCCCATTGGGGTCTTTATGCTGTGACCCACCCAGCCTCAGCCAGCTGGGTCACAGGCACGCACACCTGTGTACCCCGTGTGTACGTGGACCCGGGTCCTTCCCTGTGGGCTCAGTGGGATGAAGCATTGTGTTACTGCTGTGTCACTGGGTTTGGCCTGAGGATTTTAAATGAACTGATCCTGTCTCTCAATAAAATTTTGATATTTTGTTCATTAGGAATTTTCTGCATTCACTTTGATTTTTAAAAAATAGCACAGTCAAATAGTATTTCTCAGAAGTCATTGCTTAATGGGTGCGGAATTTTTCTTCGAGATGATGGGAAAGTTCTGGAAACGGCTAGCAGTGGTGGCTGTGCAGCACTGCGAAGTAGCTAAGACTCCCAACTATACGTTTAAAGGCACTCAGAATGGGGACGACAGCTGGCACAGTGGTTAAGGCACTGGATTCCCACATTGGCCAACCACAGTTTGAATCCCAGACCTGGTGGCTTGAACTTCACACTGGGTACATGTGTGCATGTGTCCCTAAAGTCCCAGGAAGAGAATGAAGGAGAGGGGATTGTGGCAGGGCCAGCCTCCCAGTGGGTGATTTCTCATTTTTCTTCTCACTATCACTATCTCTCTCTGTCTCTCTCCTCTCTGGCAAGCACATGTGCCCTATGGCAAAAAATTAAAATGAAAAAAAGCTTAAAAAAAGTCAGAATGGGGAATCAGCAGTTAGCGTAATGGCTATGTCGCTGGACTCCCACGTAGTCGACCGCGGTTCGTGTCCCGGACCCGGTGGCTTAAAACTCACACCGGGTGCGTGTGCGTGCATGCCCAAGATCCCGAGAGGAGAATGGAGGAGAAGGGATTGCGGCGTGACCATCCCCCCTGGGGGGTGATTTCTCGCTTTCTGTCTCTATGTCTCTCTCTGTCTGTCTGGCGAGCGCACGTGCCCTACAGTGAAAATCTCTCCAAAAAAAAAAAAAAAAAAAAAAAAGTCAGAATGGCCAAGTTTTCATATGCATGCTTTAACACCACATATATAATTTTTCTTAATTCCTGAGGTTTTTGGAGTGGCTTTAAATTTTATTCCTAAGGTAAGTGCCTCCCTCCCCTCCCCCTATTTCCAGTTCTCACCAGCATGCTCAGGCCAAATAAGCACACACCACTTACTTTGCTCAAGATAAAGGAAGGAAGGAAAGAAGGAAGGAAGGAAGGAAGGAAGAAAGAAAGGAGAAAGAAAAAGGAAAAGAAAAGGAAAAAGAAAGAAAGGAAGAAGGAAGGAAAAGAAAGAAAGAAGAAAAAAGAAAGAAAGAGAGAAAGAAAGAAGAAAGGAAGCAAGTAAGGAAGAAGGAGAGAGAAAGAAAGGAGAAAAAAGCTTCTGAATTTGCTCAGAAAGGTTGAGAAGATGGGGGTAAATTTAACATGTCTAAGCTTCAAATTAAAAAGTGGACTGTTACTGGAAAAGACTGGGTTCTTGTTTTCGTAGAGAAGAAATATAAAGCTTATGAGAAGGGGATAATTTCCAATCTTACCAATAACTATAATTAATTATAATGAACATTTATTATTTTAATTTTTTTAAAAAAAATTAAGGTTTTTGCCAGAGGGTGCATGCACTTGCCGGAGAGAGACAGAGAGAGACAGTGAGAGTGAAAATAAGAAATCACCCCCAAGGGCAGACGGCCATGCCACAATCCCTTCTCCTCTATTCTCCTCCTGCGATTTTGGGCAAATATGCACGTGTGCCCAGTGTGATTTTCAAGCCCTGGGTCTGGGACTTGAACCGTGGTTGGCCATGTGGGAGTCCAGCACCTTAACAGCTATGCCCCTTGCTGGTGCCTTAGTTGTTGTTAACAGTAAGCATTTGTTGATCACTTACCATGTGCCAGGAGCTGTGCAGCGCCGCACTCATGTTCTCCCATTGAACTCTCACGGGGAGAGACTCGTATTACGGTAATGCGCAGACGTGTAGACATTGGCGGAGAGGGGTTCAAGCTGGGTCCCGGGCCAGCTGCTGGTGCCGTGGTTAAGCTAGCTGGGTCTCACATGGCCAGCCGTGTGGTGTAAGTCTAGAACGTGAAACTCACTGGGCACATGCACATGTGTGCCGAAACCCCCGACGGGATGGAGAAACAGAGGAGAGGGGACTGTGGCATGGTCACACCCATGGGGGCTGACTCACTTTCCTTCTCTCTCTCTCTGGGGAGTCCAAGCACTCTCCGGCAAATTTAAAATAACGATACTGCTCATAGAATATCATTTAAAAGCGGGGCCCCTGTGCCTCAAGGATGCTGGCTTCCATCCTCCACCCCACGTCAGCGCTCACATCACCGCTGCAGCCGCAGAGGGCTAGCCGCGTCCTGGCAGAGTCGTCCCTTTCGTCCTGGCGGTCACTCACTCGCTCGCTCATCCAGTGGACACACGCTGGCTCTGAGCAGGGCGCTGCAGGGGGACACAAGGTGAGCTGCCCAGGGTCTTGACTGAGAGAGCTTGGAGCCCGACAAGAAGATATGACAAGACATGAAGACATGAAAAAGACATGAAGGCACTTAGGCTGAAAGGAAGAGACGTTAAGCTAGGCACGGACGAAGCCCTGTGCAAGCCCAAATCTGGAGAGGTCATCTGGAGGGTCTTCCAGGAGGTGGTGCCTTGCAGCCCATTCTGGAAGCCTGGGCCGGCGTAAGATGGCCAAGATCCTGCAGGCACATGTTTCTGAGGACATTCTGTGGGCAAAGTGGGATATTGGCAGCAACACAGGAGGGGGAGTTCTGCGTCCTGGGTTCTGGTCTCTCCTCTGCCTCTGAGCTCTTGGGTCCTTTGGGAACTCGGTTTCTCATCAGGAAAAAAAGGAAAAAACAAGAGCAGACTAGACTCCACGTGACCAGCTTTCTGTTCAGGAAGAGCAGGGAGAAACACACGTCAATGTCCAACAGATGTGTCGGCGAGCACAGTATTTTGGATCTGGAGAGGCAAACGACAGCAGCTAATTATAAAAAGGCTCGGAAACTCTCCGGGTGGGGGGGAGCGACTCGTCTGAGCCTGGCGCTGCGCTGGCTCCCTCCCCCATGGTTCAACGTGGCTTAAATATTTGTTCAATATTTATTTTGAATAAATTCCTTTAGCATATCAGTGGGTCCCCTTGATTATAAAAATAACAAACTAAGTCACTGCGTAATCAAGAGAGGTCCTCACAGGTTGAAGGGCTTCATGTTTGTCCCCCTGCTCTGACAAGCCGGAGGCGGCACGTGTTCCTTGCTGCAAACCGTCAGCGCTTTCCCAGGGGGCGCTGTGGGCAGTGAGGGGCCTGTCTACCTGCCATGCCGGCGGGCAGATGGCCACAAGGTGTGGGCGAAGAGTTTAGGAATTCTTGTCAAAAACTGTGCTAATTCGGTGCTTTGAAGTCGCAGGGGGGCAGGCAAGCTCATCAGAGAGGCAGGGTATTGTGAGACGAGGACGAGGAGGAAGAGTTGGGTGCCGCTGGGCCTCGGAGAGTGGGGCCAGCTCCCGGAGGAAGCAGTAATGCTGGGTCTCAGAGCACCCCAGTCACCCAGGGCTGAGCGTCTCTGAGTGTGTCTCTGCAGGCTACCCTCCTTAGCAGCACCTCGGCCTCATCTCTCTCCTCTCACTTGTCCCGACTCCTCTGAACGGCCCAAAGTGACCCCTAGGAGAGAGCTGATGGGGTCAGCCCGTCCTCATCCGACAGCTTCATAGATACCTGGCCCTCCCTGGTGCCGTGGGCCTGGCCGGATAGTCGTGGTCAGTGGTTCTGTGCCCAAGAGGGCAAGGTCTCTGCCCTCGTCCAGCCAGCTGAGGCAGGGTGGAGACACGGCTGGTTTGCTCCTATGCCCTGGTCCAACCAGCTAAGGTGGGGACAGAGACGTGGGGGGCTCTCTGAGGAGCACTGGCCATTGGCAGGCATACCTCAACAACTAAGAGAAAGTTGTTTCTGGTAGTTTCTTTGCCTGGAGAGCTAGGGTTGATGAGATAAAAGCCAGGAAAGACTATCTTTATCCAAATAATAGCGAGGAGGAGACGGAAATGAAAAGTTATAACGCGTATGTCGAATTCCTGATATGTTCCAGGTGCTGGGTTCACGTGCCTTATCTCCTTATTATTATTATTAATTTTGTTATCCAATCGTTAGCTTTTTTTCCTGGCCAGAGGGGGTACAGGCACACCAGAGAGAGACACAATAGGGAGAGGGAGAGGGAGCCCCCCCAAAGGGGCAGAGTCACCCACCATCCCTTGTCCTCCATCTCTCGTCCTGTCAGGACTTGGGCCATGCGTGTGTGGTGTGTATTTCAAGGCTGGGGTTCAAACCACATAGCTTGCCGTGTGGGGTCTGGCTTCCTGACACCTAAGCCTGGGGCTGGCCCATGTGCCTTATCTTGTCTGAGGGATAAACTCTGCTGATCCACCCACTCATTCCTGCAAGTCCTCCCTATACCATCTGCACCCCACACCCACCCAGTCCTGGCTTGTTGGGGTGGCTGACCCCGTGGACCACAGGACCAGGGCCCCTGTCTCTGGCTTCCATGGGGTTCAGCCAGGGGAAAACTTCAGCCGGAGGAGCAGGGTGGGAGGAGGGAGAGGTCAGGGGTTTGCTCCCCGGTCCCCTCCGTGCAGAGCTGACTTGACCCAGGTCAGGCTCCTCCTCTCAAGGGCAGTAACTCTATCGGAACATCTTTGGGATCCTAGTAACATCCCTCCTGCCCCTCCCACCCTACTTCTTAGGACCTGGGGTGGTTACCACTGGCTGCAGCCCACCGGCTTTGTAGATAGACTCCTTGCCTGTAACTCTTCTTGAATAATTCTAGGCCACCTGTTTCCTGTGGGACCTGACTGATGGCTCACCCCTGTATGATCTGTGACTCTGTTCTCATTTGCACAGAATGGGAAGTCAACTCTGAGGTAGGCTAGAGAATTAGCCCAAGGCCACACCTCTTGCTGTAAATGACAGTGAGAATCCAAACCCTGGCCTGTCTGAGGCCAAAGCCAAGCTCTCTATCGCTCTTGAGCACCCTGCCAAGTCGGCTGGGTGGGATCCCCATGCAGGTCACTGTGGGCAGGGCCCAGGCACTGCTCAGAGCAGGTAGGTATATGGGATGCCTGGAAATGACCGAGTAAAGACCTAGTGGCACAAGCCACGTTCCAGCAGGAGCATTGTTCCAGAAGGAAGGAGCCTGGCCAGGGAATCTTTATGGCATGAAGACCATGGGAGGAGCCTTCTGTAATAACAGAGGGACAGAGGAAGAGGGCAGGGAGTGGGCCAAGCTGAAGGGTGGGGGGAGCGGAGAAGAAACAGCAGACACTCAGGAATGTGCCGGGAGACAGAGGAAGGGGAGCCGGAGAGCCGACAAGGTAAGACTGGACTTTGCTAGGATTATCTTGGGGAGAAGAGTAGAGAGTAAGAGGCTGGGGGAGATGCTGCTATTGACAGAGGGGGAAATTGTGGATTTGGGGGCTCAGTGGAATGGTCCCAGAGGCGTGGACAGCCAGGACTGTGTGCATCTGCAGCAGGTGGCCGGGATCTGCCTTGAGTGGATAAAGACTCTGAGGACCGTGGGAGGAGCTGATCTCAATCCTAGCTGCAGGGAAATGTGGGCCTCAACCCTGAGCTGTGGGAACAAGGAAGGACAGAGGGCAAGAAGGATGGCCCCCTGTGTGAGAGCCAGGCCACCAACTAAATTGCCCAAACATCCAGGGTGGCTCATGGAGGTCATGGGGGGTACAGGAAGAGAAGATGCTACAGAAGGTGCAGATTTGGGGGGAAAGGGGAAATTCCAGTTGCCAGGAGGTAGGAGAAAAAAATGAAAAAAGTTAAGGAAAATACACAAGGTGAAAATAACCATGGTCATCTCCCAGCCTTTACGATTGTTGGATGTCGAACTGTGCACCCCAAAAAAAGAGAGGCTGAAGTCCTAACCTCCCGTTCCTCAAATGTGCCCTTATTGGAGACAGAGTCTTTGCAGAAGAAATGAATTAAAATGAGGTCACTAGGATGGGCCTTCATCTAATGCTCTTGATGTCTTTATGAAAAAGGGGGTTTGAGCACGGCAAGAATGATTCAGAGAGGGAAGACAACCTGGAGACACAGAGAGGACAGCGTGTGAATATGGAAGATGGAAATGATCCTTCTCCATGCCAAAGACTGCCAAAGACTGCCCGCAACACCAGGAACTAGGGGGATGCATGAAAGCGTTCCCCTAACGACTTCAGAGGAAGCCTGGCCTTGCTGACACCTGGATTTTGGATTCCTAGCCTCCTGAATCTTAAGAGAACAGAGTCCTGTTTTCATAACCTATCCAGTTTGTGGTAGTTTGTTATAGCAGCTCAAGAAAACGAATACAGCAATTAAGACAGCGGAGGTTGGGACCAGCAGATGGCATAGCGTTTACCTTGCTGGATTCCCACATGGCCAACTGCGGTTTGAGTCCCAGATCTGGCAGCTTGAAACTCACGCCAGGTGCTCAAAATCCTGAGAGGAGAATGGAGGAGAAGGGACTGCAGCTTGGCCATCTCCCCTGGAGGATGTTTTCTTGCTTTCTCTCTGTGTGTCTCTGTCTTTCTGGAGAGCGCGCGTGCCCTAGAGCAAAAATCTCTCTTAAAAAAGAAAGAAAGATTAAAAACAACAAAACAAAAAGCAGTAGAAGTCAAAGGGAAGAAATGGTACAGCAATCCTGACAGCAGTGACCCACTAGCTTGAGCCCTGGGAGGAAAGAGACCGCAAGGGAGTCTCAAGCTTTGGGAGACCCCAGCTCCTTCTGCTGCTCTCTCTGCTGTGGTGAGCCTCCCCAGCTTCTCCGTCCGGGGCTCTTGCCTCTGGGGGACGTTTCTCTCCAGCCTGCTTGAGGCGTAATGAGAACATATTCATCTGTCCTCTGGCTTCCCAGCCCCGGATTGACGCTGCTTTAGGAAGTGCGTCTCTGCTGCCTCGCCTTACTCTTGGATGTCCCTTTGTCCCCTGTCCTCGTTGCTGCCTCCCTGAGTGGATGGCTGTCCCCTTTTGTTCCTGCACCCAACGGTCCTCGGCACAGCAGATGCCCTAACATTCACGGGTTGGACTAACTTGGACTTCACTGGTCACTTGTGTAACCTCAGGAGTAGGAAGCCCAGACAACGATGTTTTTATATTTCTCAAAACCGCTGTAAGTGTCTCATTAAGTAATTGCATGCTTAATATTGCCGGGAAATGGTCTCTAAATGCCAGAGTGGGAGAACGCATTTTTCAGAGTACAGGAAATGATACAATCTTTGCTCAAGTCTCCAGTTTGAATGGAGAAACAGAATATTCCCAGATCCATAAAAAAAAGGAAATGATACAATCTTTGCTCAAGTCTCCAGCTTGAATGGAGAAACACAATATTCCCAGATCCATAAAAAAAAAATTAAAAAAAACAATTGATAGATAATACAGATGTTCCTTGCTTTACAAAATAGATGGTCCCAGCAATATTGGGTGTAAATCAAATTTCTTAAAATCGAATTACATTGAAAATGCACCATGGGAAACGTGCTTTTAAAAGGAATCCTGCAATGAATTCTTTTGTAAATCAAAGAGACACTCATTCATTTGGTTATTCGGTCATTTATTTATTCCAGCGGTTCTCAGCTCTTGCCAAGCATCAGAATCACCTGGGGAGCTTTTAAAAAATATACTATACTGAGGTCCCACCCCTGGAGATTTTCTTTTAATTGGTCTGGGGTGGGGCCCAAGCCTCAAGATTTTTAAAAACTCCCAGAAGATTCTGATGTACAGCCGGGCTGGAGAACCACTGGTTTATTCAATAAACATTTATTAAGAACCCTCTAAGTCAGACCGGGCTCTCGCTGACTACTAATAAGACACGGCTTACTTCCTCCCTGGAGCTTACAGCCTAGTGGCCAATACAGATACATTAACAGACAATTTCCCTGGGAATGTGAAGTCTGGAACTAATCTCTCAGCATTCATCTATTTTATAAGTTTAGATGATTTCGTACAGTTGATTGGGCTTTTCGTATTAACTGAGACACAGTGAAGTGACACTTCAAGGTGATGATCTGATCTCAATATTGTAAACCAAGACCTCTTTTAGTATTTACTAGCCTTTCTCTTTGTCTTTATTTTCCATAGTTCTACAGCATTATTTTAGATTTATCTCTACAGCTCACAGAAATTTAAAAAAAACTCAGTCTGAAAGATCTTAGTCTTTTAATATGTAAGTTTGACCCATTTACATTTGCTGTATATATTTGGGCTGGCTTCTACCATCTAGCTCTGTCTTTTCTATTGACTATGACTGCCTTGCTTTTCTTTCTTTTTCTTTTCCTGCTTTAGTACATCAAGCCAAATCTTGATTAGTATCTTTCCCTTTTAATTTATTCAGAAGCTACATGTTACGTTCTTTTATCATGTTAGGGTCCAACTTTATGTTTTCAACTCAAATGCTTAGTTTCTATGTTAAAATATACCATTTATCTCCCAGGATAGTACAATGATGCTAGAGTGCTTTAACTCTGATCTTCTACCTTCCGATTTTCATTTCATATTGGCAAGGATTTTAGTACTTCCTTGTTTAACATCCCCCAAGCCATAATTTTTTTAGTTTTATATGAACTTGTTTTTTAGATTTAGCAACACGTCTACTAATTTCATACTTCTAGAATCCACTCCTTCCTTTCGGAGTTAGTATTTTTCTTTTTGAAGTAGGTCTTTTATTAAGGTCTATAAATCCCTTCATGCATTTCTGAGATTTAAAGAACTTTGATAACCCCAAATTAAAGTATCTTCTGTAGAAATATTAATGTATTTGGTTAGGAGAGGCTGCCTTAGAGTGCACTAAAATGTTCTATGTGATATCTTCCTAAAATCTGGAAAATGTTAGTCCCCTTTCCACTCCAGCTCCCACTGCTATATGGAGAAATCTTGATTTCACGTAGACACGAACACAGGAGGGCCTCCCACCGGTGTCCCCAGCATTAGAAGGCTATTAGAAGTGTAAGAAGTCCTGGCCCAGCCTTCCTGGAAGCATCAGCTCAGAACTACCATCTCCTTCCTCTGTACATTTTACATCTCCCTTTGCAGCCATACTTAACGCCTGCTGGTCAGGCCTGGGGTGACATCTGAACACCAAGGGGGTGTTCCCACCACCCCGGGAGCCTCCGTGGACAAGGAGATGCACTTCTTAAATCACTTTCACACTGTATTTCAGGCAAAGAGGTGGGAAACCTCTTTATCCATATTTTCTTTATATATTGTTGACTGAAAAGTAATCAGCATGCTGACTGGGAACCACAACCTATTTCCGGATACATGAAAAAGCAGGTGTGTGTGTGTTTGTGTGTGTGTGTGTGTGTGTGTGTAACAAGAACCTGTTAATAGTAGCATTTGCTTTGGGGATACAAAGGAGACTTAATTCTAGTGACTGTTCTTTCATGTGGCTTACCTTTCTTCTGCCACAATGGATCCATCATTTTAACTCTAACCAACAAAACCAAACAAAAACGGCAGCTAAGCTTGGTGTGGTTCCTGGGTGCATCTGCATCTCTTCTCCCTTACTGAAGAACAAATAGGAAACCAACAGCAATATCAATACGATTTCTCCTAGTCCCCTTAGATTCACTATCCTCGTTGGTCTTTTGTTTGTGTGTGAGGGCTGCTAGGAACAACATGGCCTGGTTTTTCCAGGTCCTTTTTGTTTGAAACACCCTTCAAAGAGATGTTCTTTCGGTGCCCAGGCTTGGACTATGACCCATACACCCAAGGCAGCTCTGACTCTGTCAAAGAGTCCCTCAGGAGGTGTCACACTTTGGTCAACAAGGGTGCCATTGGCCCTTCAAAGATGTCCCCTTTTCTTCCATGCTGGGTCAGCCGAGGGAGGTGCGGTGGGCGTTACATGGACAAGAAGGCATGACTATGCCCGAGCGTGGAGCAGCAGGCCTCGGACCCCGGACAGCCACTGGCTCCTGGCAGGGAGCTCAGGTCACTCAGGAGCAAGCCCTCCAAGAAGAACCTCCCCCGATACCTGCCACAGAGCAGGGGCTGCCCCTGGTAGGAGGCTGAGACACCCCAGTCTCTTCAGAAAGCGGCACTGGGAGGCGGCGAGCAGGAGGCAGGGCGTGAGCAGGGCCGGGAGCTCTGCTGAGCGGGGTGATGGCTTGGCAGCGTCCATGTGACTGCGACGAGAAGGCGACGGGAACACGCGCGGCAAATGTGGCTGTGCTCCAGGGGCCTTTGATCAGCTTCCTCTGCTCCTTATCGGTTGCTCTCAACTGTCACCCTCCTCTGCGCGGGCCAAGGCCTCTAATGGATCTCACCACCCCCCATCCCCTTCCAGTCTCTTCGCTTTCAAGTCTTTCTGTCGTGGGGTGTGGGTGAAGAGGCTTAGAAAATGATGCCAGCATCATTTATGTGAGATGGAGGGACGCTCCTCCCCCCCCTCCTTTTTTTCTTTTTTTACGGGGTCAATTTTATTACCTTTTGCGTCCACAAGAAACATATGAATATTCGCAGTGTAAAAAGTCAGGTATTTTAGATTAAGCTGAAGTCCTTCTCTACCCTCCCTTCTCATCTGGTCTCCTCTTTGGGGATGATCAAGATCAGTCTGCTGAGCCTAGTTTTCCAGACCCCTCTCCGTACAGTGCAGGCTTTCCTAAGGTCTCATGGAAACACACGGTAGTGAGGGCCAGGCTCAGCCCTTCAGCCCGTACGCAGGGAGCCAGATCCCACACAGCCAACTGCGGTTTGAATCCTGGCCCTAGTGGCTTGGAAAAACACACTGGGATGTGAATAGGATGGGGAAGTGGAGGAAAAAGGATTGTGGTGTGACCATGCCCTATTAATGGTGCTTTCTGTGTCTCTCTATCTCTGTCTCTCTCTCTCTCTCTGTCAATCTAGTGCGTGTGCACCTTCTGGCCAAAAAGAAAAAAGGAAATCCCACGTAACAGTATTTTATATTTGTGTGTGTGTGTTTCTGTTTGTTTTTCATAAAATGGATTATATTTTCTGAGTGATTCAGTGGTTTACTTTTTCAATGGATACCCACACCAGCCCTTGAAGACATGCCTCCCCTCCTCACTGCCCCTGAGCAGCACATGGTGTCCAGTGGCACACAGTGGTGCATGCTGTTGTTGTCCATGCAACGTCTACTTGGCTAGCAGAACCTGGCTACATTGGAGCCTTAGTCGGCGTGGTTGGCTACTACTCGCTGGGTGGCTTTAACCACACACATTCATTTTCTCACCGTTCTGGAGACTGGAAGTCCCAGGAAAGGGTGGAGACAGATTTGGTTTCTGGAGAGGACTAGATTCCTGGTGCCTTCTTACTATGTGCTCACAAGAAAAAAAGAAAAATCTCTTTCTTCTTCATCTTATAAGACCACCAATCGTGTTGGATGGGGGCCCCACCCTTATGACCTTGTTTAACCTTAATTACATCCTGAAGGACCCATCTTCCAATACTTTCACTTTAGGAGTTAGGGCTTCAACCTATGCATTCTGGAGGAACACTATGCAGCCCACAACAGTTGAGGGAACGAGTGAATGACCCTAGGAAGCGTCTCCTTCTGCATGTCATCGCCCTACCTATTACCCCGCCTGGCCTGCACCGTGTGCTCTGTGATGGCTCATGTATTTTACTGCTTACTAGACAGGCTGCACTGATGAACTGGCTGCCCTTGGGTGGGTGATCCGTGAGAGGGAGACGACGTCTGCTTACGTGTGCCAAGCACTCACTCCATGTCCGACGCAACTGGAGCACTTATGTGGATCCTCTCATCAACCCTCCTGAACTTTGGAGGGAGCTACAGTGACTGGTCCCATTTCCAGGTCAGGAAACTAGTGCCTGGAACTGAAGCAGGTCGCCCTAGGCCGTGCAACTGGAGAGCAGAAGGGCAGGCATGTGAACACAGGCATCCGACGCCCAGTCCCTGCCCCGGCCCATGCTACCTGCCGAGTAAGGTAGCTAGAGGACTGAGATGAGGAAGTGCACAGAAAGGCTGAGCGTGACCACCTGCTCCACTAGGTGCAGTGCCTGCCCCCGCCTCCCCTCACCCTTCCCCTCACACTGTAGGCCTGGCGTCGCACCCTCACTTCCAAGCACAGGTGGCTCTTACAGTGGGCAGCCCTGTGCTGTGCAGTGCCCACCCCTGTCCTCTACAAGGGGTCTTCAGAAAGAGCATGGAATTGTATATTACAAATTCTATGCATGGGGGCCAGCAGGTGGCATGGAGGTTAAGACACTGGATTCCATATGACCAGCTATGCAGTTCGAGGCCCAGACCTGGTGGCTTGCAAATCATACTGGGTGCAAGTGCATGTGCCAAATCCTGAGAGGAGACTGGAGAAGGGATGGCAGCGTGGCCATCTCCCTTAGGGAGTGACTTCTCTTTTCCCCCCTCCCTCCCTCTCTCTCTGGCAAGTGTGCATACCCTGTAGCAAAAACTACAAAAGAAAACAAACAAACAAAAAACTAATAGTTTAATTTCATTTCTCTTTCTTTTTTCTTTTTTTTTGTTTTTCTAGAGAGATTTTTGCTATAGGATGTGTGTGCTCACTGGAGAGACAGAGAGTGAGAAATCACCTCCTGGGGGTGGCCATACTGCAATCCCTTCTCCTCCACTCTCCTCTCAGGATTTTGGACACACAAGCACACGCACCCCACGTGAGTTTCGAGCCACCGGGTCCGGAACCAGAACCAGGTCAGCCATGTGGGAGTCGAGGGATGTAACCATGACACCATCTGCTGGCCCTTAATTTCACTTTCCTAGAAGCTATTTGAAATCCCCTCATGGCAGCCGTGTCCGTAAACCTCTTCATGCCATTGTTTCCTCCCTCTCTCTCTCTCTCTCTCTCTTTTAAGAAGGGCTCACTCAGTTTCTTTTCAAACTAAAAAATAATGATGCCTAATTTATGGGATTATTGGGAGTATTAAAATAAAATGTGTGTTGATTAAAGTATATTTTTGCAGTGCAAAATGTGTAAACAAACAAACAAAAAGTTTGCTCTCAGGTGGCAAGAAGCCAGGAGACTCTTGTCCTGCGTGGTGAGCGTCTGACACGCGCAGCCCTGTCAGTGAGCACGCGGGTGCCAGGCGTGGTGCCCGTAACCTCACACGTTACAGTGATCTCTCCAACAGCCCTGGGGTGCTCCCCTCCTTATGAGAGAGGCGCTTGAACTCTGGGAGCGTAACAGAGTTGCCAGGGGTCCCAGGTAGGAAGGAGAAGAGGCACCTCCGGTTCTGGCGCATCTGGCTCCAGAGCTTTGTGTTTTATGTTGAAAGAGAAACCTGCCTCAGCTCTGCCGTTTCCCCCCTTACCTGGTTCAGGACATGGGAGAGTCTTGCTCCTTTTCAGATCCTACGGGAGGGACCAGGTGAGTCTCAGCGATAACCTGTGCCAGCCTTGCACGGCCCGTGCACTGCCGCAGGATATGGCCCTGTGTGAGACGTGAGCGTGTTTGATAGCAAAGGACCAGCAGGGGAGCAGAGAGAGCTGGAGGGGCACCCCTCCCTCCGAGGGGCTCTGAATGTTCACCCCCACGTCAGCCCCAAACTCCCAGTTTTGAAATTCAGGGAGGTAATTTGGGTGGTCAGCAGGCCTGAGTGACAGATTGCTCTGAGGAGGGACAAGGCAGTTCTTGCCTACTCTCTGGTCGCTCTAATCCATGCAGGCAAGACCGTGTCTCGGGTGAGGGCGCCGAGGGTTAAGCAGCCTTTGTGGCAGGCTGGGGTTGAACCCTGCGGGGCTTCACCCAGAGGCAGACCTAGCCTGAGCCCTGGACAGTGCTCAGTTACTGCCAGCCTGGGGTTCTTCATCTGGAAAGTGTGTATGGGGGTCAGGGGGTACACAGCTGAAGGCAACAGAGGGGCGAGGTGCCAGGGCTACTGTGAACTGCAGCTCCCCTCTCTTCTTTCACCTGCTCTTCCGTGTGTTCTCAGATCTGCTGGCCGGAACTAGAGTTCATCAAATGTCACACTCACGTCAGGACCACGGTCCTGCTACCCAAGTACTGGGTGGGTTCTGGGAGGGTCTTGGGAGGAGGGGTCCCGGAATCCTGGGTCTGGCCTCAGAATCACAAACAGCACTTTCAGGAGACACGTGTGCAAGGCTGTTGAGAAGAGTGGAGGGTCCCGACCCCAGGCTCAGCTCTGGGTCCTAGAACAAGTTCTCACCTTTCCTGGGGTCTCGGTGACTCAAGAAGATATTGAGCCAGATAAAGTGGATTGCAGACTCTCACGTTTTGAGAACCCCAGAAAACAGAGACTGAGTGACAAAGGGGATAACTCCCACAAACCAAAATTTTAAACTAAGGGTTTTGCTCTCCAGATTTTAGAAGAAAAACTGATGTCAAACAGACTCTCACATGGTGGTTTCATTCATTCATTCTTTTTTTTTTTTTTTTCAAAATACATCAGAATCTAGCACTTTCTTTCTACTTGCACTGCCCCCACCCTGGCAGAGTCCCCGTCATCGCTTACCTGTGGTGCTGCTGCAGCATCTGATCGGTTCCTCTGCAGTCATGGGTCAAGTCAGGTCCTTCCTCTGCTCAAAAGCCTTCAGTGGCAGGGCCAGCAGGTGGCGTAGTGGTTAGGGCACTGGATTCCCAAGTGGTCCACCACAGTTTGAGTCCCAAACGCAGGAGTTTGAAAATCATGCCAGGCACGTGTATGTGTGCATGCCTAAAATCCCAGAAGGAGTGATTTCTCACTTTCTGCCTCTTTGTCTCAGTCTTCCCAGTGAGCACACACCTTATAGCAGAAATTCCTCAAAAACAAAAAACATTCCATGGCTCCCGTTTCCCTCTGCTCCCGTTTCCCACTGAGTTAAGTAGAAGCCCTCGCCCGTGACCTAACTCCTCCGTGTCCTCGACTCCGTCACTTCTGTGTCCTTCCCCTCCTCCTCATTCACTCCCTCCAGGCCTCTGGGTTCCTCCCTCTTAGGGCCCTGATGGCCCCTGCCTATGCTCTCTCCCTGCAGAAAGCAGCTTGACTCAAGTCTTTGTGCAAAGTTCACACCTCTCAGAGAAACAGAACCCACACGTGCATGCACACACACACGCACACCTTCCTAAAGTTCATGGAAAGTGATAGACAATGCAGGTTAATGTGGATTATGAAAAACAATGCATGAACTTTAAAAAGTGTTTATACCAAAATAAACTCATAGTTTAATTCCGTTTTCCACACACACACACACACACACACACACAGCCGGGTCTCTGTATGCATGGGCTCCACATCCACAGATTCAGGAACCGTACGCCACGTCAGAGTGTCCCATTGCCGCTGAACATGTACCGTGTAGTTAGGCCCCGAAAGGCCCGTTGCCACTGATGTGTTCTGTGTAGATAGGCCCACAGGACTGCATCTGCACCGAATATGCACAGACCTTTCCTGGTCATCAGTCCCTGGACAATGGAGTGTAAGAACTATTTACTTAGTGCTTACATCGTACCGGCATTACAAGGAGCTAGAGAGGATTTAAACTCTGAGGGAGGATGTGGTAGGTTTCAAGCAGATGCTACACCTTTTATATAAGGGCCTGGAGCACCCATGCAATGTGGAGTCTGTGAGGTGGCCCTGGAGCCAACCCCCCTAGGATACTGAGAGGAGAGTACACACACACGCTCACACACACGTACACACACACACATGCACACACACACACCACACACACACAGATTTATGAGGAATTGCTGCATGTGACTTTGGAGGCTGAGCAGTCCCAGAATCACTGTCTGCAAGCTGGGAACCCAGAAAAGCCAGCGGTGCAGTTGTAGTCCAAGTCTGCAGGTCTGAGGGCCAGAGATGAGAATGTAAATCCCAGTTTGAGGCCAGGAGGAAACCATTGTCTCTGAGCAAGCAGTCAGGCAGAAAGCAAAAGGCTGAACCCCTCCATCTTCCATGTTTTGTTTTGTTTTTCTTTTTCATTTATTTGTTTCATTTATTTGCTTTTCTTGTTGTCGTTTTCTAGTTTTTCTAGAAGGCCCAAGTGTTTGACAGTGAGAGACAGAGAGAAAGGGAAAGTGAGAAAGCACCCTCTTTGAGGAATGATTGATCACACCACAATCCCTTCATTTTTCTCACATTTTGGGATTTCAGGTACTCACATTCATAAGCCCAGCATGTTTTCAAGCCTTTGGGTCTGGGACTCGAACTGCACACTCAGCCATGTGGGATATATCTGCCTTAACCACCATGCCAAGAGCTCACCCCCTATTGTTTTTATTCAGGTCTGCAACAGATTGGAAGATGCCCATCCACACTGAGGAGGGTTATTTACTTTACTGAATCCGCAGGTTCAGGTATCAGTCTTTTCTAGAAACCACAGACATATCCAGAAATGATATTTAATCTGGGCACCCTGTGACCCAGTCAAGTTGACACAAAGTTAATCATCGTACTTACTTTCTCAAAGAGACCTACCCTGGCCACGCTGTTGAATGCTGCGGACAGATCCCTTTTCTAGCCTCCCTTTCCCTGACTTAGTCGTTCTCTGTCTCATAGCTCTGACAGCTTTTTTCACGCAGCAGTGTTCTCCTTCACTGCTTGTTCTTGTCTCCCGCACCGTTAGTGTTCTCCGAGGGCATTGCAGTGTGAGGTGGAGTGTAAACAGACATGTACGTAGATACCAACAAAGTCCTATGTTCAGGGCTCGGGGAGGCGGGGGGCGTAGAGAGGCAGGAACACAGAGATGGGGGTGCTTTGCCTGACAGAGAAGGGGTGACGCTTTACATAGAGCAAATCTCAAAGCTGACAATTTTGGGGGTCATAGATGGAAAGTATAATGCAAAAAAGTTCATTATAGTTCTGTCATAATTTTAAAAGTTCAGTACTCAATATTTACAATGTTAAGACTATGCAAATTATATTCACTGCTAAGTCACATAGTATGCTGAGATTAAATTTCCTTTCTTATATTAGTTACTGCTTATCAAGTAGTTCATTACAGCCTTATTTTTAAATGTCTTTTTGTATGTATCTCTAATGTTTTTCTGCCGGTAGTGTAAGCTTTCTCTTGATACATTCAAAACATATTGGTAGTTGATCAAGTTCCTTACTAACTTCAAGGGCCTTCGGTCCTCTGCTGTTGGGCCGTTGGTTTTTTTTTTTTTTTGAGAGGTTTTTGCTATAGGGCGCATGCACTGGCCAGAAAGACAGAGACAGACAGAGAGATAGGAAGCAAGAAATCACCCCCCAGCGGGGATGGCCACGCCACAATCCCTTCTCCTCCATTCTCCTCTCGGGATCTTGGGCATGCACACACACGTGCCCGACATGAGTTTAAGCCACCGGATCCAGGACTCAAACTGTGGTCGACTATATGGGAGTTCAGTGACATAACCACTACACTAACTGCTGGTCCCTGGTTTTTCTCCAGACCAAAAGCAGGTTGTCCAGCTGTTATCCTAGAAATGTCCTTAGTCTCCCTTCCATGTTATCTCATTTATTTCATGAATTTCATGTTGCTATGTGGGAGTCCAGCACCTTAACCACTATGCCACCTGCCAGCCCCTCTCCACATGATTTTTGAAGCTAGCCTGCTCCCTCTCTCAAACCAGTAGGCATTGCTCTGCTGCGTCACTTACTGCTGTCCATCTGATCATTTGGGGGTAATTCTGGGGCCCGCATACTCCTCGTATTTTGTGGGTCTATGTCTGTTTTTCTTCTATCATTTCAGACTTTGGGGGGAGGGAGGAGATAGATGTGTTTATTTATCCCCCATGTTTATTAAATGTGCGTTAATGGATGCCCTTTCCTCTGTACCACACACAATCACACACACTCACACACACACACACACGCACACACACTCATCCGCAATGCAGTTAAGGGAAATTTCAAATTTGCCTGTGAAGATCACATGGTGGGGCCAGCAGGTGGCTTGGTGGTTAAGGCACAGGACACTCCCACATGGGCCACCACTGGTTGAGTGCCCGACCTGGTGGCTTGCTTTCTCACTTTCCTTCTCTCTGTGTGTCTGTCTTTCTCTGGTCAGATTAAGCTAAATGAATGAATAAGTAAAATTAAATAAATAATTCTTAAAAAAAAAAAATTATGTGGCCCCGTGAAACGGTGAAAACTGGCATCAGTCACCATCAGCGACACCCGGGGCCTTCGCCCTGTGTGAAAGCATTTGTAGGACATTTACAACGCAGTACATTTATGTCAAAGCACATTTCATTTATTTGTATTTTATCTAAAATGTGCATTTACTTGCATTTGTAAGCCATGCACGCATGATTACCAATTAATTGCTTTAACTAATATCAGTAAGTAACAATAACTATCATTTATATGACAGTAATAAGACATGCCCTGACAACACGATCACGTCTGACTGTGAAGAGTTCTTTTCTGACTTGGTGTCTTATACTTAGATCGTCATTTGTCTAAGGATAGCGAGGCACGATGGAAGCAGCAGGCTTGGGGCAGGCCCTTGTCTTGGCTGCTGGTAAGGCTGGGACAGGGACAGTTCTGGTCTGGTCCCATGTTGCATTCCACTCGAATTCCCTGGTGAGATCACCCCGAACCCAGATCGCAGTCATGTGTGCTGGGAGCACTGGTCCACCCTGGCTCCTGCAGCCTTTGTCCCTGGGGCAGGACCTGTGCCCATGTCCCTGCTCTCCCTCTGGCCCTGAGCTCCCTCTCCTGGACACTGCCTGGTCTGGGTGCAAATCTCTCTAACACAAATGTCTCCAGCAGCCTCTGTGAGAAAACGGGCTTGGAGGCAGCTGCTTTATAAGAATTGAAGGAAAAGAGGCTGGGCAGGGGGTTGTCCCCTCAATGTTCAGCCTTTGCAGAAAACGCATGTGAGCTGTCAACTCTAGAGAAAAGACCAGAAGTAACATTAGGACATGTGACATTATGTCCGCTGCACACTCAGCCCCGGGGCACCTCCAGCCCCCTCCAGCTACACGCACCATGGTAGGTTGTACTCTTCCTAGCTCCCTCTTACAGAACAGGAGCTCAGTCACTCGTCCTGGTCTTCAAATGGGGGCTCTGGATCAAACTCAGGAAAGGAAAGTGGGGTGAGCTCCTGGGGCATGGAGAAGGGAGGTCAAGTGCCCACCTGTAGGGGAGGCTTGGAGGTTCCTGGCAGACCCACACTAAGAATGTAGGTGGGGTGCCCTCTCCCCCACCGTGCTCCCTGCTTGGCCTTAGAGAACACTTGGAAGAGTCAGGCTTCAAGCTGGAGGGGCTGCAGAGAGAGCCTGGCGTCTGGCGTCTTCTATCGGCCTGGTAGTAGGCCAGAGCCCCGCACTCAGGGAAACCCACTGAAGGACAGAGGACAGCCTGGCGCCCAGGCCAGGCCAGCCTTGACCGTGAATGAAGGGGAGGACACTGCCTGCAGAGCCCACGGGCCACGCAGGGGGGCTAGCTCCCTTGCATCTGGGCCGCTTTGCAGCTTAAGCGTCGCGAGGGGTCGAAGACTGCCCGGTCATAGCTGACTTGCCTCCACCTCGGAATATTTGATAGGGTTCGCAGATCGCTCTCCTCGCCCTTGAATCGTGACAAAAGGAAAGTATTTATTACCAGGCAGACAGAGCCCTGCGGCAAGAGCCCGTCATCTCTGATCAGCCTGTTAGCCCGGGCTGTGGAATTAAATGCAGTTTTGTTTTTATCTATTTGCATGGAAGCTTTCCAGGGAAAACAACCATTTTCGTGACCTGCGCACTTTGTATCATGTTAATTAGGTTTGAAAACTCATATATTGTTTTCATAAGGGCTATTACATTTTCTCTAATTAAATTAAGGGAAAAATAAGGATGCACGGCAATAATATTTATTATTAATACCAGACTCCAGAGGCGCCCAGCAAGTTAAATCGAAGGTTAAAAAAAAAAAAGTACCTTGAAGACAGCCTGGACTTCAAAACAATGTGGTATATTCCGGGTTTTCAGCAAGCCATTACTCTGAATGTTTTGGAAAATAGAAAGTGAAAGATGGACCCATTTGGAGGCGAGCAGGCTCCTGGTGCGGGCCCGCGCTGGGCGCTGCTGGGACGTTTACTACTGTTTCATTGCAGCGGTTTTACCAAAATTGCAGCAGCTTTGCTCCAAGGAGCGCGTCTGACTTGGGTTTCATGCGGATTCAAAGCGGCTGTGATTCTAGTCCAGCCAAAAATAAGCTGCTTCCTCAAGGGGTCCACATCTGAGGGAATTGAGTCAGGCCAGGAGAGCAGAGGACGTGGCCCGCGGGAGAAAAAAGTGTCACGCAGGAAAAGGAAAGTGGTGGCAGGGGACGGGGCATAACTGGCTCGCAGCTTTTCACCCCTCAGGGAGGCCCCTTCTGAAAACTGGGCTGAGTGGAGGCCAGACTCTAAGAGGCTAACCTGACCTGCCGAACAGCTGAGCTCAGGGCTGGAGGGGACAGTTGCTATCTGCAGCCACCCACCTACTTCCCTTCCTAACAGCACCCTGCTTTCCTCCCGGGCACCCCCTTGAAATGTGGTCCTCGTGCTTGCCCTCCCACTGCAGAAGCAAGGGAGGCCCAGAGGCCCCTCCATCCCCGCCTTTCTGTCCCCACCCACCCCACCAGGGCATCCGGCCAGCTGGGCTTTCTTCTCTGAGCTTCGAACTCTTGTGTGGACTGACGGAGGGGCACACAGAGGAATTCCCTCCTCTCTGCGGCAGCAATGAGGTACGACCGTTATCATCCTAGCTGCCGAAAGCACCCCCGGGGACCCCTGGGCCAAGCGTGCGCAGCAGTTCCGCAGTTCCACCAGCAGTCTGTGAGGCCTCAAGTTCTTTCCAGAAGTTTCCTTCTTCCTGGCGACTTGGACCGAAGAGCCGCAACAGTTGCTATGGCTTTCACGCTGAGCACGGGCCGGGTGTGCTCTGGAGAGGAGCACAGGGGCTGGGAGTGGCGCTGATGGAGCCATCACCTAGCTGCCGAAAGCACCCCCCGGGGACCCCTGGGCCAAGCGTGCGCAGCAGTTCCGCAGTTCCACCAGCAGTCTGTGAGGCCTCAAGTTCTTTCCAGAAGTTTCCTTCTTCCTGGCGACTTGGACCGAAGAGCCGCAACAGTTGCTATGGCTTTCACGCTGAGCACGGGCCGGGTGTGCTCTGGAGAGGAGCACAGGGGCTGGGAGTGGCGCTGATGGAGCCATCACGCTAGCGCTCTGGTTTAAGGGCGAGCGCTGGTGTAGGAGCCTGGGTGTGGCTCTGAGTCCTGGTCGTTCTTCTGTGCCCCCCGGGAGATCTCGTCTCTGAGACGAGACATTCCGAATGCAATGATGACGACGACAAAGGTGATGGTGACAACTGCAGTGACTAGTGGTAACAGCGGCCATAATTTGCTGACAGCTCCGAAGGGCCCCGAGCATGCCAATTGCTGGCCGTGTGCTCATTTAAGCCTCACTACAACCTTGGAGCGAGAATCCTCCACCCTCCCTTTCAAGATGAGGAAGCCGCGGTTTACGACGACAGAGTCCCTTGCCTAAAGTCTCACTGCCAGGGAGTGGGAGTCCTGAGGACCAAACCTGGGTCCGTCTGGGTCCATTGAGGGGATCCTGCTGTGGCGGCAATGAAGGAGGCCGTGTGGAAGGCTGGGGTCTGGATCCCAGGTCAGCCTGAACATGCTGGGAATGCGTGTGTGAGCCTGCCGACCTGGCTGGCTGGGAAGGAGGGGAGGGGACCACAGAGTAAGGCTCTAGAGAGAGTGCTTATTTCTAGAAAGAGAGAGAGAGAGGGATTTAACACACACACACACACACACACACACACACACACCTAAAAGGACTGTCCCAGTTTGCCCAGAACCGAGGGCGTCCCAGGACACAGAACTTTCACTGCCAAGACAGGGACAATCCCAGGCTAACTGGGACAGTCTGAAGCTCTGTGTGGCTGAACAGCATGGAGTCTGGTGAGTTGCGCTGGGGGAGTCCTGGGAACCAATGAGTGTAAGCTCAGGGTTTTGAAACCTCAGCGTAAAAGCAAAGCCAACGATTAGGAGGAGTTACAGTCTGTTCCCACCAGCGCATCTGTGTGTACCATTTAAAGCTGCTGTTGGGGTCGGGGTAGCCTACCAGCATAGTGAAGCTCTGCAAGACTAGAACATGGCAAGGTTCCCGGTCTATGTCTGGAGGCCTCCCTGGACTCTCCAAGTGTGCACAGGCCCGTGATCCAGGGCTGGCTGCAGCTGGAGGCAGATCATGGTGTGAAGGCCCTGTCGAGGTTGCTTATTTCCCTGAAAGTGGCTGTCGGTCTGGCGGGCCAGTGTCCATCCCCTTCCGACAGGTAAATATTTGGAGTTTAACTCACTTCTGCAGTTTTAGGTGCTACCTTCAACTGCCATCATCCAGTGGGAGAGTTCCAGGGCTCTTTCATCAAAGTCCTGGTTAAACAGCCAACGTTCACTCATTTTACAAATGAGCCTTCCTCTTACATTGCTGTCCCTAGAACCTACAAGACCAGGCATTGGGACCAGCAGTTAGCATAATGGATATGTCGCTGGACTTCCACGTCGTCAACCGCGGTTCGCGTCCCGAACCCGGTGGCTTAAAACTCACGCCGGGTACGTGTGCGTGTGTGCCCAAGATCCCGAGAGGAGAATGGAAGAGAAGGGATTGCGGCGTGGCCATCCCCCCGGGGGGTGATTTCTCGCTTTCTGTCTCTCTGTCTCTGTCTGTCTGGCAAGTGCACGCACCCTATAGTGAAACCTCTCTCTCAAAAAAGACCAGGCATCACAAGCACTCTCTCCACCTTACACCAATCTTTCTAATTTGCAGACACCCTGGTCCTGAAATGTCCCATGGAATTTGAGGGTTTTTTTCTAGAGGTTTTTGCCTTAGGGTGTGTGTGCTCACTGGGAAGAGAGAGAGGCAGACAGTGAGAGGAAAAGTGAGAAATCACCCCCCAGAAGGATGGCCATACCACAATCCCTTCTCCTCCATTCTCCTCCTAGGATCTTGGGCATGCCCACACATGCTCCCAGTGTGATTTTTAAGCCACCAGGTCTGGCACTCACACAGCAGTGAGCCATGTAGGAGTTTAGTGATGCAAGTGGTATTCTGTTTGCTGGCCCCTGGAATTTGAATTTTTAAGAAGTAGAATTCAATTTTCCAAATGGTCCATGAGGGAACAGTCTCCTCTGAAAACACAGTGGCAGAGGGCTTAGCCCCTGGGTTCTACCATCTGCCCTGGTCTCATTACCCACCTGTCAGTTCGCTGATTCATCAAACCTCTCCTGGGCACCTACAGTGTGCCGCTCACTGGGCTTGGGACTGGCGGACCAGAAAGAAACATGCTGGCCACTGTTCCTGAGCTGCCTCTACTCATCCAGTTCTTGTACGAGACAGTGATGGTGAAGTCTGTACACAGGGCTTGCACAGTGAAGAGGAGACATTCGTTGGGAATCAGGTGGAATCAAAGCCATAGGTGACCATAAGCATAGAAGAAAATAAGTCCTTCTGTTCCCTGCTCCCCCATGGCCTTGCTCTGTCATGGCTGGTTCCACACCGCATTGCCATCATCCTGCTGTTTCCAGTGCCTCACCCAGCACTGGGCACACAGCAGCTGCACAGACATAGTTTGGTTGACCAGATCTCCCTCCTGCAGCAGAGAAGGCCCACTAAGCCCAGGCAGACTTTGTTGAAGCAGAGAATCCTTTCACACTGCGGCTAGTTGTTTCCTCTCAACGCTCAAGGATTCTGTTTGCTAAATTCCAGTTTCTTCATTTTCCTATGTTGAGTTTTCCGAGATTGAGTTCCTCGGGCCAGCTCTGATGCAACAGTGATACACTGCTCAGGAGAAGCTGGGTGCCACACGGAAACCGTGGTTCCGTTGGGCCTGGCCAGCCTGATACACCTGGGCGCGTGTGCAAGCGCCCATGGAATAAAGGGTTGGAGGACTGGCGGAAGGGGGACTGCAGGGAGACCAGGCCCTACGGAGGGGGCGCTCTCTCTCTCTCTGCCTCACGTGCTCATATAACCATGCTGTCATGATTAAAGAAAAAAATGTAATAAACATAAATATCTGAAATTGAGTCTATCTTGAACCACGAAATTAAGCCTCCTTTGGGAGTAGGAAGCAGTGTACAAAAATGTCAGAAATGTGAGCAAATATTAGAAAAATGTCAGCCATTCTGATGCTCATTGGCCCTTCTCTTAAAAAACAAAGAGGAAGCCCGAGGGGACAAAGGACAGGCTCCTGTGCTGGGGCAGGGAGACTTGATTAGAAAGAAAAAAATAAAGAGAACTGGAACTGGTGACTTGGGGTTTTCAGGCAAGGCGAATAGCAAAGATTAAGCTCCCTGGGAGTTAGAAAGCCTCACTGAGACTAAGCCCAGTGGAAGCCAGTGTGGGGGTTTCTGAGTGCGTCCTCACACCACCACCCGCAGGTCAGCCAGAACTAATCCTACGTCCACTCAAACCGGGAAGGCACAGGCTCCTCAAAGATCTTCTTAACTTTAATTAAAAACCTTTGACGGATTCTCAGACACTGGAAGAGACCCGTCACCTGACATGTTTCACATTTGTCATCAGGTGGCCCCTGGTTGGATCTGCTTGGGGCCCCTTAAGGTGGTGCTATTGTCCACTAAGCAGTCCCCCACCCCTGCCTTCAGGCTCCCTCTCCAGCAGTATCCACCCAGGAAGCCCCCAGGCAGCTGTTACAACAGAGCATTTCCCACCTGGGCCAGAGGGGAACTTCCTAAGACTGCTGGACTCTTCTAGATGAATTGCACCTCTCGAGTGTTCAGCTCCTGGGGAACCCTTCTGGCATATTGGCCAACGCCAGCCTGCCATGGTGATTAGGGGGAGTTACAGTCTGTTCCCACCAGCGCATCTGTGTGTACCATTTAAAGCTGCTGTTGGGTTCGGGTAGCCTACCAGGATTGTGAAGCTCTGAGAGATCGGAACATGGCGAGGTTCCCGGTCTGTGTCTGGAGGGCTCCCTGGACTCTCCAAGTGCACACATGCCCGTGATCCAGGGCAGGCTGCAGCTGGGGGGCGGATCGTGGTGTGAAGGCCCTGTTGAGGTTGCTTATTTCGCTGAAAGTGGCTGTCCGTCTGGCGGGTCAGTATCCACCCCATTCCCACAGGTAAATATTTGAAGTTTAACTCACTTCTGCAGTTAACCAAATGAACCTCACCCTGCTCTGCTCGCACCATCCTGCGTTCTGAGGAGTAGGTTGGACAACGGGATGGAGAGAGAATGTTCCCTACTGGCCTCCCTGTCCCTGAAGCCCATGGCTCCTTCCTCCTGCCCCAGCTCTGCAACTTCTGCCCTTCTGGACTCAACAGAAGAAAGTGTAGCCAGCCTCACCTGGACCTTTCCTTCCAGACTTCCTCTTCCCTCCCCCCCATTCCCGCCCTGCCGCTGGGGACTCCGCATTCGCACACACGGTCTCACATCCCCTCCCGCCTGTGTTGCTCTCATGAGTCTCTCTTCCTGCACTGCCCAGTGTCCCCAGAGCCTGCTGAGGTCCTGGCCACCCACCCCTTAGTGGCCTGCTAAACCCACCGCCTGCAAAAGCCAGGCCCTAGTATCCAGGCAGGGGAGTCTCTTCCTCTTCTTGCCTCCTTTCTTCCTACAGCACTTCCGGGGGATTTCCAGAACGTGACCAGCCTGCTTGAGCCAGGTTCCCTGTGAGCTGCTCTAGGACAGGGAATGACGCGTGGCGTCGGTCGTCCCCGTGGTACGCACAAGAGTGCCCCGCACTAGAAGATCTCAATAAATGGATAGGTTGGTCTGTTTAAACACGGAGAGGCCCCCTAGCCTTGGAACTTCAGGTTTGCTGTGCCCTCTGTAAGCATTGTCATCGGCCACCAGGTGACATCCAGGGTAAGTGGGTGAGGGGAGAAGGGAAGGCTCTGACAGTGACTCTCCTCTGGGATATCTATGTCGGGACCTCAGTGCTGCATACGAGTGACGCTGAGAGCAGCATGTGCACAGCTGTGGACCTCGGAGTCGGACAGGCATGGGTTGGAACTCTGGCTCCACCAACCTATGAGCTATGTGGCCTTAGATAACTCGCTCAGAACTTCTGAGCCCCAGCTTCCTTATCAGTGAAGTGGGAATGATTATACCCTGCCTGGTCATCCTGAGGTTTACCGTGCTCCTGAGGAGCCTGTGCCTTCCTGGTTTGAGTGGACGTAGGATTAGTTCTGGCTGACCGGTGGGGGATGGTGTGAGGACGCACTCAGAACACCCACACAGGGGAAGGCCTGGAAGGTGCCGGTAAATGCTGGCCACAGAAATCTGGAGCTGGGTTCACTGCGACTCTCTGCATGATAAAGGGGAGATTGGTTACAGCTGTGATTCTCAAACACTAACCATGTATCGGACCACCTTGGGGGGCCTGGTTGTGGTGACCAGGTAGTAGGGTCTGCTGTCTGATATTAGAACCTTTTGGAAAGGCCTGGGGTTCAGATCCCAAGTCAACCTGAGCATGCTGAGTGCAAACGTGCCTGCCATCTTGTCTGGTTGGAGGGCCAGGGAAAGGATCTCTGCATGGTAGCACCCTGTCAGGGCTCTTGCTCTTTCTCTCTCATGGAAAAAGAAATAAACTTAGCACCAGCAGTTAGCGTAATGGCTATGTTGTGGAACTCCCATGTAGTTGACCGCAGTTCGAGTCTCGGACCCGGTGGCTTAAACTCATGCCGGGCATGTGTGCATGTGTGCCCAAGATCCCAAGAGGAGAATGGAGGAGAAGGGATTGAAGAGTGGCCATCCCCCTTGAGGGGTGATTTCTCACTTTCTGTCTCTCTCTGTCTCTCTGG
>NW_006203764.1:1378784-1384329 GCF_000334495.1 Tupaia belangeri chinensis
CGAGCGCACGCACCCTATAGCAAAAAAAAAAAAAAAAAAAAAAAAACTCTGTGGCGAGCACATGCACCCCAAAAAAACCAAAAAAAAAAAAAAAAAAAAAAAAAAAAAAAAAAAGAAAGAAAGAAAGAAAGAAAGAAAGAAAGAAACTTAAAGCAAACCATCTGAAGGAGTTCCCATCTTGTGGGAGCACTGTTGACTGATGGTGGACTTGGTAGGTCTCAGGTGGGACAGGAGAATTTGGGTCTAATGAATTCTGAGGTGATGCCGACGCTGTGGGGCCAGGGGCCACGGCTGAAAACCAGCACCTTCAGGACTCACAAGAGCGTCAAGCTGTGGACAGACGTAGCCCGGTGAGCAGGCAACCCTCCAAGGGTTTCTAGTGGAGGCCTGTTTCCACCAGCCAGGCTGCTTTTGACGATGAAGAGATTCGGGATATAAGCTTTACTCCAGCAACGGGTGGTTCTCAGCCCCATCGTCTCCCCTGGGTTCACGGGTCTGAGGTTGGTGCTCCGTTTGTCCAAGCAGGTGCGAAATCCAGGGTTTCATTGTCTCGGTGCAGCGTGCAGACACAATGATGGGCCCCTTGCCATTTCTTCTCAGAAGCGTTACCGAGGCCTCACTAGTTGTGTGTAGCCCTGGGCATAATCATTTCACCTCCCTGAAATGTCCTCAGAGAGGGAGAAGATATTTGCCTGTCACTGACACAGGACTCGTAACCACACGATATCAGGGACTCTTACAGATTAATAAGGAAAAGACAGGCGACCCAGTAAGAAAGTTAACAAGGGATTTGAACAGGTATTTTGTGAAAGAAGACACCCAAATGTCCAATAAAAAAAGAAAGAAAATGTGAAGAAGGTGTTCTAATGCACAAGAAAACAGAGCCATGATGCAACCCTACAGCACTCCTCCTAGCGCGGCTAAAATGTAAGACTGACAATACCAAGTGTTGGCCAAGACACAGAGCGGCCAGAGCTCCCACACGGCTAGCAGCAGTGGGCATGGGTCTCGTCCACTTCAGAAACACACGCGGCCTACCTATTAAAGTTCAGTATGCACCTGCTTTATGTCCCAACGATTCCACTCTTACTGTTCACCTGACAGAAATATGGGCATATGTCCATCAAAGACACATCGAAGTTCAGAACAGCGTTCTCCATAATAACCCGTATTAGAAACCAGCAGAGGTGGCCATCCCCTGATGAAACTCACTGAAATGCAGTATAGCCATGCAATGTGAACACCCCATGTTTGGTGGCCACTGGGTGCTGAGTGCATTTGCCTGGTGATTTTGAGTGGGCTATTTATTTATTTATTTATTTGTCTTTGGGTTTTGCCTTAGAGCGCTCATGCTTGCTGGAGAGAGCCAGTAAGAGGGAAAGTGAGAAATCACCTCCCGAGTGGATGGCCACACTGAACCCCCTTCTTCTCCTCCTGGGCTTTTGGGTACACAAGCACATGCCCCCAGCATGTTTGTCAGGTCACTGGGTCTGGGGCACAAACTGTGGCCGGCCATGTGGGAGTTCAGCTGGTAACCATCACACCCCCTGCTGGCCCCCAGAGTGGGCTATTCTAATCCATATTTCTGAGGCTCCCAGGCGAGGGCCGGATGAGTCCTGCCACGTCCATGGACTCAGTCCAATCTCGTCAATCGTTGTCTGAGATTGGCGGTCTTAAAGCTGAGACTCACCGAGGTGGGGGGACCTCCTCAGAGTCCCCAGCTGTCCACGGGTCTGTATTCTTGAGCACGCCGTGAGCAGCTCACAGATCGTGCATGTGGCTTCTCCATCTCCACGTCTCTCATGGCCTGAGCACAGTGCAAGGCTACGGGAGACCATCGGTGAGCCTGAGGACAATGAAACTGGTGAGAAGTCTTCTTTCCGTGTAGCCAGGGGGAACCCTAGTCGTGTTAGCAATGTCATTAAAAGCACATCACTATTAATTATAGCAAGACCATTGGAAATGCAACTTTTTCTATCCCTCCTATTCAAGAATCCCACTGCTCTGGGACCAGCAGTTGGAGAAATGGCTATGTTGCTGGAATCTTATGTGGTCGACCATGTTTGGAGTCCCGGATCCGGTGGCTTAAACTCACGCCGGGTGTGTGTGCATGCGTGCCCAAGATCCTGAGAGGAGAATGGAGAAGGATGGATTGTAGCATGGTCATCCCCCCTGAGGGGTGATTTCTCGCTTTCTATCTCTCTGTCTCTCTCTGTCTTTCTGGCGAGCGCACGCGCCCTATAGTAAAAACCTCTCCATAAAAAAAAGAAAAAAAAAAAAAGAATCCCACTGCTCCAAATGACTTTGAGTGATGGGTGGGGTTTTGGGGGGGATGGGGGATAAGAGCTCACAGCAGTCTTTGGATCCCCCAGGCACAGATGTGCACCCTGTTAAGAAAGCACGTCCCCAAATGACTACCATCTGCACCAAGACTAGCAACGCAGTCCACACACACACTGACTCACTGATCTTCCAGAGGCTGTGGTGGAGAGGTTTGGCCTCTGCTTTGTGGAGACCAGGCAGACTCTGCCTCTGAGTGGTCGGCCCAGCCTGCCCCGCTACCGTAGGGCAGAATCCAGAGTATCCTGCACACAGCACGGGGCCGGCAGAGTCCAGCTCCTGGCTCGTGCGTGTCTGGGCCTCCCGACAGCCGCATGTCTCGCCTTCCTCCCTGGGTCCTGCCATGCTCACTCACCTGCATGGATTCCCTCCTGGAGGTCTAGATGACGCCGCCTCAGAGGTCGTTGTCTTCTCTGGACCCTTCCAGCCTGGACTTGCTGCCTGGAGGGGCAGAGGCTTCCCTGCGACCTCTGAGGGTCTTGCCTCTGCACCTGGCTGGACAGCGCGTTCACAGCACAGCATCGGGCCCATGGCGGCTGCTCGGTCTATAGCCTTCCGGAGGGCCCCAGAGGGTAGGGTCCCCCAGAGGCTGACCCTGAGCCTGGTGTGAGAGCTGCAATCTCCTTGGGAGTAGATAATAAGCACAGCTCAGGCAGTAGAAGAGCGAGAGAGGAGGAAAGGGAAGGCAGGCCAGCCAGTGGCATAGTAGTTAAGGCAGTTGGAGTCCACGTGGTCCACATGGTCCACATGGTTCAAGTACCAGACCTGGCAGCTTGAGGAACATCCTGGGGGTGTGTGTGTGTATGCCCAAAATTCCAAGAAGAGAGTGGAGGAGAAGGGATTGTGGTGTGGCCATCTCCTATGAGAGGTGCTTTCTCGCTTCCCCCCGCTCTCTGGCAAGAGCACATGCTCCATAGCAAATTAAAAAACAATAATAATAAAATAGAAGGTGTGTTGCTGAGAGACTATTATTTATGACTGTGGCTCTTGGGGCTCAGTCCTGTTGGGGACCTCAGAGCTGTCCCATCTAAGAGACAAGGGGCGTGGGTACTCCATCTCCCATCCAGCACTGGCTGAGGGCTGCAGCAGAGATGTGCTGTCCCAGAACGTGGCCCTCTCCACTGTGCAGGCCCCGGGGAAGCCCCGGGGGAGGGTCACCGTTATGGGTGCCTGCAGTCGGAAGGTACTAGAACCAAGAGAGGGGAAGAAACAAGGGTGGGCCCCACAGTGTGGAATACACTCGGTAATTAAATGGTTTCAGAAAACCCTCACTGGGTATATTAAATACATATTTTTATTTTTTAATTGTTTTATTGTGGTAAAAATACCTAACATAGAATTTATTATCTTAATCATTTTCTTAAAAATTCATGATAAGGCACATGTGCACATGAGAGAGAGCAGCACCCTCCACAGGGCCAGGTCATGCTGTGACCCCGTCCTCCAGCCCGCCTGGCATATTTTCAGGCTGCCGAGTCAGGGATTTGAACTGCAGTCGTCAGGGACCTCCAGTTCCATGGCCCGGTAGGCTATCGTCTGCACCACAGAGCTGGCCTTTAAGCATTTTTAAATGCCCAGTTCAACAGCATCACATGCATCACTGTTGTGCAACCGCCTCCGCCATCTCCAGAATGTTCCTTCATCCCACATAGTTGACCAAGGTTCACGTCTCAGATCCAGTGGCTTAAAATCACACCGGGCACATGTGCACCCAAAATCCCAAAAGGAGAATGGAGGAGAAGGGATTGCGGCGCGGGCACCTCCCCCAGGGGAGATTTCTCACTTCCTGTCTCTCTCCGTCTCTCTGGAGAGCACACGCGCCCTATAGCAAATCTCTCTCTCTAATAAAAAATAATAAATGAGAGACTGTCTGTGTAGTGCAGGTGGACATTTCTGCATGTTGTATGAGCATGTAGGAAATCATATGAGAACTGGGATCAGCAGATGGCGTAACGGTTACATCGCTGGACTCTCACATAGTTGACTGCAGTTCAAGTCCTGGGCCCAGCATCTTAAAACACATGCTAGGCACTATGCACATGTGCCCAAAATCCCAAGGGGAGAATGGAGGAGAAGGGATTGCAGCATGGTCGTCCCCCACAGGGGGTGATTTCTCACTTACTGTCTCTTTGTCGCTCCCTGTCTCTGTCTAGGTATAGTGCATGCGAGTGCGTGTGTGGCATGAGCATGTAGAAAATCATATTAAAATACACCTGGGGGAGGCTCTGGGGGAAGTGAGGGTTAATCTTTTCATTTCACTTTGTACAGTAATGTCTATTGCTGCTGAGATATGAACAACAATGAGAAACACACCCTTTAAGTCACGACGCAATTCTCCTACTCTCTGCGAGAGAAGTGAGTGGATGTGTCCATCAAAGACAGGTTCGGGGCAGACAGCAGTGTGGCAGTAAGACCCAATGCTCTGCAAGGCTGTCCCTTGGGGAAGGTTCCCTGTTCAAGTCCAGAGCACTCTAGCACACACTTGCCTGAAATCTGGGGCTGGCTGAAGGCTGGGTATGGCTTGTGGCTTCAGGACCCTGTTGGGGATGCTGGGACTCTGTCTCACTCAATTATGGACTATATATATATATATATATATATATATATAGAGAGAGAGAGAGAGAGAGAGAGAGAGAGAGAGAGAGAAAGAGAGGTACCATATTGACCATAGCAACATTACATACATTAGCTAAAAGCTAAACACAGTTGAATATCCATTCAGAGTAGAATGGGTAGGGTCAGCTGGTGGCATGGAGGTTAAGGCACTAGATCCCACATGACCGACTGTACAGTTTGAGTCCTTGGCCAAGCAACTTGGAAATCACACCAAGTGAGTGTATGTGCATGTCCAAACTCCTGAGAGGAGAATGAAGAAAAAGAGATTTAGGAGTGGTTATCCCCTTGACTTCTCACTCCTCCACAGCCTCCATCTCTCTCTGGCATGTGCTTTATTTAATGAGAGAGAGAGAGAGCGAGTAGAATGGGTAAAGAAGTTACGGGACTGTCATCCAATGGAATACTATACAGCACTGAAGAAAGAGCTAACTAGGGATGCACGCAACAGCAGGGAGCAACTTCTCAGGCGCAGTGATGGGTGCAAGAGGCTGACTCCACCCAGAAGCAGCTCAAGCACCAGTGAAACGACTGGTCGTTCCTGGTGGCAATGACCAGGGTAGTGCTCACCTTGCTGGGAGGAGGGTGGGGA
>NW_006203764.1:1384349-1388735 GCF_000334495.1 Tupaia belangeri chinensis
TTGTCCTGAGTGGCGAGTTTATAGGTGGATGGGTATACAAAAATTCATCGTCAGCTCAGGGGTGCCTGCGTGTCATGTGTAGGCCAGATCTCCGTGCAAAGCCTAATAATGAAGAGCGGGCAAGGAGAGAGAGAGGGAAGGAGGGTGTCAGCAGGAGAGACGGCCGGCACGGCCTTTCCTCGAGCTCTTTCTAGGAGAGGACTAACAGATCTCAGTGCATGAGGGAGCCCAAGGACACTAACCTGGCTTTGCTGTGGGGAGGGCACCCCCAGCCCATTTCTCCTCGCTTTAACGGAGAGCCTAGGCAGGGAGAACCCCAGCTCTGCCATTCCCTAGTTGGTGCCCCTTGGCCAGGCCCACCGTCTGCCCGAGCCCGAGAACCCGTGAGCAGCCCGCACCCTCGCAGACCCTCCAGGAGGCTGGAGGGATGGCAGGCACCTGCCGTGTGCCGCTCACGGTAGACGCCACTCGCATGCCCGCCTTCCCCCCGCAACGCTGAACAGGGCAGTGAGGTGGTCTGTTCAGTTTCTGGACAGAGGGCTTTTGACAGGTGAAAGCATTTGAGAAAGAAAATCCTTCTTGCAATAGAAAGAATGGTAGGAAATTTAAAAAAAAAAAAAAAAAAAGCTCCAGCTTCCATATCAAGCAAGCGTTTGGAGAAATTGAAGCAATTCTCTGATTACGTATCTAGGACTGGCCAGAAAGGGGAGGGGGGTAGATAAAAGACGCTTCTTACTCAGACGAGCTCTTTCCTTTTTCCATATGCTGTGTTGATGATTATGGGGTTTAGAGCATTTTTCTTCTTGTATTTCATAAAATACCGCATCTCTCCACATAATTCACCCCACGCCCTTTCCCCGATATTCGTTGCAGAGGAGGGAGGAGCAGATCGGAGGAGCCTCTGGGGGCTGTTCTCCACCTCCTGGCAGCCCGCCTTGGCTGAGTCTGTCTGAGGCCAGTGACTCACCAGGGGTCACCGACAGTCGGGCCCAGGCTGAGCCCGTCCTCCCAGGACTCCCCTCTGTGAAACCCCACTTTGTGTGTCAAAGAAACACTGCAGGTAGAAGAAGCGTGTGCGTCAGAGTGAGTGCATGCGTCGCTGCCTGAGTGTGTCTCGTGTAGTGTGTGTGAGTGTCTGTGTGTACATGTGTGAGCGAGTTTGTGGGCATGTATTGAGTGTGTGTGTGCACGTGTGTGAGCTTATAGGGCAGGCATGTGTGCATACATGTGTGTGTGAGCACGTGTGTGAGAGTGTACCTGTGTGTAGGGGGACAAGGAGGAAAACCAGCAGGCAGCAGGAGAGGGAGATCTGGGGGGACAGTGACGTGACCCCCAGCATTGGGAGGGCCTCCCCTGGGGCCTGTGGGCAGGGTCCCAGGTCTTTCCTGGAGCCACCAACTATCCTGAGGGTCGCGCCAGCAGCAGGGCAGCCGGGCCCAGGCGGGCAGTGTGTCCTGCAGGGGGGCATGGCCACGGCCTGGGCCCTGAGGAGGATCCTCATGGGAGGTCGAGGTGCTGTGTGCACGTGGCCGTCACAGAGGGGCAAGGACATGTCCATGTTTGAGCAGGCCCTGGGGGAATCCTCCACCTCTCTCTCGGGCAGGCAGAAAGTTTCTTCAGGAGGTCCCCGGCAGCCGTGCTGTCTCCATCTGATGCATCTGTGAGCCCTTGCTACATGTGCCCAGGGTCACCTGCACCCCCATGTCCCCTGTAGGTAGTAGTGCTGACATCTGGGCGGAGCTTCTCCGTCCTGCCACCCCTGAGAGCTCGCACTCCACATGGAGCAGGCCAGGTGCTTGGACAGCCTCTCCGTGAGCCAGCGAGGAGGTGGCTGCGGGGCGCCCAGCGGGCCTCTGCTACTCCTGAGTCCCTGCTCTCCTGAGAAGATGGAGACGGTCAGCACCGCGGGGTGGGGTTCAGGCAGGTCGGAGGGGGCGAGTAGGGAAGGCCCGCCCTACTTCCGGCGCTCTGCCCTTGGCACCTTCCGCCCTGACGAGTGGGCGCGAGCTCCCCAGGGCGCCGAGGGTGCACGCTGATGTGCACTGAGGCTCAGAAAGGCTGGAGTTTAGCAGGGCTCACGCAGGACAAAGAGGGGCAAGTGGGGCCGTGCTTGGGCTGGTAGGCAGCAAAGCCACGCCTCTGCTTCTCCATGCAGCAGGGCCCCAGGACCTCCCAGAAATGCTCCCTTCCCTGAGAGGCACAGAGGTCTCTGAACCCTCACGGTCACATCACGAGGTGAGCTGCTCCGGGAAACGCAGCACGCCCTGGTCACAGGCAGAAGCCTTGGCCAGAATTTGCTTCCTAGAGAAAGTCCCTTAAATGTGTGTGTGTGTGTGTGTGTGTGTGTGTGTGCGTGTGTGGTGGGGTGGGGGTCAAAAAGGTTGTAATAAAATATGAATTTAAGTATGCGTTTAGTGGTTAAAGGCACTGGACTCCCACATGGCCGACAGCGGTTTGAGTACCAGACCCAGTGGCTTGAAATACGCTGGGCACGTGTGCGTGCATGCCCAAAACCCTAAGGGGAATGGAGGAGGAGGGAATGTGGTGTGGCCATCCCCTCTCGGGGGTGATGTCTCACTTTCTATCTCTCTGTCTCTCTGACGGGTGCACATACCCTGTAGCAAAACCTCCAAAAAAAAAAAAAAAGTATGAGTTCATTTTGTTGCCAAAACCCCAAACCCATGCATCACCTTTTCACAGTGCACAAGTCCCGTGAGCTTTCTGAAGAGCCCTCTCACCGGCCACGCATTCTAGGCAGGAAGCCCCCGAGTGAACGAAACCCGAGACAGAGCTTCCTGACGGGAAGGCCCCCTCGAGACCTACGGCCTCATTCCACCCTCTCCAGGACACTTGTCCTCACAGGACAGACCCAGATAGCCAGCACACAGCCCGGCCCTCCCTGACATTCTCAGACCCGAACCATCCCACAGAACAGCTCCATCAGGAGATGACGGGTGGGGCCCCAGCTGAGGCCACAGAGCGATCCAGCTTTGGAGCCAGTCTGCCATGCAGGACGCCTGGCCTGGCCCAGCACCTGTGCAGTACCATGGCTTGTCACACACCAGCAGGTCTCTGTCCTCGTGGGGCCATGTGAAGGACTGGTGCTGACGCTGGCCTCGTGGTCCCACTGTGCGCTGTGCTGCCTGCCCACTCCCCACGGCTGCTTGGGGCCAGCTGGGTGTGGGGGAGGAGGGCTCTGCCTAGGGCTCTTGAAGGCCAGCCACCACGGTCCGAGGCTACCCCAGTCCGAGGCCACCCCAGTCCGAGGCCACCCCGGATCAGCATAAGCTTCCTGGGAAGGTCGAGTGTTGGAACACTGGACTGTCCCTCCTAGAGCCCAGTGTGTACGTGTGCTGTTCGGCTTGGTCACCCCTCGTGAGATCACAGAGCTGTTTGGACCGTGGGCCATGTCTCTGTCAGGCCATCCCTGGGCCTTCTTAGCTCAAACCTTTCCAGACATTTGTTTCTAGAACATTTCTCAACTCCAGGAGAGGAGGGCACATTTGAGTCCCATCCGTGTGCTGAGAACGTGCCAGACACACCAGGGGCCCTAAGTGGCCCCTGGACAGCACAGAAGGTGGGTTACTACCCAGCTGGACCCATGAGAGACTAGAGGCTGGAGGCCCGTCCTCGTCACCCAGTAGGGCTGGGCAGGGGCACCACCGTTGGCCCCAGCTCTGCCCTCCAGCATGCCAGCTCACCATGCTGGCTTCTAACAGCTCAATTCTTTAGTACCACGGTCAGGGAGAAGATTCCTTGATGCAGGTGAGCTGGAGGTCTTCTCGTGCTGCCCCAAAGGAGAAGAAGCAGAACTGCCATCTCCAAATGATCCCGTGGGATGGAGCCCAAACGGGGAAGCCTTGGCATTTCAGACCCTTAGAGCCGGGTGTCCAGTGCACACACTCTGCCGGCTGGTTGCGAGGATCCCATGACGGAGGTGCTTGGGCAGGAGGGAATGTGAAGGACCAGAGCATCTCTGCACCTGCAGACCACACCTCGCTGCATGCCCCCGTCTGGCCATGCCTCTCCAGCACAGACGGCCACACTGGACGCTCTTGCCTTCACCCCAGACAGAAACGGGTGGGGGCAGGCGCTGCAGACATGGGGGAGGGGTTACAGTCAAAAGCATTTTTAGGGACCAGTAGTTGGTGTAATGGCTATGTTGCTGGACTCTCATGTAGTCAACGTGATTTGAGTCTCAGACCCGGAGGCTTAAACTCATGCCAGGAGCGTGTGTGTGTGTGCCCAAGATCCCGAGAGAATGGAGGAGAAGGGATTGCAGCCTGGCTATCCCCCCCAGTGGGGTGATTTCTCACTTTCTGTCTCTCTGTCTTTCTGGAGCACACACGCCCTATAGCAAAAACCTCTCCAAAAAAAAAAAAAAAG
>NW_006203764.1:1388766-1397808 GCF_000334495.1 Tupaia belangeri chinensis
GGATCTGGGAATCTGGTCACATTGTCCTGACCTGGGCTGTGCCCAGAATTTGGGATGCACCTGGCCTGTGCCACTGGTCCTGCGCTTTAAGAGGCATTGTGCAGGGAGAGGTCTCCAGTTGGAGTAATTACTGTGTGGGGGTTGGGGGAGAAACCCTCTCAGCTGGAGGAGAGTGGCCCTGTTGGTAAAGCCAAGGTGTGTTAGGGACACACACTGGGACTGCCCATTAGGAGCCCCTTCTGTCTGTTGGTGGTCTGGGCTGGCTCCGGCCCTCCCCTCAGAGACCAGAGTAGCTCATTACCCACCTTCCAGGGGATTCTGCCCTCCACCTGGGGGATTTGGGATGAGGTCGGGGGCCTTTGCTGCTAATTGGTGTCTTCCCAATAACTCTCAGATTAAGTCCGGGGGTTGCACTCAAAAGGTGAGGAGTAATACCCAAAATAAACATGAGTGCCCTTCCTAAATGCATTCTTGCCAGCAAGTTAAATAATCCAGCCCCTCGAGCTTGTTCTTAAAAGATTTAAATACTAATTCGGATGGGGGGCGGGGACTCGTGGTAGATTTCTGCTGGTTCTGCCTCCCCCTGACATCTTTTAAGGCTTCGGTTCTGCACCGTTTGATTCCCTTTGACGATTGTCAAGTCAAGTTTACTAAAAGCTGGAAAAGACTTTGTTCCGGGGTGGGGGGGCATGGGATTAGAAACATGAGCCAGCCCCCCGCTTGTCCATCTGCCCTGCCATCGTTTCATTTCTGCGTTTCTGGAAGGCTCCTAGTAATCAGTTCCAGAGGACGGGCTGGGGACCTTGGCGAGGGGGCCTCCCTCTTGGCTATCGCTTGGAGTATCTGCAGCTGAAGGAGTGACGCTGGGGCTTTCGGAAATCTACAGGGTCCCCCATGAGTTGATGCATGAATGGATGTCCTCATTCTTTCTGGAGAGTTCTCTGGAGGCCCTTGAGTCAGGTATCAATTCGGGACTGGAAGCCAGGGGGGATTTGCGTGAATTTTCATTCCTGGAAGGAAGAAAAGTTTAAAATTGGCTGGCCACGGTGTTCCTCATTCACCGAACACTTCTGTGTGCCCGGGGTTTGCTAAGGGTTTGCATTCACCCTCACCCTCCCGGCAAGGAAGGACCAGTGATCTCCATGTCCCAGATGGGAAGCCTCAGTTCACGGGCAGTCAGTGGCAGGGCAGGACTCACACTCAAGCCCGCCCCCGGCGCAGGCCAGGTGGAAGGGAGTGAGGAGACCCTGTCCCTTGCTCAGCCTCCAACCTGAGCTTTAGGCCGTGCTGTGCTGGTGTCCTGGTTCCTTGGGCTGCCCTACGGAGAAGCACGGAGGGAAGTGTCCTGAGGAGCAGGGTCCTGGGGTGACAGGAGTAACCAGCACACCTGTACAACCTCCCTGCCCAGCGGGCTGTGTGTCTCCATTCACGCTCGTCCGGGAGCCAGCCTTTCACCTCCACCTCACTGAGGCAGCTCTGGCCGGTGGAGCAACTTTCTAGGTAGAGACCTGAGTCTGGGAGGTTCTCCCAGTCTTGGAGGAAGTAGAGCTCCCACTTGATCCCCATGAGCACACAGAGACACATGAGCATGCAGAGACACATTTGAGAACAAAGAGACACGCATGAGCATGCAGAGACACACATAAGCATGCAGAGAAACGCATGAGCATGCAGAAACACACAGGAGAATGCAGAGACACACACGAGCATACAGAGACACACATGAGAACGTAAGACACACACGAGAACACAGAGACACACAGGAGCATGTAGAGACACACATGAGAACATAAGACACGAGAACACAGAGACACACATGAGCACACAAAGATACATGAGCATGCAGAGACACACACAAGCATGCAGAGACACACGAGCACACAGAGACACACATGAGCATGCAGAGACACACAGGAGAACACAGAGACACATATGAGAACATAGAAACACACGAGAACTCAGAGACACACACAAGCAAAAAGAGACACACGAGCATGCAGAGACACACAAGAGAACACAGAGACACATGTGAGCAAATAGAGACACACGAGAATGCAAAAACACACATGAGCACACAGAGACACACATGAGCATGCAGAGATGCACAGGAGAATGCAGAGACACATGTGAGCACATAGAGACACACAGGAGAATGCAGAGACACACACAAGAACACAGAGACACACGTGAGCATGCAGAGATGCACACGAGAATGCAGAGATGCACAAGCATGCAGAGATACACACGAGCATGTAGAGACACACACGAGCATGCAGAGACACACATGAGCATGCAGAGACACACACGAGAACACAAAGAAACACATGAGAACACAGAAACACACACAAGTACGCAAGACACCTCCACCTCACTGAGGCAGCTCTGGCCGGTGGAGCAACTTTCTAGGTAGAGACCTGAGTCTGGGAGGTTCTCCCAGTCTTGGAGGAAGTAGAGCTCCCACTTGATCCCCATGAGCACACAGAGACACATGAGCATGCAGAGACACATTTGAGAACAAAGAGACACGCATGAGCATGCAGAGACACACATAAGCATGCAGAGAAACGCATGAGCATGCAGAAACACACAGGAGAATGCAGAGACACACACGAGCATACAGAGACACACATGAGAACGTAAGACACACACGAGAACACAGAGACACACAGGAGCATGTAGAGACACACATGAGAACATAAGACACGAGAACACAGAGACACACATGAGCACACAAAGATACATGAGCATGCAGAGACACACACAAGCATGCAGAGACACACGAGCACACAGAGACACACATGAGCATGCAGAGACACACAGGAGAACACAGAGACACATATGAGAACATAGAAACACACGAGAACTCAGAGACACACACAAGCAAAAAGAGACACACGAGCATGCAGAGACACACAAGAGAACACAGAGACACATGTGAGCAAATAGAGACACACGAGAATGCAAAAACACACATGAGCACACAGAGACACACATGAGCATGCAGAGATGCACAGGAGAATGCAGAGACACATGTGAGCACATAGAGACACACAGGAGAATGCAGAGACACACACAAGAACACAGAGACACACGTGAGCATGCAGAGATGCACACGAGAATGCAGAGACGCACAAGCATGCAGAGATACACACGAGCATGTAGAGACACACACGAGCATGCAGAGACACACATGAGCATGCAGAGACACACACGAGAACACAAAGAAACACATGAGAACACAGAAACACACACAAGTACGCAAGACACAAATGATAATGCAGAGACACACATGAGCACACAGAGACACACACGTGAACATGCAGAGACACACATGAGTATTCTTATATCATGTGAGTGTCCCTTATACTGAGTGAGTGTCCCTTACCCCAGGTGAGTGTCGCTTTCCCTGGTGAGTGCCCCCTGTTCTGGAGGAGTGCCCCTTACCCTGGCTCAGTAGCCTTTATACCAGCTGAGTACCCCTCGTGCTGGCTGCATATCCACTACACTGCTGAGCATTGTTACCCTGAAGCACCAGTGGAGAGGCCAGTGCTGGCACACTGACACGTGGCAGCACCATCAGCAGTCCTCTCCCCCTTTCCTCAGCCCTGTCTAGAACAAGAGTGGCCAGGGCTATGACGTCTACGACGCCTTACAGCCCGCGTGGCAGAGCGTGCAGGCCAATTACAGAAATCCCGCGGTCGGAGCGCGAGGCTCCCGTACACGGGAGGCCACATGCCTGTCGCCGTGCTCTTCGAGGAACTGTGCTCTGAGAGGCTCGCTCCTCAGTGACCCGATGTTGACGGCAATAATGCAATTTTCATATGGAGATGTTGTTGTAGAGGGCGTCCATCTCACTCAGGCTGCTGAAACCCAATCCGCAGGAAAGGACGCTGCAGCAGAATTGGAGGTTAAATTTCATTTGCTGATTTAATAAAAACTAACAGGATGGATTTGGGGATATTTCATTAATCTTTCTTTCCTTTCAGTGCAAAGGAAATTAAGTTCACTCTAGTTCAAACTTTGTTTCCCTCGTCTTCAATAGGCTGCCAATGTCCACTTTCTCCTGGCAAGTGGAAACCTAATTAGTCACAGAAAATTCTTCCCTGACCTTGTCACCGTCAGCGGGAATGCTCTGAGCGCCAGACGTGGAGACACGCTGGAGCGTGCACATGCTCACTCACACACGTACCACACACCAACACGTGTACCACACACGCACACACACACCACACACACCACCCCATGCACACACACCACACACATCAATGCACATACCGCACCATGCACATACCAAACATACCACACACATCAATGCACATACCACCCCCCACATATACCATACACACCAACACACATACCACACCACACACACACACCAACACACGTACCACACCATGCATGTACCAAACACACACCACACACATCACACACATCAACACACGTACCACTCCACACACACACCATACACACCAACACACATACCACACCATACACACACCATACACACCAACACACATACCACACCACACACACACACCAACACACGTACCACACCATGCACATACCAAATACACACCACACACACCACACACATCAACACACGTACCACTCCACACACACACCATACACACCAACACATATACCACACCATACACACACCATACACACCAACACACATACCACACCACACACACATCAACACACGTACCACACCATGCACATACCAAACACACACCACACACATCAGCACACATACCACTCCACGCACACATATACCATACACACCAACACACATACCACACCACACACACACGCACACACACAGCAACATATGTACCATAGCATGCACACACACCAACACACATATAGCAATACACATACCACCCCACACACACACACCACACATATCACCCCACACACACACCACATATCACCCCACACACACACCACATACACATCAACACACCACACCATGCACCAAACACACCACACACACCACACACACCAATACAACATACCACATACACACACATGCACCAACACACATACTCCACCATACATACACCACACACATGTGCACCACACATACCAACACACATACCATACCATGCACACACACCATACACACCAACACATGTACCACAGCACACACACATACACACATACCACACCATAGCAAGCACACACCATACACACACATGCACCATGCACACCAACACACATACCACACCACGCACATACAGCACACACACTACACACACACAACCATATACCCACACACCAGACAAACCTCTGAACACACACGTCTCTCTTACCCTTCATTGAACCTTGTCTGTCAATGGGCTAAAGTCCAGGTGTGCTGGCATTCCTAAAAGCACAGCAGGCAGGGCCAGCAGGGGAGACAGTGGTTAAGGTGCTAGACTCCCATGGCCAACTGCAGTTCGAGTCCCGGACCTGACAACTTGAAAATCACATCAGGTGTGTGTGAGTGTGCGTGCCCAAAGTCCCAGGAGAAGAATGGAGAAGGATTTGCAGTGTGGCCACCCTCCCAGAGGGTGCTTTCTCACCTTCCCTCTCACTGTCTCTCTCTCCAGTGAGCACACGCCACACACACCTATACAACACACCATGTACACACACACCACCAACACCTGCCCTGTGACAAACACCTTAAAAACATGTGTGGGCAGGTAGCAGGTGCAAGGTCTGCAGACCTGTAGCCGGGACACCCTTGTGCAGCTGTCAGAACACCCCTGTGTCACCTCCCTTGCAGAGTAGGCCAGAGGCTTTCGGGAGGCAGAAGAAATGCCTTTGCTGTTGAGGGCTTCGTGTTCAGCATCAGGCTCTTTGCTCGGCCCTGCAGCTTCCCTCTGGACGTCACATCAGGGAAACAAGTGAAGGCGGTGAGAGGAGGGCCAAGGGGAAAAGCCTAGGCTCAGGGACCAGGGAGTCTACCTCTGAGTCCAGGCTCTGCTGGCTTTAGCTGTGTGGCTTAGGGCAACAGCCTTAACCTCTCTGAGCCTGGGTTTTCTCTTTTGTAAAATCAGAATAATCCCTGTTTCACCTGCCTCTGAAAGAGATGTGAGGCTCAAAAATGACCTTGCTGGGGCTGGCAGGTGGCACGGTGGTTCAGGTGCTAGACTCCCACATGGTCAACTGGGGTTTGAATCCTGGACTTGGTGGCTTGCTTTCTCACCCTTTCTCTCTCTCTCTCTGGTCAAATTTTTAAAATAATAATAATAATGATAGCAAATAAAATAAAATAAATAAATAATTCTTTTAAGAAACTAGCCTCACAGGGCTCAGTCTAACGTGGGAGGAAGTACCGGAAATGGGCCTCGAAGGCGCCTGGCCAGCGGTCCTGCTGGGAGCCTGTGACATTGTGCCGGACCCAGGGGGTCGGCCAGGTGGCAGCGATGGTGACACAGGGTACAAACTAGCAATGTCACTGCTGGGCACTGGTCATGCACAGACCTGGGCCGGTCCTTCAGCGCGTCTCAGCCTCACACGGTTTACAGCAGGAAACTGAGGCCCAGGGAGGTCTGGGTGTGGAGGCAGCAGAGCCGGGGCTGGATTGCTGCCGCCCGCGACAGGCTGCAGAGCTGGGATGTCAAGAGTGGTGGCAAAACGAAACCCAAGTTAGGGGCTCAGGGCTGCACTCGGAACCTGGCTGTGAGGGAGACCCGAGGCTGACTGCAGAGGAAGGGAGAGAGGCAGGTCAGGGTGACGGCCACATCCCTTGGAAGGATGGCAGCTGGTCATGTGATCAGCAAGAGTAGAAAGCCTGCCTGGAGGAAGAGAGGCTTGAGCTGGGCTGAAGGGTGGGCAGGTCTCGGTCAGAGGAGAAACATGGGGACTGGAACGGGGAGAAGGTGGGTGCCAGGGGAGGCTGGAGACAGGTAAGGGAGAGGGAACAGAGACCAAATGAGGCCGCTGAGAGCCAGACCTGGGGTGCCTGGGAGCCCTTCCCGGCAGCTCTGGGGGTCCTGCAGGTCCCATAGGAATGTATGAGAGCAGAGGCTGCCTGCACCCCTCAAGCCCCCACCTGAGCCCCCACTTCTGTGGGGCCTGCCTTGTCAGCACCTCAGCCACCAGGACCAGGGGTCCTCCCGGAGCTTGGGAGCCTGATCTTGGAGAGGCTGGAGGCCGGCCAGGTTGCAGCCCTGGACGGTGGCTCTACTCTGGACCCGGAGGGGCAGAGCCCTGGGCCATTCTTTGCGGTGCTGAACTGCCCCTGGTTCCTGGCCACCTCCCCTCCCCGTGCGACAAGAGCCAACTGCCCACCCGGGATCTGCTCTCAGCACCCCCAGTCAGCAGGGATGACCTCTCCTGAGAACGTTCGGGACCCCAATCCCAGCTGTGACCAGTCAAGGGGTCCTGAGAGGTGTCCTTACCTGATGGCTTTAAGACCATTTTCCTCCACCTGGAAGGTCCCCAGAGGGCCCCAGGGGTCAGTCCCTAAGCAGAGAAAGTCCCCTTTACTCATTACCAAGTCTCTTCCATGAAGAAAGGCCTGCCCCTCATTGACAGCTGGAGAGGCCGAACTCCGGGAGTGGAGGGACCTGTGCATGGGCTGCAGCGAGGGGAGTCCTGGAAGTCCCGCACTTCCCTGGCCAGCTCTTGGAAGTGGGTGTCCACTCACACCCCCAAGAACAGAGGGGACACTCCAGGCAGCACACACTCGTCCTGTTCCTTGAGATCCGCTGCCACCCACAGTGGCCCAAGGAAAGAAAGAATGAAGGTGATCGAGAGGCAGAGGAGAGGCCCGGAGGGGGACAATAACCACATCTGGACAGGAGGTCCAGGGCTGCCCCCGGCAGGAGCTCAGGGTGCAGCTAGGTGCTGAGGTCGGTGGACCCGGTGAAAATCCAGAGGACGTGTTCCTGCTCCTCCTGGTTCCCTGTTCCACCTCCTCGACCCAGGGTACCAACAGAAAGCCCAGTTCAGCCCTTAGTGTCACCTGGTGCGCACCAGGCGTGCCTCAAAGCCACTGCAGCGTATAGTGCGCATGAACTGGCCCTGCGAGCCAGGTACCATCAGGAGCCCCGTTCCATAGAGGAGGGGTCCGAGGGACAAGGACGTTAATTGACTTGCCCAGGGTGACCCAGAGCAGCATGAGGGGCAGGGCTGGGCCAGGGCCAGGGAGTAGCCTCGGCCTTGCTCTCTAACTGCTGCATGGGTGGGCTCCGAGTTTACGAGAACTGGGAAAGGAGTGGCCGCACTGGGGTTCAGTTAGTATTGCCAGTTAGAACCTTCCTGGGCTCCTGAAGGTTTCTTACCACTCACCACCCTGTTCCCGATTCCCCTGATGTGTAGCTTCTTCCAGGAAGCCCTCCAGAATGCTCCAATTTGTAATGTGTGCACTGTAATATAGGTGCTGGCAAGTTGCCCTCCTCCCAGACCATGAACCTGGGAGGGAGGGGCCTCGTCTTGTTCTGGGCTACACCCTGAGGCAAGTTTGCAATCCGCTTTTATTTAGTGAAGGAATACATGTACAGATTCGGTCGAGACACAAACAGATCCCATTTAAGCCCAGCCGGGGCACATCCAGGTCCCTTCCTAGTGGAGCCTGGGGCAGGAGCCACAAGTCACCTCTGCCACCTTCCCATCATGCCACCAGGTCCAGTCGATAGTCGGAGGAGGCTGAGTCCTGTAGCCAGCCAGGTGTCCGGGGAAGAGGGCCCTTGGCCTCCTGGACAGCCATGGGTGGGGGCCCCAGGCAGAGCCGGGCACGAGAATGGGCCCAGGCACCAATGGCACGTCCCGGCAGGCTGCGTGGGGAGGCCGGCTTCTGTCCTGGGGCCCATTTTCTCAAATTTTCTTGCTTTTACTTTTGGGAGGGTCACTGTCCTGGTGGTCCCTGTGAGGCCACCCCAAAGTCTCCTGCAACCCTCGCCAACCACTCCCCTTGCTGGGACCCACGGGCCCCAGGGGCTGCTAGGAAGCTCACTCTGCTGTCCTGAGAAAGGAGAACCAGGCCTCACTCCAGGCCCCACTCCAGGCCCCACCTTGGCCCCCACCCAGGCCCCCACTCCAGGCCCC
>NW_006203764.1:1397845-1400314 GCF_000334495.1 Tupaia belangeri chinensis
AGAGGATGGAGAGGCGGCTCACAGAGCATGAAGGGTGGAAGTGGAGCCCACCCCACCTAGTGGCCCTTGTTCACCTTCAGGGTCCATTTAGAAATGTGGTTCCTCCGAGAAACCCAGTAGACCCCCCAGCCTGCCGAGCCCCCTGCCCTCTGCCCCGTCACCTCTCAGCCCTGCCGTCCTAACTCCAGGTCACACGTGCCTCCACGGCTCTGTGGGATCCTATTTGAGTCACCTGTGTCCACGGTGCTGGGTCCCAGCGGCCAGGCTGAAGGCCAGGACCAGCCCAGACCCTCTCGGGCAGCACCCGGTGTTTTCTCTCTATGGTGACAGAGCAACTGCACGTGCGTGGGGCAGGGGCACCCTGGCCAGGTCTGGACATGCTGTGACCCCACCCTTCAGCGGATCCCGGGCGCTCGTGTGCTGCCCCAGCACTTTTCAGGCTGACCAGGTTGGGGGTTCAAACTGCTGTCACCAAGAGGGACCGGCTTCCCGTGACACAGCTGCAGCACAGAGCCAGCCCCACCTCTATGTGGGTCAGAGGCAGGGGACTCTCTGGGAGTTGCTGGGCCCACAGGCTGGAGCTGCCCCTCACCCCACCTCTGCAGGAGTCTCAAGTCCCCCGGGCTTAGCACGCACGTTCCTGTCAGAGTGTCCTCAGGCTCAGGGCATGGTGAAGGGAAGGGTGGGGGTGGCGAAGTCAAGGCCACGCCCGCACCGTGGACCCCTGCTTGGAGACGCCAAGGAGTTTTCTTCCTTTTCAATGTCACCAGGAGAGGTCTGGACCAGCAGGCAGCCCCAGGGCTGGGGAGGAGCATTGTCCTTTACTGAGCTCCAGCTGTTTGACCCCGCGCTCCTGGCTGAGGGCACACACCAGGTCGGAGCACCCAGCAGACACCCACGCAGGAAACGCAGGTCTGGAAATTAGCTGTTGGGTTTAAAGATTTCTGTCCAACTTAAGAGTCTCTGGGACCAGCAGGTGGCTTACTGGTTAAGGCGCCAGCCTCCCATGTGGCCGACTGTGGTTCCAGTCTCAGACCTAGCAGCCTGAACTCACAATGGGTGCATGTGTGCGTATGCCCAAAATCCCAAGAGGAGAAGGGATTGTGGCATGGCTGTCTCCCCTGGGGGCTGATTCTTACTTTCTCGCTCTCTCTAGTGAGCGCACGTGTCCTATTGCAAAAATCTAAAGAGAGAGAGAGAGAGAGTCTAACACATAGGTCTCAAAGCATTTGAAAGAGAATGCTGAAAGTAACAATGTCTAAGTGTGACAAAGAGTGCAGTAGTTCAACCTCTGTGAGTGGCATCTCAACAGATCTGGAAACCAGGGGAAAATACCCTTTTTTGGAATATTGGCATATAAATGCCATTTTTAGTGAATAAATGTATACACGAAACTAATCATGCCACACCACACATAACCTACATGTGTGTGTATGACAGTAAGAATGAAATATGCAAAGAGGTTCTTTCAAGATCTGTGTTCCCAGATGCAAGGATTTCGAATATTCCTGAAACACACAGAGCTGGGTTTGCAGCCTAGATTATGATGGAACACAAGTTCATGGGAAGAACAGCCCCACATTCGGTCGGCTTAGACGCCTCCAGCCCTATCACACACACGCCTCACTGAAAACCGGGGCTGAGACCTGGTCCCCTCACCACCTGCATGACACGGTCAGGGGATTGGTTGCCCTTGGTGGGTCGCAAGTACCTGGTGGTGGGAGGGTGGGAGCAGGCAGGGTGGTGGGGCCAGTGAGCAGAGCTGGCCCAGAGAGGGGCTGAGAAGGCGGCCTTTTCCTTAGTCTGCTTGGAAAGCATAAGACAGTTCCCAAATGAGAGCTCAGACAGCCCTTCCTCCCTCGGGGGCTGAAGTCTGAACTCAAAGTCAGGTGGTCAAGGCCTTTCTCCTGGCCTTGTCGATGGCTGTCTTCTCCCCCTGTCCTTGCCTGGACTTTCTCTCTGCGCATGTCTTTTTTTTAGAGAGAAAGATTTTTGCTATAGGGTGCACACGCTCACTGGAGAGACAGAGAGACAGAAAGCAAGAAGTCGCCTCCCTCCCCTGGGGGTGGGGCGCGGCCACACCGTAGCCCCTTATCCTCCGTTCTCCTCTCGGGGGTTTAGGCATGCATGTACATGTACCCAGTGTGAGTTTTAAGTTGCCGGGTCCAGGACTTGAACCAATGTTGACTATGTGGGAGTCCAGTGACGCAACCATTATGCATCAACTGGTCCGTGTCTTTTTTTATTTTAATGATAGAGCATGTGTGTGTGTGTGTGTGTGTGTGTGTGTGTGTGTGTGCATATATGGGAGAGAAAGAGAGGGAGACAGGGCCTTGTCATGCCTCCATCCCCTTTGCCCTGACCCCAGTTCCTCATGTCTACAGAGCCTACGTGCCTGGTGTGTTTGCAGTCCCACCTGGGGATCTGAGTCGGCAGCGGCCCGTGGCTTCCAGCCTCATGGGGCACTTC
>NW_006203764.1:1401304-1404932 GCF_000334495.1 Tupaia belangeri chinensis
CGTGTCTTTTTTTATTTTAATGATAGAGCATGTGTGTGTGTGTGTGTGTGTGTGTGTGTGTGTGTGCATATATGGGAGAGAAAGAGAGGGAGACAGGGCCTTGTCATGCCTCCATCCCCTTTGCCCTGACCCCAGTTCCTCATGTCTACAGAGCCTACGTGCCTGGTGTGTTTGCAGTCCCACCTGGGGATCTGAGTCGGCAGCGGCCCGTGGCTTCCAGCCTCATGGGGCACTTCCACCACGGCCACCCCACAGTCACTGGGCCATTTGCATGCCTTCCCCTAGAACAAAGTCCCGCTGGATGAGGGCACATGAACGACCCTCATTTTTACTTAATTACCTATTTAAAGAGACCGTGTCCAAAACACAGCCATATTCCAAAGTACTGGGGCTTAAGACGTTCACCTACACATTTTGAGGGGGACACAGTTCAGCCCACACAGCCTCAGAGGACAGAAAGGCGCGGGGTGCAGTTAGTCTGTGCTCCAGGCCCAGCCCTGGCCCTGAGCGTCTCTGCAGTTTGAGCAAAGCCATTTCATGGCTGTGAGTCTTCACTTTCCCACCTGTGAAATGGCCATTATTATCCTACCCTGTCTCCCTGGCAGGGCTGCGGAGGAGCCAAAGGGGCCAGCTGGAAGGCGCCCTCTGCAGGGACTGGAAATTCTCCCTGCTGGAACAGCCAGGAGAATGACTGTGGCAAGGACTGCCCTCTGGCTGGAGCAGAGAAGGCTCTCAGGTGAGGCAGCAGGCCTGGTGGGTGTGGGTGGAGTCTTCTCTGACGCTAGGCCTGGTATTTGTCATGGATCACTCAATGACTAACTGTGGTTTATGCCCATTTGGTATCTAGGAAGTAGAGGGGCCAGGAATTGAACCCACGCTCTGGGTGCACAAAGTGGCTGGTGTGCAGGGTCAGAGATGGCAGAGGGTGAGGCCAGGGAACCTCTGAGGAGTGAGCATTGGTGGAGTGATGGGTACACAGGAGGAGGTGGCAGAGAGTCTCACCCACACAAGGTGCCCTGAAGGGGGCAACGTGGGGTTGAAATCCACTTGCTCTGCCATGTCATATGCAGAGCTTTTGTGCCTGGAGTGAGAGGCTCCTTTCTTTAATAAACACGAAGTTTCTGGAGATTTCTGGAAGGTTCTGACGGGCTTGTAGGGGCCCTGATGAGGACATGAGAGGTTATCCACCCAGGAGAGACAGCATGGCCTCTAAATCCTGCCACATCCTCCTTGTCCACCCCGTCCAGGCCTTCCTCCCGAGTGGGCACAGTTCCACTTGTCTGACTGCATCAGGAATTACCTCTCCTTTGGGCCAAAGACAAAAAAGAATGCAGACTTGTTTCCAGGATTATTAAATTACACACAGCGTATTCTTTTCGAGCGCGCCCCGTCTTAGTGGGCTTTGGAGCTGTGTTCGGGCCAGCCGGGCTCCGGTTACCTCTAATGAGGATAATGATCAGGAGGCTTAACGATAATTCTGCATTGATTCTCTTGTGCCTGCAGAGCCCGTGTTGGCCAACTTCGACCACGGGGGCAGATCAACCAGGACTCCCTCCTCCCGCGTCTACGCCGCTGGCCACGCTCTTGCCCTGGTCTGCTCCAGGCCAAGGCCGCCCGCCCATCCTGCTTACGAGTGGCCCGTGCTCTCAGGACGGGATTAAACACCAGCTTACACCCTGTGGGGGAGAGCGAGGGCTGGAATAAGAAATACAAACCCAAACAAAAATGCAGCTAATGCCATCCTGTCAGCGGTAGATATTAAAGACTGTTCGCAGGCAAGCCCCACAGTGTGCAAGCCACAATGGCACCACTGTTACGTTTTAATTTAATTTTCAGAAAGGTAAGTGAAGCCTCAACTGCCGGCTGGAGACGAGGTGCTGGAAGCTTTCCCCTCCTGCAGGCAGTCGGGAGTTTTCTTGAGGCCTGGCTGAGTGAGTTCCCTGGCTCAGGGAGGGGAAACAGCAGAACAAGAAGTCCAGGTGCCGTTTAGTGAGCATCTACTCTGGGCCTGCCACTCTGGCAACAGAGTAGAGGGCAATGCGGTCACCCCCACTGCGTGGAGGAGAAGCTGAGGTGCAGGGAGGCTTTGTGACCGGCGAGTTCGCCCAGGAAATGAGGCGGAGCTGGTACTCAAGCCTGGATTTTTCTGGCTCCTCCAACCTTTCCAACCTCGTGGCCGGTACTGTGCCTTCTCGACCCTGCAGATGGTCGCCTCTTTGGCTACGGCTCCTGCAGAAACTATTTCTAGACGTCGAATGGTACTCATGTCACTGCCCCTTCCACCCAGCTGTCCCCCTGCGGAGGGCTGTGGTCACACGCCAGTCCAATCTCACACTTCCTGAGCACGTCCTCTTCCCCAACGCTGGGTCTGGGATTTGTCGTGGGTCACTCAAGGACTAGCTGTGGCTTATCCACACTTTATATCTAGGAAGTGGAGGGGCCAGGAATTGAACCCACGGCCAGGCCCCAAACCCCACTGTCTGCTCAACTGCCTCTCATGTTCCATGGCAACAGACTCATTGTGGGGGGGGGCTCTCTCTTGCTAGTAGGAACGAGAAGAGCAGGAAAGGGGCTACGGGGAGGCATTTTATGGCTTGTCAGGCTATGAATAATCCACATGCATTGTTTTAGGCTGGCGAAGGTCACCTGTGCCTAATGGATTAGTGACAGTCATACTGTGAGGCCACAGTGTCCACTAATTCTGCCTTTGGATTGGGCAGGTCAAAGGGCCAGAGGAGACTAGGGACCTGGGGAACTGCCCTAACCTAGGCTCTTGAGTATTTCAGGAGCCTCGTGACATCAGGCAGGTGCCCATGAGGACTTCAGCCACATCCTGGATTTAAATCCCACTTCAGTGACAAAACATATGGGGTGCCCTGGGCATTTTTCTTATCCTTTTGGGGGCCCCCATTTCTTCATTTGCTACATGGAGACACAGACACACACAGGCATCCACCACCACCCCAAGGCGCTACGGGCGTCGCGGGCTGCTGGTACCTTTGATACTGCGCTTTCGGGGCTTTGGAAGACGTGGCTCACACGCTTTTAGCTTTACAGGTTACAGAGGACTTTCCCATCTATTATGAGAAAAATGCGTCCCTCATTTGTCAGACGAGGAAGCTGAGGTCCAGAGACTGCCTCTTGTTTGCGGGCAGGCTTACCCAGACCCCACAGGCTCCCTGTCTGCGCCTCCCTCCCCTCTTCCACGAGATGGAGACAGTCCATCTAGCTCCGGGCAGGCATGAGAGTGGCAGGCTCTGGACCCATCACCATGTCCTCCCGACCACTAGACACACGTTCTGTTTTTTTAGAGATTTTTGTTATAAGGCGTGTGGGCTCACCAGAGAGACAGAGAAAGAGAGACAGGAAATGAGAGATCACCCCCTAGGAGAGACAGCCGCACCACAACCCCTTCTCCACTCCCCTCTCAAGATTTTGGGCACATGGGAACCAGCAGTTAGCGTAATGGCTATGTCGCTGGACTCCCACGTAGCCGACCGCGGTTCACGTCCCGGACCCGGTGGATTAAAACTCACGCCGGGCGCATGTACGTGCGTGCCCAAGATCCCAAGAGGAGAATGGAGGAGAAGGGATTGCAGCGTGACCATCCCCCCTGGGGCGTGATTTC
>NW_006203764.1:1405469-1408976 GCF_000334495.1 Tupaia belangeri chinensis
CAAAAAAAAAAAAAAAAAAGATTTTGGGCACACACACACACACACGCCTAGTGTGAGTTTTAAGCCACTGAATCCAGGACTCAAACTGTGATTAACCATGTGGGAGTCCAGCAACGTAACCATCATGCCATCTGCTGGTCCCAAGCATGCTTTCTAAAGCAGAAGTCTAACGGTCACATTCTGGTTTCGAGGGTTCTAGCACTGCCCTCAGAAAAAAGTATGTACACATGTGTGTGTGACTGCGCCTGTGCTCACGCATGTTTATCCATGTGTACATGTGTTCACCTGGGTGCATATATAGGCATGGTTGCATGGCATGCACATGCATGTGGGTGTGTTTGTGTGCATATACATGATTCATGTGTGTTCGTTGTGTATATGTGTGTGTTCATGCATGTGTGAGCATGTGTGTGTTTGTGGTTGCGTATGTGCACAGGTGTGTGTGTGTATAAAATCTGGCCCACTCGCTATCTGAATTCCCACCCCTGCCTGCCTCCTGTCTCCCACACCCACACCTGCTGTACCAGCCAGAACCGAGCGCTGGTAAGTTCCCAACTGCAAGCTGCTTTCTGCTGCATTCGTGGGTAGATTTGCAGCCTGGCTCTGGATCCAGTCTGCCAGGGTTCAATTCCTGTTACGTACCTTCGTGAGGCCTCAGTTTCTTCGTCCACAAAGTGGGTTCAGCATCATCCAGCGTGAGGCTAACGCATTAGCGTGTGGAAAGCGTTTTGAACTTCTTGACACGCGGCAGGTTCCCCCTGAGCGCTTCTTAAATAAGCGGCTCGGGGTCTCTCCAGGGAGGCGTCCTTATTTCGGGATGGTTTTGGTCAGCACCCTGTGAGTGCTTCTCACCATGGCAGAGCAAATCTCCCTGTTCTGGAACAGTCCATCCTTGCAGGCTGTGCAAGCTACTGCCTTTGAAGCCCCAGCCCCAGCACTGTGGCGCCCGGGCCTCCACGCATTCGGGAGGGCCTGGGGCCAGCCAGGCTATGCACAGAGTGGCTGTAAGGCAGCGGTGGATCGGTCTATCTGGAAGGCAATAAAATCCTAGCTGTGCTAGGGAAGCCTGGGCACAGAGAACCCTCGGGCCTCCGCTCTCCGATCCAATGACTCCTCCTCAATGTAAAACTGCTTTTGATTTTTATCGCGAACTTCTCAGGACCTCCCACCCAGGAGCATGGGTGTGCTCACCCAAACAGCTGCTCCTGAGGACTCGAGGGCTCGGAGAGTCTGCTCTCATGGCAAACCATCGGACGCAGCTGCCCAGGTGGGGCTCCCGGGTCTGTGCTGTACCCAGACCAGATCGTCCAGGTGGGCACCCAAGGACTTGCGGCTAGGAAGAGAGAGACGGGGTGTGACTCAGCCCATCTGGAAACAGGCGGGTCTTCAGAGTTCCGGACTATCTGGAGCTGCCTAGAAGGTGAGGCGCAGACACTCACGTTCCCCAAGAGTTCCATGGTGGGGGAGGACTGGAGCCCCTGGGAAGTGACTGCTGAAATTTTAGGAGTATTGCCAGCAGGTTGCTATCCAGTGCCATCATTAAACACTAAATTATGGGGCAGATCTGTGACGTAGTGGTTAAGGCACATGCACTCACCAGAGAGAGACAGTGAGGGAAAGTGAGAAATCACCTCGCAAGAGGGAATGGTCATGCCGCAATCCCTTCTCCTCCATTCTCCTCTCAGGATCTTGGGCACGCACACACGTGCCCTTCTTACAAACCCTCCAGAGCTCAGTCACTGGGGTCTCGCCCTCACGACCTTATCACACTTCCAGGCCCCACGCCGGAACATCAGGAAGGAATTACGTGTTCACTTAACACCCTCACGACACAACCAAGTGCCAACACACACATTTTGGGGCAAAACTCCAGCTATAGCAGCAATGACTGAGCTCTGGTGGGCTTGTAAGAAGGGAAAGAAGACCGGAGCAGAACAGGGACACCCGCCCCACACCCTGCCCTGAGCCGTCTCAGCCTCGCCAGAGGTCGGCCCTGGCCCTCGGGCCTCTAGACGGCGAGTTGAACACGCCTCTATTCTTATGAACCACCCAGTTTCAGATAGTGGGTGACTGGGAAAGTATTTTGTATGTTTTTCTATGCAAAAATGTGTCGTGACTTCCCGGCAACCCAATAGTTCTGTTGGCAATGCACTAGCGGATTAAGACAGCAGCCGCCCTGACTTCTGTGGGATCCCCTCCCGTGTCACAGAGCTGGGGGTCCCTGTGGGTGCCCCTCACTTTCCTGGACTGCTCTGGTTCTTTAGGGCTATTATCAGAGATCCTGGCCCAGGAAGGAGGCTGGCCTCCCTGACTCCAGCCCTTCCATGGGCTCTGTGTAGATAGCTCTGACTTGGGGGTACGTGAACAAGGTCACTGCTCCAGTCGCCCGGGTGGTCTTTATACCCTCAGTTTTCATGGCTGCCAAGTGGGAGGTTGTAAGTGGAGTGAGAGGTCCCAGCTCCAACCTCCTCACCTCCTGGGGGAGTCACTAGAACGGAAGTCTCAGATTTCAGGCAAGCTTTGCACCCCTGGGGCCCAGCAGTGCCCTTGACATGGTGGAAGAGCCAGCGCAGGGCCTGGGCATCAGACTACTGGGGCCAGAGAGGCAGGTGCCTTGCTGGGACACCTCAGGGTGGGAACTGGCTCCGAGCTCGGGCCAGTGAATGTGGTTCTCACAAAGGCCTGCTCCCCTCCTTCCTCCCTCTCCTCTGCTGCTCCTCACACCTGGTGTGAAGCGGTGGGCATGGAGGGGGCAAGAGGGGAACAGAAGTATCTGGCACTCAGCTGACGTTCTTCATGTGTTTATAAATGGATGAACTTAAAAGTGGGCTCGGGATTGGGACCAGCAGGTAGCATGGTGGTTAAGGCGCTGGACAGTCCCACATGGTCAACCATGGTTCAAGTCCTGGATCTGGTGGCTTGCTTTCTCACTTTCCCTCTCTCTCTCTCTCTTTCTCTCTCTCTCTCTCTCATCTCTCTTTAGTCACATAAAAATAAAATGAATGAATAAATAAAATTAAACAAATAATTTTTTAAAAAGTGGGCTCGGGGACCAGCAGATATCATAATGGTTGTGTCACTGAACTCCCATGTAGGCAAATGCAGTTCAAGTTCTGAACCCCACAGCTTAACACTCATGCTGGGCATGTACATGTGCATGCCCAAGATCCCAAGAGGAGAATGAAGAAGGGATTGTGACATGGCCATCCCCCTGGGGGGTGATTTCTCAGTGTCTGTCTCTCTCTGTCTCTTCAGCAAGCGCACGCACCTTATAGGAAAAATCTCTCTCTAAAAAAAATAAATAAATAAAGTGGGCTGAGGGGCCAGCAGGTGGTGTGGTGGTTGAGGTGCTGAACTCTCACATGGCTAAATGCAGTTCGAGTCCGAGACCCGGGCTTGAAACTCACACCAGGTGCATATACACGCCTGCCCAAAATCCCGAGAGAACTGAAGAGAAGGGGTTGCAGCGCGGCCACCCCTCTGGGGAGTAATTTCTCACTTTCCCTA
>NW_006203764.1:1409007-1424304 GCF_000334495.1 Tupaia belangeri chinensis
ATAGGGGGAAAAAACAAACAAACAAACAAACAAAAAACACCTTTAAAAAGAAAGAGGGGGCTAAGATTTGGTTAATTTTCTGGGAGCAAAATTCATGAATCCTTTGAATCCTTGCCTTGGAGAACGGCCTCGATGGGCTGTTTGCTGCTCTAACTCCAAGTTGTGTCACAGAGCAATTGTTGAATTAATCCATACTGAGATTGTGGGTGAAGGGAACCAGACACTTGCAGAGAAGGAGCTAGCATCTCCCAGCGAGAGAAAGGAGCCGGTCATCCCAACCACTCCCAGACAGAGTGGGGAGTCAGAGGTGAAGCCCTGTGAGGAGGAAGGGTCTCAGCAGCCCGGAGCCCAAGGTGGCCCTGCTGTGCGCTATCTGCTGGGGCAGTGAAGGTCCACCCATCGCATTAGCAGGTGTCTATAAGTAAATGGGAAAGGTGGTTTTCCCTCACTGAGCTCTGCCTCTACCACCCTTGGAGAACTGCCCTCCATTCCAACCCCGCTGTTTCAGAGGAGCACTGCAGACTGGGAAAGGCCAGAGGAGATGGGGCCAGGTGGGGGCGGACGAAGGAATATCTGGGCATGATTAAGCATGAGAAGAGAGAGTCAGAGAGCCCCAGAGCAATGTCTCGCAATGGGCAAAGCGAAGTCCTGAGAAGGTTGAAGTAAGGCTTCTCTGTGTGGCCAAAAGGGGGTAAGATGCCACAAAGAGTCATTTTTATTTATTTGTTTATTTTTAATTGACAGAGGGTATGTGTGTTTGCCATAGAGAGACAGAGAAAAAGACAGAACAGAAAGAGAGGCACTCCCTAATGGGGTGTAGTCACACTATAATCCCACCCCACTTCTCTATCCCTGTCAGGATTTGGGACACACACACACACACACACACACACACACACACACACACACACAAGCACTGTGTGTTTTTCAAGCCACTAGAATTGCAGTTGGCCAAGTGGGAATCTGACCCCCTCAACCTCCAGGCTCTGGGGTCAGCCCCAGGCTCCTTTCAGAGTTAGATCTAAGGAAGAACATTCTGACAAGCAAAGACATCCAAGAGTAGAAGTTTCTTCCTAAGATAGTGAGTCCAGGATCGCAGGAAGACAAAGATCAAATGTTCAGTAAAAAAGCTATTATGGGGGGAAAAAAGAAAGAGAATTAAGAAAGAAAGAAAAAGAAAGGAAGGAAGAGAAAGAAAGAAAAGAAACAGCTACTACAGGGTCAGGTGGTGTGGTGGTTGAGGCGCTAGGCTCCCACATGGCCAACTCCGTGACTGAAGTCTCCGTTCCAGAGGGTTGAAAAACACACTGGCAGGTGTGAGTGCATGCTCAAAATCCCTAGAACAGGATGGAGAAGGGGTTGCAATGTGGCCGTCTCCTTGAGGAGTGACTTCTCACTTTATCTTTCTCCCTGGCAAACACACATGCCCTATGACAAAAATCTAAAAAGAGAAAGAAAAAAGAAGAAGAGAGAAAGAGCTATTACAGAGGTGACCCAGCAGAATGGCAGGAGCAGCAGTTTAAGGCTCAGAAGCCCAAGGTTAGGTTAGGCTCTGGCTCTGGTTAGACAATAATAAATACAATGGTACAAGCTTTGGAAACAGAGAAAACAACAGCAGCAACAGAAAGAAAAGATGAACTAAATCAAAGCTGTTTCTTCAAAAAGACAAACTAATTAATTTTAAAAAACCAAACAACCAAATGCAAAACGAAAGTGAGAAAAATACTTATTGACACAGTAGAGATTGAAACATAATTGAAAGTGTTATGAAAGAACTAAAAGCTAATACATTTTAAAATAAAAAATAGACATATTTTTGAGGAATAAAAAAGGGCAAAAAATCACTTAGGAAAAAACAGTTCCTCTTCAATAGACCAATATGTATTTTAAAGACTGAAAAGGTCATCTAAGTTGGCTCCATATAAAAGTCTTGGGCCCAGATGGTTTTCCAGGTGAGTTCTACCAGGCTTTCAAGATACAAGTAATTGTTATTTTATAAAAGTCATTTCAAAGAAGAGAAAAAGAACAAAAGATACCATTTTATCAGGCTAACGTTATCTTAGTTCTTAACCTAGCTAAGTTCGGTATAAGAAAATAAAATTATTGGTACTGGCAGGTTGCATAGGGGTTAAGGTGCTGGACTCTCACATGGCCAATTATGGTTAGAGTCCCAGACCTCGCAGCTTGAAAAATCGCAGTGAGGGGTCAGCAGGTGGCCTAGGGGTTAAGGTGTTGGACTCCCACATGGCCAACCACAGTTCGAGTCCTGGACCTAGAGGCCTGAAACACACTGGGCAGGTGTGTGTGCTTGCCCAAAATCCCAAGAGGAGAATAGAAGAGAAGGGATTGTGGCATGGCCATTCCCCTGGGAGGTTGATTTCTCACTTTCCTTCCCACTGTTTCTCTGGGAAGCACATGCACCCTATAGCAAAAATCTAAAAATAATTTTTAAAAATGATAGATTCATAGAAAAACTAATAGAATTAACAACTTATAATAGCTAGGCAAGGTGGCTCAATGTAAAACCAATAAAAAAATAGATTTTCTATATGTGAACAATAAACAAAAAATACGTAAAAACATACTATGTACAAGAGCAATAAAGCTATCGGTGCTTTGAAAGTAAGTTAAAAACAAAGTACAGGGACCACCACATGACCTATAGGAAAAAAGCTTTATTTTTATCTATTAGAACACTTAAAAGTATGTCAGATATCTCCAAATTAGTTCATATACCTAAATCGCAGTCTAAACCAGTTGAGTTTTTCGAGTAGCTCAATGAACTCATTGTAAAACATATTTTGAAGACTAAGTCTGTGAGTAGCAAAATCAACAAAACCAACTTAGGAGTCAATCAGAGTCTTACCCTCCGAGGCTCCCAAAGGCTTCACCTCTTAATCCCATCCTCAGATTAAGTTCCCTCTTCATACCTGCTCCAGTTTCCCACGGGCGAGTTTGGGAGGAGCTTGCATAAACCATGGCTACCAGTGCTTTGCAGCCCAAGGAGCTTTAAAGGCTCAGAAGCAGGTACCAGTTTCCCACGGGCGAGTTTGGGAGCAAGCATAAACCATGGCTACCAGTGCTTTGCTGCCCAAGGAGCTTTAAAGGCTCAGAAGCAGGTGAAGAGACGCTCGTTAAGAATGAGACAAAAGCAACATTTACAATTTATCATAACGGCAAGAATTAGGAGGCAGGAAAAAGCCATGTGTTGGCAGGGTGAGAGAAGCAGGCTCCTTCATGCTGGCCAGTGGAGTGTCATCTTGGAAGGGGATCGGAGGGGACTCAATCAAATTAACCAGCTATATCGCCTACGACCCGGAAGTCCCACTTCCCAGTGTTCGGGCCAGAGACATCCGCACACGGATTCAGAAGGAGATATGTCCAAGGATTTCCGTCACACCCTTATTAGAGCTGGGGGATCACAGGGGGCAGCTGACTCGTCCATCACTGAGGAAATGGGTGTGTTCTGTTTTGTTTTGCTTCATTTTTTAGTTTGCTATAGGAATCAGAGAAAGAGTTTAAGAAAGCACCCCAAGAGGAGATGATCATGCCACAGTTCCTTCTCCACTCTCCTGTAGGGATTTTGGGGCATCGGCACAGGCTCCTGGAGAGTTTTCAAGCTGTTTTCAAGCTTCTGGGACTCAAAGCGCTCAGCCAGCCATGTGGGACCCAGTGCCGTAACAACCATGCCGCCTGGCTGGCCCTCAACGCGCATGTTTTACAACACGCTAGAAGTTTGCGTTGTGAAGTGCCGCGAGCAGCAGAGATGGGCACGTAGCAACGCGGACCCTGAGCAGAGCAGACACGTGAGATCGGGCATCGAAGAACCAGCACCTCGTCAACCACAGTCATTTACCCACAGTAAATTTACTGCATGCAAAAGCTTTTTAGTAATAAAGTGTATAAAAATAATGGCAAGGGTGGGCTGGGTTATGGGGAAAAAAAGGATTACGATGATCAATCAATCCACCCAGAAGGGAACTGAACATGGGCCAGGGGTCACTCTGGACCAAGAGCTGAGGAGTGGGATTAACGCCACTCTCTGCACCTCAGGGCCCCAAACAAAGAAAGCTGGGCCTGTAGACCTACAAGGCCCGAGGGCGAGGCAAGCACCCACTGTGGAATCCGTGGTCCTGCCCCAGATCATCAGGACAGTGAGGTGTGAATTAGTCCTTGCACACAGTAGGGGCTTCTTCCACGCAGTGAGGGGGAGGCACAATGAGGGCCAGCATGGAGGTTCAGGACCCGAAGTCCACATTCCAACTCCGCTGCTCTGTGATGGTGCTGGGCCCCGGAGCTGGGGCACGTTTCTATAAAACGTGCTCACCGGCCTTCTGGGCCTGTTTCATCGCCAGTTACAGACGTCACATGAGATAATACAGCCCCTGTCGCCCCGGGCTGCCATGAGGAGTCACTGAGTGAACATGGGGAAAGTACCTCGGAAAGCGCTGGACGCATCCTGGTCCTCTACAGGCCCTTGCTGTTGTCTTATTATTACTTAACCCACTCGTAAGTTGAGAATCTGTGCTTTTGTGAGGTCACATGCCCCACAGATGGAGCAGGGCGACTCAGTGGGAGAGGGCAGGTCATTGAGTCAGCTGTCTTTCCAGACACCAGAGGGCATGGCCAATGGTTCTGCAAGGCCTCTCGGCTGCATGGCCAGAGGGGCACAGGAGAAGGCACGGCATGCGGTGGGCAGGACTGCCTGACTTGGGCAGGTGTGAGCACCTGATGCCGACCCAGCCCCACCCCCTGCCCATCCCACCCCGTCCACTGGATGAGGGGGACCTCTGGGCTGTCCACAGCAGGCCCCCAAGAAAGGCCCGTCCTCCATTGCTGGGGAGTCCAGAGTGTCTCATCCTCATATGGGAATGATTTGGAACTTGGGGCTGCCGGGTTGTTGAGGCAGGAGCAGGCTAAGATTTCCATAAACACGCGCGCTGAGCCATTTATGGATTTTGCTAGAAATTCTCCTGGCGTTTGATGGTGCTGGCATTGTGTGTGCCTTCGCATGTAAATTAGATTACTGGCAGTAGATTCGATTTAGCAGGAGAAATGTAAAGGGAGTGAAATGGGCGGAGGGTGGAACAACGCAAGGACTGTTCCTGGGTCGGCAAAGGGTGAAATCGCCGAGGAGCGCAGCGCCTCGGGAAAGGGGTGATGTGGAGGACGACGTCCCCTCCGCCTCTTAGAAGTCAGACAAGCCTTGTCCCAATAGCCACCGAGTTTCCTGTCCCCCTGGAAAGTGAAAGGCCCGGTGTAAATGCCACCTCGTTGCCACCATAGACAGGAAACACACACTGCTCGAATTTCTGCAGAAACATAGTCATTGCAAATGGAAAAGAAAGCCTGCGGGTCCAGGGACTAGGCAGGCACGGTCAGTGAGCAGCACCACACACAGCCGGCGTTCACGTGCACCACGCACTGTGCCACAGGATCCTCAGAACAGGCCTGGGGTAGGTGGTGCCAACTGCTGTTTCATAGATGAGGATACTGAGACAGAGCTGCGATTCATCAGGGACTAACTCCCCAGCGAGTAGGTCACAACCAGCACTGGAGCCCAGAGCCTATGCATTCAAGCTGACGGGGTCAGTTTTGTCACAAGAGAGTCGGTGTGCTTGGTGCCTGTGTTCATGTGTGGTCTTGCACCTATGTGTGCAAGTGTGCATGTGTAAAAAGACATGTGTGCTCACAGGTAGGTGTGAGCTTTGGGTGTACTAGTGTGCACAGGTCGGTGTGTGTGTGTGCACACGAGTGTGTTTGCATATGGATAGGAGTATGTTGGTAGGTAAGTGCAGTGGGCCAGTGTGTACATGTGAGTGTGCATGCACATGGGGACGTGTGTGTTGTATGCTCACATGAATGTGCATGCACACAGGAGGTGTTATGCACAGGTGAATGTGTGCACGTAAGTATGTGCACACCTGAGTATGTATGTTCATGTATGTGTGTGTGTAGGAGTGTATGCACATGTATGTATATGTGTGTGCAGGTAGGTTTGGGGATGCATATATGCCTGGAAAGCTGGGGAGGAATGCTGTAGGACCCTCTGCTGCAGACAGTGGCCCGTGAGGCTGCACGCACAGGAAAGGTAGGTGGCCTCATGATAGAGTTAGGGTGCCACCCTGCTGTGAGGCTCTGGAACCCTGCTCAGCTGCCTGGACCTCAGCAAGCTGGGGAAGGTGTAATTGCTAAAGGCCCTTGAGCACCAAGATGCAGAGATCCTATGATAAAACCAGAGCCAGGGAAAAGTGCAAAGTATTCTCCAATGCACCCCCAAGCCACCCCCCAGTTCCCTCCCCCCGTGGGTGCCCTGTTCCTTCCCACCAGCAAGGACAAGCTGCAGTCTGTGCTGTAGCCACATAGCTTCATAAGGATGCTTAAGGGGTCCCGAGAAGACACTGAGGCTCCGAGAACTATGGAAATGTACCCAAGTTGACCCAGGACCGCAAGGCCTTGGCTAGGGAAGCCTGAGCTTCGTGAGGACGTGTAGGAGTCAAGCGCCCAGGAGAAGGAGCTGCTCTGTGCAGACTTAGGGCCTTCCCCTCTGGGGACAGGTGGCAGCACCGACCTTCAGGTGGCAGGTCATGCTGAGCCGCTAGAGGACCTACACGCGACTGCATGCAAGCCCACGGAGGATTCAGCAGCCGGCGCAGTAAGCTCAAGTTCTCTCTCCCGTGGCCTTCGAGCCCCTGGCAGGCCCGCGGAGCAGTGTCTGCCCGCAGCGACTCGTAGCACCTAAACCCCTCCCCTGTGTGGCCCTCCGTCCCGAGGCAAAAGGCGATGGCTGGGCAAGTGGTTGTGTCCAAAGGTCTGCGGCTCACCTGGCACTGGCAGTCCAGGCCAGGGGCCCCGCACTGTCGTATGCCACATGGCCCTGAATGAGACATTTTTCCCACTGGGGCCCAAAAGGACTTCCTTGTACCCTGAGGGCTTGTATGAGCAGACTCCCTGATGACACTCAAGATTAAGCCAACAGGGACATAGGAGCATCCAAGCCCCAAAGACAGGACCTGCGACCTAATCTTCAGGGTCCAAGAGAATGCAAGGCCCTGAGTTCCACCACCAGACGGTGGTGCAGTGATGTGGACTCACGTGGGAAGGTTCTGTGTCCACCTGCAGAGATCTCCCTGAACACCTCGGGTGCAAGCACGCCTGTGATCTGGGGCTGAGGGGACCCTACTGGGGTTGCCTCTCTCTGTCTCTCTCTCTTTCTCTCTGCCTCTCTCTTACTCATAAAACATCAATAAATAAAACTTCTTAAAAAATTCTTTTAGTTTTTGCTATATGGCACAGGTGCTCACTAGAGAGAAATGAGAAATCACCCCCTCAGCGGGGAGTTGGCCACACCACAGTCCCTTCTCCTCCAGTCTCCTCTCAGGATTTTGGGCATGCACACACACATGCCCAGTGTGATTTTCAAGCTGCTGGGTCCAGGACTCAAACCGCACAGTTGGTCATGTGGGATCCAGCTGCCTTAACCTCCATGCCACTTACTGGCCCCCCAAAGAAACAACATGTTTTAAAAGAAGAGAATTTCAAGATGGCGCCAGTGGAGCACTAGGCCAAGTGTGGCGTGCACACTGCCCAAACCGTAGTGGAGCCGACCTGCCAGAGACACTGTCCTCAGAGGTCCCCACATACATGTTCCCTTTTACCTCCTCCCCTCTGGGATAAGCTGAGTCATTTCAAATCAGCCCCATAACCTAGTGGTTAAGGAAGGTGGAGCCCACATGGCTGACTAAGGTTTGAATCCCAGCCCTGGCAGTTTGAAAAACATGCTAGGCACATGTGTACGTGTACCCTAAATCCTGATGGAATGGAGAAATGGAGGAGAAAGGATTGCGGTGTGACCACACCCCATGGACGGGGTGATTTCTCCCTTTCCCTCTGTCTTACTTTGGTGAGTGCACGCACCCTCTGGCAAATTAAAAACCAAATCAAAATCCAAAACATGAGGGGTGGTTTTAATGTTCTATTGTTTGGGAGCCAAAGTTCTTTGCTTAGTTCAAGAAATAATGATATAAACATACAACCTCCACAGGTATTTCAAGGTTTGCCAGTCACCAAGGCAAAACTTTTGCCCAAATCCCACTGAATGTGCTGTTGCCCTGCTGGCCAGGGTCCTGGGTTCGGGTCCCACCTTGGGCATTATTTGTCCTATGACTTCAGTCAAATATGTCCCTCTCCCAGGCTTAGTGTCTTCATGTGCAAAATTTGCAGGAGACAAGGTAGAAGTGAATCAGATTCCGGCCTTCTCCCCACCGTCCCTCCTCTCCGGAGTATGTCCTAGAATGGAATATTTATCCACCTGCCAACTCAGGCCAAACTCTCAATAAACTCGTTAACATTGTTATCACTTTTCTTTTCCCAACTGATGTCCCAGGTGGGAGTTCATGACATTGCCAAGATTAAAACTGGATCAAGGGCCAGGCCTTCGGTGCAGCAGGAACAGCCGTGCACACGGAGCCGGCTCCCGCGTGGCTGACTGCAGTTTGGGTCCTGGCCCTGACGGCAGCCTGCCGGGCGTGCACATTCCCACCGAGGACTGCAGTGTGGTCAGGCCCTGCGAGAGGGTGCTTTGTCTGTCTCTCTCTCATGCATGTGCATCCTTTGGAATTAAAAAAAAAAAATTGATCAAAGTAATTGAGTGTGGAAAACTCAGAGAAGCCGTCGGTGCAGGGTTACTAAATGAATCCAGGATCCCTCACAATGCAGGGCTGGGGTAGGGGACGGAGCACCGGAGATGCCATGGAACGACACATGCTGCAGTAAGATAGGAAGGTGTGGACGTGAGCACTGCGGATTCGAAATGGCACGTGTGACATAGTTCTTTCACGGGAAGAAAACATTATAAACGTTCATTCCTTATAGTAATAAAAGATCAGTCTCAAATAGTCAACATGATTACCTGATGGTGAGCTATGTGCTTTTAATTTTTTCTTTATCCATATATTATCTCAGTTTTATACCAGAACCATGGTTGGGGGACTTCAAAAAGCTTGTGGGAAGATATGGAATTTGAAGTGTGCGTTTATTTGGGTGCAAAATGTTTGAACCTCCATGGCTAGTTTTTTTAATTTTTTTTGGCGAGGTTTTCACTATAGGGCGCATGCTCTCACCAGACAGACAGACAGACAGAGAGACAGAAAGCGAGAAATTACCCCCCAGGGGGGATGGTCACGCCACAGTCCCTTCTCCTCCATTCTCCTCTTGGGATCTTGGGCACGCACGCACACGTGCCTGGCTTGTTTTAAGCCACCGGGTCCAGGACGCGAACCGCGGTCGACTACGTGGGAGTCCAGCGACATAGCCGTTACGCTAACTGCTGGTTCCCCATGGCTAGTTTTTTTATAATCCACATTTTCAATGACTTTTTTTGAAGACCCCTCCCACTAACTTTTGAAATAAACAGAAATGATTTTTAAATGATTTTAAAAAGTGAATGGAAATTGCTTCTTTTCTTTGAGCAGTTGGGCACTGAGGAATGTGTCCGTCTCGGCCATGCCCTTTGGCTACTCGCTCTCCTGACCTGCTTCAGGAGCAGACAAGGATCGGGGTGGGAGACGGAGGTAGCTCTCTGGAGAAGGGTGGGCTGGGAGCCCCTGGTCTCTGTTATGGGGCCCCGCACACACCTCAGCTTGTTTCACCTTCGACACTTGTGGGGCACCTGCCGCCACAGACATTCGGGACAGCCTTGCCAACCTCACTGCCCAGCCACTAGCCCGGCCCCAGCTCCCAAACTGGGGAGGCAGCCGGCTCCCCACAGGGCCCTCCACCTGAAAGAGATTAGTTGGGACCACCAGAAGCCTGCAGGCCTAATCGCAGGGATTTTGTTTCTTGTTTCCTTCGATGAGTTCCTCCAGGTGTTTCTAGTGATTAGCCGAGGCCTGGGCTGTTGGTCACTGTGCCACCATTGTGTCCCCTGCCCTGTTTCCTAGACACGTGGCCTTTGGGAACGACCTCAAATAAAAATGGCGAGAGCAGACTGCCAAGTGGCGGCCGTTTACAGGAGGTGCGAGGACATGGAACAACCCAGGGGTTTACAGCCCCACCTCCAGACCCGGCTGTCAGAGGCTCATTTGCTCCCAGGCGCCTGGCCAGTCTCCTTAATGGCAGGGTGACACCTCGGCAACGCAGGCCTGGCTTTGCGATGGTTTCTTGTTCCTTTCGGTGAGGTTGGTTTTTGCTTTCTTGCTGGGATGGCCTCAGCTAAATCCCTCTGATTGCCACCGAGGGGTGCATGAGATGGTCTGCTGCACAGGCAGCTGGCCCCGGCCGGCACGAGAGCAGGAGCCTCCCCGCAGCCCGGGTTCTCGGGTGGCCTCCCCTGGTATGGATTACGCTGCGTTTCCCATAAACATACCCTCCCCGCGCCCCGCCAGTGAGGAGGGCTGCTTCTGAGGAATGGAAGAGACCAAGAAAACCTCAAACAGAAATAGGGGTTGGCGTGTGGGTGGAAGGTCCGGTCTGGGTTCCCTCTGCCCTGGAATTTGGACTTTCTCTACCCACAGTCTAAGGGGGTTAAAGAATCAGGAAATAAAGAAAGGAGGAAGGAGAAAAGGCAAGAGGCGGGCACGAGGCACGCGGCTGTCCACGGCCGGCTGTCCACACCCCCTTTTCCTTTTGCCCAAGTTGGATGGAAGCTCGGAGAACCCAAACAGCCTGGAGTCCTCCAGCCAAGGCTCATGGATGGGCTTCAGGGCTGAGAACTGCTCAGACCCACGGGAAGGATCTTGCTAGAGTGTTCACCACTTCCCGTGATTCTCAAAGGCTCCGAGTACTCTGAGTGTCCGGTTCACTGATCCAGTTCACCCCTGTTAACACACGGGGTGGGCCAGCCAGGTGGCATGATGGTTACAGTGACAGCATACCACATGGCCAGCTGCGTGGCTCGTGTCCTGGACCCAGCAGCTGGGAAAACACTCCCAGTGTGCATGCGTGCTCAAAAGCCCAAGGGGAGAATGAAGGAGAAGGGACTTGAACGTGGTCATCCCCCGGGGGTGCTTTCTCACTCTCTCCTTCTCTCACTCGTGTACTCTGTTTCTCTCCAGTGAGTGTACACATCCAATAGCAAGAAACTGTTTTTTAATGTAAAAAATACATGGAGAAACTGGGGTCCAGAGAGAGAGGAGGCGACTGTCCCGAAGTCCACAGTGGCAGGTGGCAGAGCCAGCACCTCACATCCCGAAGTCGGGGTAAGGCCTCGGTTGTACCAAGTCAAGGAGGTGCCTGCTCAATACAAATTAAAATGAGGGCTGGCCCCAGGGCCTCATAGCTAAGGAACCAGATTCCATGCAGCCAACTATGGTTCGAATCCTGCTTCTACTGGCTTGAAAAACACACTGGGTGTATGTGTGTGCGTGCCCCAGACTCCAGAGTGCTGGAGAAAGGAAGGGAGGCGTACAGGGAGGGGTGCATTCTTCCACTGAGGGGCGTTTCCTTCCTCTCCTCGACTCTGTCTCTCTACAGCAAGTACACACACCTTATGATGAATTTTTTAAAAATAAAATAAAACAGAAAGCAAGGCGCCTCCAGCCTTTCTTCAGCTGGAGCTGTGCGTAGGATGCATTGTGTCAGGCACCAAGGAAGACAGAGAAAGGAGTGCGGGAAGCCAGGAGGTCGGTCAGCTCGCTTATGCAATGACCTGGCTGCTCAGCGACCAGAACGAGATCCGCGCCTGGGGCCCGACTCTTAACCACTCTACGCCTCAGCCAGCGTAAGCGCGGAAACACCCCATTTCAGAAAGTTCTGGAGCGCCCGTGGAAATCGGCTTTCTGCTCATCTGATGTCTTTTATCCAAGGTCCCAGGAGAATAAATTTGACCCCAAGTTATTCTGTGGACCTGCAGCCCTAAAAGCTGGCATGTAGAGAGAGCGCGGTGATTTTACCTAGTGCATTACCCCCTTCCTGGTACATCTGAAGTCGTTTGCACTCCAGGGTCAGTGGAGGGCTTCACACCACCACTGCTTTGATCCTCTCGGTCATCTAACAGGAAGCAGGATGGGGACCGCGTACCTATTCTCTACGTGAGGAAACTGTGGCTCAGAGGCTGTGAGGACACTGGGCCCTGATGTGCCCGGGAAGCCAAGCTAGCACGGGAGGGCATGGGCCTGGCACTGTCTTCACCTCCCACTCTGCTCTCCTGCACCCGCTCCTCTGTCCCACTTTAAACATCACCATGCACGTGGCGTTTCACTGGATCCCTGTTAGCCACACGAAGCGCGACTTCTGAGCAGGCCGGTCGCTGCGACCACACAAACTCGCTGTCTCACAGCTCGGGGCGAGGTGCGGGGCCAGCTCCCTCTGCAGGTGCCAGAGGAGAAACTGCCCTTGCCTCTTCCGGCTTCTGCTGTTTCTCAGCGTCTTGTGCTCGTGGGCTCGTGGGTACGTCACTGTCACCTCTACCCCAGCCGTCACAGGTTGTCTGCTCCCAAGGGTCCCCATCTCTGTGTCCCTCCCCTCTGTGAAGTCCTACTGGCTCAGGGGTCCACATACCTCCAGAATGGCCTCATCTGAGCCAGGTCCATCTGCTCCGACCTAGTCCCACGAAGGCCCTACCTTGACATCCTGGGGGATAACAGTTCAACACGGTGGAGCCTCTCCTTTCCTGCAGCTGCCTTTCCACGGTTCCAGGTACCAGGGACATTGCGGTGAGACACAATGAGAGGGAGAAGGCGAAAGGACACAGTCTCTCAACTTTCATTATTTTATATTGTTATAATGCTTCTCTTGTATTAGTAGTTGTGGCTGTTCATCTCTTACAATACCTAGTTCACCAGAAGACTTCAACAGGTTTGTGAGGAATGGAACTGAAGCACAAGTCCATTTTAGTGCGGAAAAATTGGCATTCAGGAAGTATTTTTAAATACGCGTTTTCCACCAACTTTTTGAAGACCTCATGTATAAATTAAACTTTATCGTAGGCGTGTCTGTTTAGAGAAACGGTAACTGTTGCTGGTTCCATGCATTAGCAGCGTCTTGGCACGTACCCCCCCCCCCATGGAAAGGGGAGACGACTGTCCTCTAATGCTTTTGCAAATAAGAAGTCGCCCCGGAGCAAAGCTGGAAGTAAGGAGAGAGATGCACGAAAAGACCCACCGTGGCGTCGTCTGCAGGGGAGACATCCTGGCAATGACGTAAGCATCCAAAACTAGGGAACGACTTCGCTCAATTATGGTGCGTTTGCAAGGGGCCGAAGTAACCACAAGCACCGGGAGGTGAACACCAGGAGGTGAACACCGGGAGGCTCTGAGGCTCGGGCCTGCAGCTCGTTCAGGAGTCAGCACGCGGAGGGCAGCTGTCAGAGGGCATGCTCGTTGTTCCTGCACTGGGCCACCGTGCCTGCTGCAGGAGCGGGTAAATGGGCAAAGGGAACAGCTCTCTTCGCAAGACAGGGACGTTCAGGTGATTTTTAAATACTGCTCTCATGCCTCCGTTCCCTGAGTGTCTTCATTTGAGTTCCCCTCAAATCAAACTCAAGACAGGGACCTGGGTGCAAGAGATTAATTTGGGAGGTGATGCAGAAACAGGAGTGAGGTGACAGGGACCTGAGGCCTGGGGAGGAGCCCTGCAGAGGCCCGGATGCTTGGATCCCCTACAATGTTCTATGAGAAATGGAAGAACCGCCTCCCTGAAGCCCCCACCTGGAAGATCTGGGGACAGGGCACTTTTCCCTGGTCCCTGCCCCTTGGATGAAGTCTGCAGCCAGTAGCAGTAAGTCCCAGCACCCTCTGCACCCTCTTTGCCACTTCGGAACAGGCATGGCTGAAAGCAGAGACTCCAGACACATTGGGAAGTGTCCTCGTGGGCGCTATTAGCAAGAACTGCCTTACCCAAAGCAGCGGCTCGCGAATACTGAGGATCCCTCTGCGCCGCTCACCGAGCCTGCACTGTGCATTACCTTTGGATTTGATCTTGCCCATGGCCCTACAGCTGTGCACAAATGGGGTAATGGAGGCACAGAGGGCTTCGTGTCCTCGCCCCCATTTATCCAGCCAGGAAGGAGAGACTGGGATGCGAACCCAGGGCCTTCTCTACTGATAACTGTCGTTGGGGGAGTGCTGGCCCAGCAAGGGGCCGCCAGGAGTTCAAGGTGCTGCAGAGGACCTAGGGAGGAGTCAGGTCTGTTCTTGATGAGTCTGGCCCCCCGGGGTGAGGCGCGAGGGCTCTCAGCCTGACCAGTACTGAACACTGCCCTTTCAAGAATCGGGCTAGGACATACCAAAGGCTCCCAGCAGAACGCAGTGTTGGGGTGCCAGCAGGATGCTCGGAGGCACCCCCAGCCTGGCCAGGTACCCTACAGTCTGTGAAGGATGCTGGGCACATTCGCCAGCCTGTGGTCAGCAGCCTTCTCCGCTGCCCTTGGACCCAGCATAGGGAGCTGGGGCAGGTTGGAGCACGAAGCAGACAGTTGTGACTGGGCAGTGCACGTGAGTGGGCTCTCTCCTGGGCGTTAGCGTGCCTGAGTTCCTGCCTCTGCCCCAGCTGCCTCCGTGCCCAGCACCTAGCCAGGTAGGTGGGACCTGAGTCCTGTGTTAGAGGTGAGGACACTCGGGCCCAAGGGGGCGAAGTGAATCCTCCAAAGTCCCACGCTGGGAAGAACCAGAGACAGGCGAGAAGCTGCCGTCTGCTCCTGGAGCCCATGCTCCGTTCTCGGTCTGTTAGATAGCAGACCAATGAGCGGGGCGGGGGTCCCTGAAAATTGAAAGCAAGATGCAGGCAACACACCTAGGCATCTGTCCGATGGGCCTAACGGCCCAGGGCAGGACGGCTGTAAGGGAAAACGCGCCGACCTGCCTGAGTAGTCCCTGTGGGATGTTCCTAAGGACAAAGAGGACAGGCAAAAAGTGAGTAAATGGACCGTTTTCAGTCATCATATTGTTAAGCAATATCCCCTACCTGGTTATTTCAAAATATTACACACATTTTGTGTTTGGGGATACACGAATAGCCAGTTCTCTTTCAGATAAGCAGCAGAGTCTTCCAGAATGGTGGCCTCTACTCCGAGGGCCACATCTATCGCGAGGCCCAGGTGGACAGGAGGCGGCTTAGCCTGGGAGCTTGGGGTTGCGGTCTGGCTGGTGTGAGACGCCATAGCCCAGGAGGGAGCCTGATGCCCCTCCTGCCCTGAGCTCCGGGAAAGGAGGGGCACGCCTTGCAGAGGGAAGGGCAGGAACAGAGGGAGGGAGATGTGAGAAGTCCTGGGCTTGCAGGCAGTCTCAGTCAGGGGTGCTGCTGGCGTCGCGGGCTCAGGGACAGGTCTGACTTCAGAGCAGTGACATGTGCGGTGTCCGG
>NW_006203764.1:1425192-1432589 GCF_000334495.1 Tupaia belangeri chinensis
GTTCAGCATTTGACCCCCGGCTGCAGCCTCTGGGCCGGGCAGTGCTCAGGGCTTCCTGGCTGTCCTCGTGACAACCAGGGGCTCTCTCCCAGCCTTCAGGTAGCCTCCTCGGTTACCAGGATCATACAGTTAGGGCCACAGAGGGACAGTCACCTGGTGCACCAGCCAGTGGAGCTACATCACACTGGAGTCCATCGGGGGAGCCGGGAGCCTGCTAGTTCTTCTACGGTCACCACCACGTGCACTCAGACTTCCGGCTGACAAAAATCTATGTGCTCCGAGGCCCCTCGAGTTTACCTGGCCTCAGGCAGGACAGCCTCTCAGGGTTCTCCTCCTGGCTGTGTGCCCCACAAGTCCCCTGGGCTGGATTCTAAGCTGGGAACTCTTAGGAGGCAATGTAGCATGATCGTGTTTGTGGGTTTTGAGACTCCACCGGTTGGAATCCCAACTCTGCCTCTTGCAAGCTGTGAGTCTTGGCTCAACTTGAGTTCCACTCTGTCACCTGCAAAATGGTGACACAGCGACAATCCACTTCTCAAGGTAGCCCGGATTCAGGGAGCTGCCGCACGCGAGATGCTCAGAAGGCCATCCGGCACCCAGGAAGCACCCTCTCTGTTGATTCGCTGTTATTTGTATTGTTTTTTTAGGTCAAAGAAGTAAGGGTGAAGTGGAAGAGACACATCTGAGAACGTATTTGAAGGACTTGGGGGACAGCCTGTGCTTCGGGGCTACAACTGGCCGGGCAGGGTTTGTTGGAGGGATTCCAGGGGTGGGAACCCCAGGAGGAGAGGCAAGTTGATGGGTAGGGGTGAGGCTGAGCTCTTTGTATTCCATATTCTATTCTATTCTATTTTCTGTTGTATATTCGTTTCTTCTATGAGCTAGAAAACAGAGGCAAGCAGATACCACCCTCCACAGGGTCTTGCTGCCTAATCCACCCCAGCCTCAGGTGCCTCAGATCACAGGAGCCTGTGTGCCATGTGTACCCGGGAGGCCTCTGGACACCAGCCAGAACCTTCCCATGTGGGTCAGCCTCACAGTCCTGGAGGGGAATGTGTCATCGTCCCCAGGTACAGACGGGGGGCCGAGGTGCAGAGATGACAGTGACTCGAGGGGCAGGGACAGAGCTGATTGGGGCTGGGGTGGTGGGAAGAACTATGCTGTTCAAGGCAGTTGTTCAGATCTCAGCTGTGTTCTGGGTGGTGATTGACAGGTGCTTATCATGTTAGTAAAAATGACTGATTGACTAACCAGAGAAATAAGAGCGAAGAAGCAGGAAGTGTGGAAACTGGACTTCGCTCCTGCACTAGGGCTCTGTAGACAAAGGAGGGGAGGGAGGTGACCTAGCCAAGGCAGAAGTCACCTGAGGAGGTGGGAAGAGACTGGCCCTGGGCGGCGAAAGGAGCATGGTGTGTGCTGTGCATGGCTGCAGGCCCAGGACCGCTCTCAGCTGGTGGCTCCTACCGGGAGCCAGTTCTGGGGAAGCAGCGTGCAGGCGGCCACATGCTGGGCCTCCTTCGCGTGGCGTGCATGGCTGGGCAGTGCCTGGAGAGATGGTGTGTGCTTCTGCACCTAGAGGAGCCCCTCCACGGGCTCTAGACGGTAGTGATGGGGAAGCTCGGCCTGTGCTTGTCTCTGTGCCCTGCCAGGGGCCCGCGTGGAGGAAGTAGAGGTCACTCTGTCCGGTGGCAGGTCTGTCTCTGGCTTCAGGATCGGCACCATCACGTGTTCCAGAGAAACAGTTCTCAACCCACCTGACTCAGTGTCCCCTTTCTAGGCTGGGTGTGGCCATGAGCACCTGTGGGCTCGGCCCTCCAGAGGACTGACAGCAAGAAACACTACACACAGGGGCCAGCAGGTGGCGTGGTGGCTAAGGCACCGGACTCCCCCATGGCTGACTTCGCAGTTTGAGTCCTGCACCCAGCGGCTTGAAAATCACCCTGGGCATATGTGTGAGCATACACAACATCCTGAGAGGAGAAGGGATTGCTGTGTGGTCACCCCCTCTAGGAGGTGATTTCTCATTTTTCCTCTCTGTCTCCTGGTGGGCATATGTACCCTATGGCAAAAACCAAGCACACACACACACAGCCTACAGAAATTCTCCTCCTCACCAGGAGTTTGACTCGCCCGTATTATTCCGTGCACAGTGTGGTTCTTGCATTTCCTGGAAACACAGCTTGTGTGAGGGCCACCCCAGGGAAGAAAGCACAGCTTAGTCTAGCAATTCACTGAGAGAGACTCTTGGTGCCAAGAGAGGTGATTTTCTGAAAGTGGATACATTTTAATAATGTTCCATGAATGTTTTTTAATTAGTTAGAAGGTGACTACACTTGCTGGAGAGAAGCAGAGAAAGGGAACACAAGAAAGCACCCCCAGAGAGGATGGCCACACCACAGTCCCTTCTCCGTCCTCTCAGGATTTGGGGCACAAACACAGACACACCCTGTGTGTATTTTAAGCCACCCAATCCAGGACTAGCACAGTGCAGTCGGCCATGTGGGATCCAGGCACCCCGGCCCTTACACCAAGTTCCATTAACATAGGGTAGTTTCGCTCCTTAAATTACAGTGTCCACGCAGAAAAGAGGACATTATACATAAGACGGATGGAGCTGTGGACCAGGGTCTCAGCATGGTTGACCCTGGGACAGGGTGATTCTTTCTGGTGGAAGTCCTGTACATCGAGAGTGTCTTGCAGTGTCCCTGGATGCCACTAAAGCTCCCCCAGTGTGACAACCAAAAATGTCTCCAGACATGCCAAACGTCCCCTGGGGACACAGTCTCCCTAATTGAGCACAGGGCTCCAGGCTCAGACAATGCGTAGAGGTTTTTACTCACATGGACGTCCGCCTGGGCAAGGCTTTGCAGTGTAGGCCTGCCCTGTGCCCGGGGCACCTATCCCACCCAAGAAGTGCCAGTCATGCCCCCTCCTCAGTGACTAGCGCCCAGCCCCGCTGCTCAGAAATACAAGCTGCACCGGAGTGGGAGTGAGCGGCTGCTGCTCTGGAATGAACCACTGATTCGAGCAGCCACCTGCAGGCGTGGGGCCTCAAAGGCTCTGGTCCAGGTCAAGGCCCCAAAGGGGCAAGACTAGCTAGGATTGGCTCTTGGTATGAGTGGGCATCCTGAAGTTTCTTAGAGTTCAAAACTAGGGGCAGTAGGGCTGGTCCCATGGCACAACTGTTAGCCACTGTGTTTGGAATGCCGGATCCCACATGGCCAACCTTGGTTTGAATCCCAGCCCTGACAACTGGAGAACACACCGGACATGGGTAGGTCTCTGCCCCAAATCTTAATGGGATGGAGGAATGGAGGAAGAAGGACTGTGGCATGGCCGTGCCCCAGTAGGGGATTTTGGTTATCTATCGCTGAATAACAGACACTCTGAAACTCAGAAGTCGCTCCAGCAGTCTGTCAGCTAGACTCAGCCAGGGGGTTCTTCAGCCCTGCTTGGTATCTGCTGGGGCGGGGAAGGCCAAGGTGTCATCCTCTCTCCGGTGTCTGTCACCTCAGCTGGGTAGCTGGGACATCTGGTGGCCCGCTGGGTGTCCCTCCGTCCCTCTACGGCAGGCCTGGGCATCTTCGTGGCAGCTGGACTTGTTACGCAGTGGCTGCACCCACGCGGGAGGCCCATCCGCCTGAAGGCTCATCCCAAGGTGGGCACATAGTCACTTCTGTGAGACCTGCTGGCTTCCCCGACCCAAGCAGAGGGAAGCACTGTGGGGAGCAGCAGGCACTATGGGGAAGGGGAACGGATGGTGGCCGTGTTTGGAGATTATCACAGAGACCTGGGAGCTCCTGCTGCTGTGGACTGTCGGAGGCCCGGGTTCTACCACGGCATGCTGGGAACACTGCCATTAAAATGTGTTTTATGGGCCAGCAGGTGGTGTGGTGGTTAAGGCACTGAACTCCCACACGGCCGACTGTGGTTAGAGTCTCAGACCTGGCAGCCTGAAAATCAGGCCAGGCACATGTGTGTGCATGCCCCAAATCCCAGGAGAATGAAGGAGAACGGATTGCAATGTGGTCACCTCCCCGGGGGACGTCTCACTTTCCCTCTCAGTTCCTCTCTCTCTCTTTCTCTCTCCAGCATGCATATGCACCCTATCGCAAAACAAAACAGAAACAACCTAAAAAAAAAGTTCCACAAAGGTTCTGCTTAGGGAGCTGAGCAGTCGCTGAAGGAGAGACTGTGGGGACCTGGTTGGAGGTGCCTAACTCTCTCTCCCAGGAAATGAAACATTTTTTTTTAGAAGATTTTGCTATAGGGTGCATATGCTCGCCAGAAAGACAGAGACAGAGAGACAGAAAGTGAGAAATCACCCGCCCCACCCCCCGGGAGGATGGCCATGCCACAATCCCTTCTCTTCCATTCCCCTCTCAGGATCTTGGGCATGCATGCACACGTGCCCAGTGTGAGTTTAAGCCACCGGGTCTGGGACTCGAACCATGGTTGATTACATGGGAGTCCAGCGACATAGCCATTACACCAACTGCTGGTCCTGAATAGATACATTTTTTTAAGATACTGCTTGGTAAACTTTTATTGACCATTTATTCATTCTATGCTATAGCCTACTTAAATTGCTTTGTGTGGCTTCTCTTTTAACTACCTCGGTATCCTCAGATGTCTGTGCTAGCAATACCCTCTCTCTATAGATGAGGAGGTGAGACCCAGGGAGTAATCTGCTCACTCACACCAGTTATTTATGGCGAGGAAACAAGTAAGACCTGGTCATCAGATGTTCATGACAACGTTGTTGATGAGAGAAGAGTGATGAAATAGATTTTAATATATACATACAAAGGACCAGCAGATGGCATAATGGTTACTTTGCTGGACTCCCACATAGTCTGTTGTGGTTTGAATCCCGGGCCTGGTAGCTTGAAACTCACGCCAGTCATGTGTGTGTGCATGCCCAAAATCCCGAGAGGAATGGAGGAGAAGGGACTGAAGCATGGCCACACACACCCCCCCACAAGGGGGTGATTTCTTGCTTTCTGTCTCTCTCTGCCTTTCCGGTGAGTGCACATGCTCTATAGCAAAAATTTCTATCTAAAAAATAAATAAATAAAATTTTATATATACACATATAAAGGAGTATAGAACATTAGAAAAAGTGTTTATATATATTGGCTGTCTCAAGATAGTAGATGAAAAAAATGGCTTATAAAATGATGCATAAACTTTTTTTTTAAGGTATATAGTATCCTCTCATTTGGACAAAAATATATACAAGGTCCTGAAAGTGGCCTTTCCTAAAGATGGGATTGTGTGGAGGAGTGTTTTGTCTTTTTACGAATTTGTATGTTCTCATTTTTCTGAGTGAATCTACATTGCTTTTAAAGTAAGAAGAACGATGCAAGTCGATGAACCCTGGGAGCCCCGAATTCTGGCCCCTGCTATACACATGCCCCTTCCCAGTTATTTGATTAAACAGGAAACTTGATGGGGTTTCGCAGCTATAATTAAGGTCAGTTTCTTCTAAGACAGGGAGATACCCTGGTGAGCCTGGCCTAATCAGGCGAGCCCTAAAACCCTGTGTTGAGAGGTCTGAGACAGGGAGGTCAAAGATTCAGAGCCTCTGGGCTGGCCCTGAGTAGCTCAGCCGTCTAAGAGATCCAGATCCCCCATGGCGAACCACAGTTCAAATCCTGCCCCGGCGGCTTGAAAACCATGCTGGGTACGTATGTGTTTGCCCAGAATCCCAACTGGAGGGAGAAATGAAGGAGAAGGGGTTGTGGGCTGAGCACGTCCTATTTTTGTTTCTGTCTGTCTGTCTGTCTGTCTCTCTGGCAAATGCAAGCAACCACTGGCAACGAAAGAAAGGAAAAGCAAATCAGAGGACATGCAGACATTCTCTATTAGGGGTTAGAGGGAAGGGGGTGCAACCAGGGATGAGGTGGCCTCAGGGAGCTGCACAGGCTGACAAATGGCTGGGTGTCTCAACAGTCGGCAGAAAAACAGGGATCTGAGGCCCAGAGCTACAGGGGCTCAATTCTGCTGACCACCTGAAGGACTTTGGGGAGATCCGGGGAAGATGGTGGGTGGGCTGGCCGGGACCTTGGTTTAGCCGTGGCAGACTCCTGACCACAAACACTGCAAGGTCAGGATTGTGTTGTTTCAAGTTGCTAATTCGTGACCACTTCTAAGGCAGCAAGAGAAAATGAACACACCAGGACCAGCAGTTAGCATAATGGCTATGTCGCTGGACTCCCATGTAGTCTACCGTGGTTCGAGTCCCGGATCTGGTGGCTTAAATTCATGCCAGGTGCGTGTGCATGCGTGCCCAAAATCCCGAGAGGAAAAGGGATTGTGGTGTGGCCATTCCCCCTGGGGGGTGATTTCTCACTTTCTCTCTCTCTCTCTCTCTTTCTGGCGAGCGCATGGGCCCTATAGCCAAAACCTCTCCAAAAAAAAGAAAGAAAGAAAGAAAGAAAGAAAGAAAGAAAGAAAGAAAGAAAGAAAATGAACGCACTTTCGTCGGTCCCTCCCTCTCTCCATCCCTTCCTTTCTTTTTATAAAACATATCATGGCTACCTTCCCCTGTTATTACAGTCTCTGCAGAAACAAGCCTCAGAATAGATTTTCCTCTGTGTTCTCTGTAAAAGGAGTGTTGGAGGAATTTGACCCGGAGGGGACTCTGGAAGCCAGGCACTGGGGTGTATCCAACCCAGAGGGCGTGGACTCAGCTGGAACTTCGCTCTTTGGCTATATATAGACTACATTCTCCCATCCAGGGGCGGCGTTTGCCACACTGGCATCCTCGGAGGTGGAGTTAGCTGATCACTTACAGGTAAAGGAAAAACTGCGCAGGAAAGAAATCCCCCTGGCCGGGAGGGAGCTGGAAGAGAAAGCATTGCCCGCTGAGAGCCTTGGGCCCCTGTGCTGCCTACTTCCCGATGTGTGTGTCCCGTCCCCCTGCCAGTCACAAGCCCTGTGAGGGCAGGGAACTGTCCTAGAGCCTCCCGGCCAACGGGCATGTGGTGAGCTCCCGTGACGTGTGCTGGCCGACTTAGGGCAACTGAGAAGGGCCATGGACGTGCGGCCAGCATTCCATCCGTCTTGTTTTCATCTCCGTGCCAGGTAGTAAAGAGCGACATTTTGGAGAAAAACAAGCTTGATTTGATTTCCAGCCTCGAAACTTAGCGGCTAAACGTTCTTGGGCACACCTCTGCCCCTCGGGCTCAAAAACCCATTGGAGAAATGGGCACCCAGAAAGACAACGCGCATCATCTCTGGCACATAGTAGGCCCTCAGTGTCTGTGAAATGTTTTGCCTTTCCTTCTATTCTTTCTGTTCTTTGAGCTCCTTTCACTTTTTTCTTCCTTAAGAAAAAAAAAAGAGCAAACAGGTTTTTCGCCTGCGGAAAAAAACCCTTCTAGAAAGATGGC
>NW_006203764.1:1432847-1449452 GCF_000334495.1 Tupaia belangeri chinensis
CTGAACAAGACCCTTCTAGAAAGAATGCATGTTAGGGCCATGATAACGAGGTTTGGCATTAGCCTTGGCGGCTGGGTTGGAGTGTGCTCAGGCTGTGGAAATCCACTCTGACAGTCACTTATGACCTGTTCTGGCCTGGGCAGAGACCAGGTTGCTACAGGAGGGGGGTTTGGATGAGAACAGGGAGGGGAAGCTCGGTGGGACTGGTCTGAGAGCGTGTGCTGAGGCAGACGTCACAGACGCCAGACAGCTACATCGGGGTGAGCGTGAGGCCTAACTAGGGCCACCAGCTGGTGAGTCGGGGTGAGCCCGGGCTGCAACTGTAGCTCAGAAACCCGAGGGAGCACCCTGGGGAGCCCAGCCAGTAAAGGACCTGAGGTGGGGGCAGTGACCATAATGCTCTACAAATCACCCGGACCAGCGAGGCCCTCGGCACAATGGGCCGTCCGGGAGGGGTATTATTACTGCTAACAGGAATTACTAGTGCTAAGGGCGCCTCAGAGGCCTGCTGGGTTGTAAGGGTATTATTACTGCTAAAGGGTACTACTGCCACTAACAGGTATCCTTACCGCTAACGGGCGCCTCAGAGTCCTACTGGTTCGAAGCCTCTTGGGGCAGGAATTGCATCTTTACCCATCTCACCCCTCAGCACCCAGCCAGGCCCATCAGGCACCCCGGGTCGTGGAGTGAGTGAATAAATGGAGGGAGGAAGGAGCCCAGCCTCTTTTGCTAGGTCTAGGCACTGAAACCCTCCCACTCATGTGGCCATAACAGAGAATGGCCTGAAATGAGCTCTGTCCTGGTTTTTTGTTTTGTTTTGTTTTGTTTTGTTTTTTCCCTTAAACTACATGATTTATTTATTAGAAAATGATTTTTTTAAAAGAATTATTTATTTAATTTTATTTATTGTTGATTTTTATTTGCCGTAGGTACATGAACTTACCGGGGAGAGAGAGAGAGAGGGAAAGTGAGAAAGCAAGCTGTCAGGCCTTTGCTAATGGGCAGAAGGACCACACGAGAGCACAGCGTGGAACGAGGGTGCAGACGTGAAAGGCCGGATGTCAGACCAGGCGGCCCCTCGGTCACTGCCAGCTACGAGCCGTCATAGGCGCTGTGGTCAGAGAGAACTGGAAATCAACGTGGCAGCTCGGCGTTTCCCCACGTGGCGCGGGCTCACAGCGAGTGGTGCCGGCATGACTCCTCTGAGAGTGGGTGTCTGCCACGCTCCGTGAGCCGTGTTACCTTCCTCAGATGGGGATTAGAAAGCCCCGGCGGGGGGAGGACGCCAGTTCCACCCCACACACAGGGAGCTGGGTTATGTACAGCTGGCTGTGGTTTGAATTCTAGCCCCAGCAGCTTGAGGAACATGCCGGGTGCATGTGTGAACCCCAGATTCTGATGGGAGGAAGAGATAGAGGAAAAGGATTAGTGTGGGCATGCCCCACGGGGAGGAGTTTCCCTCTCTCTCTCTTTCTCTCTCCCTCTTTGTCTCTCTGGCAAGTGCACACTCCCTCTGGCAATTGAAAACAAAATACAACCTTGTGGAGACAGCAGGTCTGGGGTCTGGGTCTGACCAGCGAGTCCCCTTTCTGCTCATGGATCTGAGACCTACTCACATGCGCCAGTGGGGACGTGTGCATGCAACTTTTCTGGAAAGCTGTTTGGCGGGATGTATTAAGAGCCTTAGATCGAGTCCCGCTCTGCGATCCAATGACTCCACTTGGCAGTACCCACCCAAAGCTGTGGTCAGCAACGTGCACGACACACCGACGAAGCCTTCTCATGGAGGTGTATTTTTAATACCAAAAGTGGAAAAATGAAAAAAAAAATCAAATAACTCACAATAGATTGAATAAGTACAAAATGGCCAATCCACATTATGAAATAGTTCCGTATTAGAAAAATCCCATTTCTGAGCCAGCAGGTGGTGGGTGGTTAAGATGCTGGACTCTCAAATGGCTGGCTGTGGCTCAAGGTCCAGACCCAGTGGCTTGAAAATCATGCCAGGTGCATGCGCATGTGTGCCTAAAATCCTGAGAGGACAAGAGGAAAAGAGATTGCAGCACGGCCATCCTCCCCGGGGGATTTCTCACTTTCTCTCTGTCTCTCTCCAACAAGCACACTTGTCTAATGGCAACCGCTCCCCTCCCTGAAAATTGCATTTCCAAGAAAAATGTATCGGCATGGGAAAGTGCTCACAATGTAGGTGGGGGAGGAATTTGAATTATTTTACTTTTTAAGTAGAAATGTTGAGGCCAGCAGGTGGCATGGTGGTTGAAGCACTGGACTCCCACAGGGCTGACCATGGTTTGAGTCCTGGACCTAGTGGCCTGCTTTCTCACTTTCCCTCTCTCTCTCGTGAGCACATGTGCCCTATAGCAAAATAATAATGATAATAATAAATTTATTTTTTTAAATAGGAATGTTTAGGCTCCAGCAGGTGGCATGGTGGTTAAGGCACTGGACTCCCACATAGCTGACTGCAGTCCAAACCCGGGACCTGACAGGTTGAAAATCACACTGAGTGCATGTGCAAATGAGCCCAAAATTCCAAAAGGAGAAGGAAGGAGAAGGGATTGTGGTGTGGCCACTACTCCAGGGGATGGCTTCTCACTTTTCTTCTCATAGTCTCTTTTTATCTCTCTCCAGCAAATATACACATCGTATGGCAAAAATCTTATAAAGAATAAAAGGAAAGGGAAAAAAAGAAATGTCTCAACACTGAAAGTGCATAAGGTAAGAAATTTCCGGTTTGAAGCATTGCAATGGCCCTCACATTATCTCTCATGCGTCCTGAAGACTCATTTGCACAGGGTAGAAATTTCTCAGAGAAGGTACAGCCATTGGAGGTTATGTATGTTTCCCTCATCATCTCATGCATGCCTTGCAGATGTTGCATGGCTTTAATTTGCATTCACAAGTATCCACTAGTGGTGGCATTAAAACACACATGCCGGTTACCATCTGTACTTCTTGGTTCGAAAGATAGACAGGTTTCACAATGGCATTGTAAATGAAAAAGCCCACAAAATACAGAACTGCGCACGGTAGCATGAACCCTCTTTGGCCAAAGAAATGTTCAGACATGGTTACTGGAGGGACAGATCATCAACTGATCAGTGGAGGTTACCTGCCTCAGATGCGGTGATAGGCTATTTTTCTGATTCTTTTCCCCAATTTTTCTATTGTAAGCGTGCACTGCATTTTAATCAAGCCATAGCAATTTTTCAGTCCAAAGGGAAAACTCCTCGAACTCTGCAAGGACTGAAGTGGGAGTTGCTGAATTACAGAACTGGCCTTACAACCCCTGCCCCATGTGAGTGGACTCTAAGGCTACGTGGTCTCTGCACAGGTGAGGCTGCGTGCTCAGCTGCTCTAAGAAAGGGACTCCAGAATACAATGGCTTCCATGACAGGGAGTTTTATTTCTCTTTCTTGTGGCAGTGGAGAAGCATAGGAGTGGTCCTGGAGCTGGTGATGACTTTCATCCCGCCAAGTCCTTGCCAACCGAGCAGGTGGCCGCCTTGCCATCCTCAACACATGGTCCCAGCCCTGAGTCCTGGTGCTGCTTGGGCACTTCCAGTGGGCAGGAGGCAGAGGCAGTGAAGGACTAGGGACTTCCTTCTTAAGGACATGCCTGGGAGATGCATCCTTGGGCTAAAATGGAACCCAAGGGCACATCTTGCTGCAAGGGAGGCTGGGATATGCACTATCTTGCGGGATAGCAATAACCCTGCTAGTGTCACAGGGCATGGGGCACAGTGTGTGTGAGGACAGGTGGGTGAATTTGTAGTATTTATAGTGACAAAAGAAAGATGACAATGAGTACTGGGGTGCCACTAGCCAGTGGACAAAGTAAGGACACCGGCTCATGAGTGCAGGACACTCTAGCTTTTTACATTTCTTTTTAACAGTTTGCTGTAAGGCACGTGCATTAGCCAGAGACACAGAGAAAGAGAGACAGCACTGCCCAGGTGGAACAGCCAGGCTGCAGTCTCTCAGTCTCCTCTCTGGATTTGGGGCATATGTGCCAAGATGCCTAGTGTGTTTTTTCCAGCCGCTTGGTCCGGGACTCAGTTCGCATAGTCAGCCACTTGGCAACCAGCCTCCTTAACCACCACACCACCGGCTGGTCACTCAGCCACCTTTTCTGAGTCAGCATAAAATGTGTAATATCCACCCATGGAGAAGCTTCCATGAGGATTCTGGGCACGGTCAGCCTCGAGCCAGCCTCCCCACTGTGCACCCAGCAAGGCTCTCCATAGACAACCTTCTGGAAGCACTTGGAGATCAGAGCTGTTTCTACATTGTTCTTCCAGCTGCAGACTGGGGAACGTTTCTCACTAACTCTTCCCAGGACGGCGTGTGCTTGTCTGATGGTTTTCACCACGTGTTTACGGAGCACCGGGTCTATACTGGGTATTCCATCTCTCACGTGTCCCCCAGCCTTCACACTAACTTGCGACACTGTTTTATTGTGCCCACTTTGCCCATGAGGGAGCAGAGGCCAGGTAGTCAGAGGGCGAGTTGCCACCTGCAACCGGCCTTCCAGGCCACAGTGCTGGCAGGCTCACCGCCACCCCACGGCTGCCTTTTTCTCCAAAGCCTGGAAAAGTTGATGGGCCCGGCTTCCGTGAAGCTCCGCAGAAACCTGCCAGGTCTGCTCGTCTGAAATAGTTGTGGTCCTCTGCTTCCTGGAACAAAAACTCCCGCTTTCCTGAGTGGGGACCAGCCATGAGCCCACCCTTTATTTCAGGCACCCATAAATCATTTTCCAGGCCTTTCCGCCGGGCAACTCTGCCTCAGAAGCGCAATGTCCCATGCAAGGTGACTGCTTAGCCTTCTGGACCCCATCAGCCAGGCTAAGCCAAACCAGAAATGTCATGTGGAGTTGCGAACCTAAAATAGATTACTATCAAGACCCAAACACACCACCCGGAGAGGAGAGGGGGCACAGACAGCCTCGGAGTGCAGTTTCCAGGTTTCCAGGCCTCGCAAAATGGATAACTTAGTGAGCCTGTCCCCACAGCCATTCCTGGGGTTCCTCGCTATGGGAGCTGGCTCGCCATATTTTTTTTCTTTTAAATTTTTGACCAGATTCTAGGTGGGGCACAAACTAGGCCCCTGGAAGGTCCATGCTGGAAGCTTATCTGGGTGGATTACCAGATGCCATGTTGGTGACAGGGTGCCTGACCGCAACCTCGAGTGCTCTGAGAAACAACCCCATGGCGAAGGGACATTTTATCTGATGAAACATAACAGCTCTCGGCCCAGCAGCAGACCCTATGATGACAGAGAGGAGCAGAAGCGCCATGCGGCCCTTGTGGGGCATCCCTGGGTGGGCCCTGCCGGCCTTAGGCACTTCCTGTGCGCCGGCTCACTCGCTGTCAGGAATGATGCCTTCATGTTACAAAGGAGGCACCTGAGGGTCAGCAAAGTAAAAGACCAAACTCACCTCATGGAGAACAGAGGGGAGATGTGGATTTTTTGTTTGTTTGTTTCTTTTGGAGAGGTTTTTGCTATAGGGCACGTGCACTCACCAGACAGACAGAGAGACAGAGAGACAGAGAGACAGAAAGTAAAAAATCACCCCCCAGGGGGGATGGCCACACCGCAATCCCTTCTCCTCCATTCTCCTCTCGGGATCTTGGGCACGCATGCACACGCACCCGGCGTGAGCTTTAAGCCACCGGGTCCGGGACGCGAACCGTGGTCGACTACGTGGGAGTCCAGCGACATAGCCATTATGCTAACTGCTGGTCCCAAGATGTGGATTTTAACCCTGGCTTGTAAAAATAATACCAGTTCCTATTAATTGAGGGCTTGCTGTGTACCAGGCCATGGGCGAAGCCTTTCTAGGAATGAACTGGCTTGTGCCCGTTGCACGGTGAGATGGTCACTCACGTGCCCATTCTACAGATGGGAACACCAAGGCCCACGGAGAGAGGCACAGCATCTCGCACCAGGTGAGACATGACAGTTCGCAAACCAGATGTGGACACAGGCAGTGCCCCGGCCACTGGCCTTGACCACCATCCACTGCCCCTCTGGAAAGCTGTCCGTGCAATGCTGCATGAACAGGTGCACACAGGTGAGGGCCTGTGGGCGCCATATGGCCTTTGAGACTCAGGAGGGACCTTGGTGAGCCTCTCTCCCTGACTCTGTGCTGCTAGGTAACCAACTTAGACATGGATGGGGGAGTGATCAGGCCCAGGTTTCTAGGCTGCTCAGCTGCACCGCTGGGATTTGTTTCTGGGACCAAATTCAGGGACCCCTGCCATTGTCTGCATCATCTGTTCACCCCTGAGTCAGCTTTCATCTCAGCATCGATACCAATAGAAATGGGATGCAGGTTGCAAATGCACGCCACATACATAAATAGGTATGCATGTATGTATGCATGTATGCATGCATGTATGCATGCATGTATGTATGTATGTATGTATGTATTCACTACTGGCTACATCTTTTAAAAGTACAAAGAATGGGGCCAGCAGGTGGCATAGTGGTTGAAGTACTGGACTCTCACATGGCTGACTATGGTTTGAGTCCCGGACCTAGCGGCTTGAAGATCACGCCAGACACAGGTACGTGCGTGCCTAAAATCCCAAGAGGAGAATGGAGGAAAAGGGATCTCAGCGTGACCATCGCCCCTGGGGAGTGATTTTTCACTTTCCTTCTCACCATCTCTGTCCCTCTTTCTCCAGTGAGTGTACGCACTTCATAAAAAGAAAGAAAGAAAGAAAAAGAAAGAAGAAAGAAAGAAAGAAAGAAAGAAAGAAAGAAAGAAAGAAAGAAAGAAAGAAAGAAAGAGAAAGAAAGAGAAAGAGAGAAAAGGAAAGAAATTTGTAAACCATGCATCATTTTGCATAGTTTTTCGGGGTTTTGTTTGTTTGTTTTTTGATTTGCTATAGGGTGCATGCACTTGCTGGAGAGAGGCAGACAGAGAAAGAAAAAAGGAAGGAAAGTGAGAAATCCCCCCCAGGGGGGATGGCCATGCTATAATCCCTTCTGCATCCTCCTCACGGAACTTTGGTCATGTATGCACACATGCCCAGAGTGATTTTCAAGCTGCTAGGTCAGGGACTCGAACTGTGCCATCAGCCGTGGAGGCAGCCACCTTAGCCTCCATGTATCTGCTGGCCCTGTGTTTTTACAATATTTGCTTTCCATAAACTTCTTTTTTTTTTTGGAGAGGTTTTCGCTGTAGGGCGCGTGCGCTCACCAAACAGAGAGAGACATAGAGACAGAAAGCGAGAAATCACCCCTCAGGGGGGATGGTCATGCCGCAATCCCTTCTCCTCCATTCTCCTCTCGGGATCTTGGGCATGCACGCACACGCGCCCGGTGTGAGTTTTAAGCCACCGGGTCCGGGACGTGAACCGCGGTCGACTACATGGGAGTCCAGGGACATAGCCATTACGCTAACTGCTGGTTCCCTCCATGAAATTTTTAAAGACTCCCTCATTTTTCCCCAGAAAGAGAGAGATAGGGAGAGACAGAGAGAGGCATTTATTATGAAGAATTAGCTCACACGGTAATGGAAGTCAAGACATCCCATAGTCCAACATTTTCAAGCTAAAGATCCAAACTGTTACAGTAGTGTGATGTATTCGGAGTCTGAAGACTTGAGAGCCCAGAGGAGCCAATAACGTGACCCCAGTCCACGGGCGCGAGGAGATGAGGTGACGAGTTCCAGCTCAGACACAGGGGTGGGGGAGGGCTTGATCCTCTAGAATGGAGAGTCCCTGACCGCACTGTGGAGGGCCACCTGCTCCCTGCAGCTAGTAACTCCAGCGCCAGCCTCGTCCAGACACTCTCATGGACGTGCTCAGCAGTGGTATTTCATCTGGGAAGCCACGGCCGCTCAAGAGGTCTTGGGGCACAGACCAGTACCTTTGCTGTGTGGGCCCATGTACACTCACACGGGGCCACTGCTTGGCCCCATTGTCACTCCTGTCCTGGTTGGAGTCTACAGTGTGGGTCATCCCTTCCATGGAGCTCTCCTCCTGGTTACCTCGTCAGCATCCTTGAAGCTCAGAAACGATGTCTTTTAAGAAGACTCGGACTCAGCCTGTGGCCTGATGGTTAAGGCAACTGGATCCCACATGGCCGAATGCATGGTTGAGTCCTTGTCGCTTGGGAAACACACTGGGCACGTATGTGTGTGTGCCCCAAAATTCCAAAAAAAAAAAAAGAAAAAATGAAGGAAAAGGGATTGCCGTGTGACCATTCCCCATGGGAGATGCTTTTTCTCTTTCTGACTCTCTCTCTGAGTCTCTGTGTCTCTCTGTCTCTCTCTGGCAAATGCATGTACCCTCTGGCAAATGAAAAAGACAGAGAGAAAAATACTTCTCTATGCCCTGGAATTTCTTTTCTACAAATAAGGGAAGGTCCAATGAAAACTGGTATAAACAAAAGGCAGAATTTCTAATCTGCAAAGAACAAAAAGTCCAGAAATGAACCAACTCCTGTTTAATTTTGCTAGCAGTTTAATGAGCTAAGACCATGTCCCCTACTGCTGGTGAAGACAAGGGACAGAAAATAAAATGAATCCTCCCTAAAGTGATTTTGTTTTTCAGTCTGAGCGAAATCTTTTGCAGAAACTCCTGGCCCCGCCCACTCCAGAGGACTTCCTCTCACATCTAATTGGTCAGAACTGTGTCATATAGCCCTGGTTTAACCAATGGCTCGGACCAATCAAGATTCACTCTCCTGAGCTGGGGTGAGTCAGTCTTCGGGAATACAGGGCCACAGTTTTGAAATGATAATGCACTGGAAGTCATGGTTGTGGGGAGGAAGGAGGAGAGGGAGGGAGAGAGGGAGGAAGGTCTGTAGGCCATGCCACCAACAATGTCTTCCTAGGTTTCCTAGTGGGGGCCGCCTGTCTGGATTCCCACAGCTGGCGGTGACCCCTCTAACACAGGACACGTCCCTTGGTAAGGGTTCCTCCATAAGAGCAGGAGGCATTAGCATATCCATTTTCCTCTTTTGCATGGGCCTGACACCTGGTAGGAGCTCAACAAATATTTAAAGAAATAAGTTTCCTCCCCCACGGCACATTTGTAAAGTGCAATTTACTCCCTGCTTTGAATACAGAAGACGAGATGGTTCATATCCAACTCTTAAATTGTCCACAACTTGTGCTGGGCACACCTCTGGGTCCTGGGTATCTTCTGCAGAGTCTGAGCCATAGGACACATGGTAGTTAAGATACCTAACACGGTAGGTTTCATGCGCTGCAGCTATAAGAAAATGCTCTCTGCTCAGCCCAGTGTGGGTGACCCTTTCACACGCGAGGTAAGATGCAAGACGAAAGAGAGTAACTATGTAAGATTCTATTTGTGTATAAAGTTCAAAAATGGCAAAACGAAGTCTTGGTGATAGAGGTGAAAAGTGATTACCTTTTGTGCTAGGGCACAAGGGAGCCTGGTGTGGGCTGGAGAAGTATGTGTGTGTGTGTGTGTGTGTGAAAAGTGCATTGAGCTGTAAACTGTGGTCTATCTGGACAACGAGATATTATTTAGTACTAAAAGGAAGTGAGCTATCAAGTCATGAAGAGACTTGGAGGAACTTTAAATGCAAATCACTAAGTGAAAGAAGTCAGTTTGGAAAGGCTACACGCTGTGAGTCCAATGATATGACATTCTGGAGAAGGCGAAACTATGGCAACAGCAAAAATATCAGTGGTTGGGGCCAACTGGAGCGTGGTGGTTGGGGCGGCTGGGTCCCATGTTGCCAACTATGTTTTAAGTCCTGGACTGGGCAGTTTGAGAAACACACTGGGTGCTCGTGTGTGAATACCCAGGATCTGTAGAGGAGAATGGGGGAGAACAGATTGTGGCATGGCCATCCTCCTGAGATGTGCTTTCTCAATTTCCTCTCTCTCTCTCTGTCTCTCTCTCTGTCTCTCTCTGGTGACTGCACATGCCCTATAACAAAAAACATTTTTTGAGGTTTTGTCATAGGGCGTGTGCACTGCCAGAGAGACAGAGAGAGGGGAAGTGAGAAGTCATTCCCCCAGGGAAGATGACCATGCTGCAATCCCTTCTCTTCTGTTCTCCTCCTGGGATTGCGGACATGCATGCACATACACCCAGTGATTTTTCAGGCCACCAGGTTTAGGACTTGAACTGTAGTTGGCCATGTGGGAATCTTACGCCTTAACCACCACACCAGCTGCTGGTCCCCCCATAGCAAATTAAATATATATGTATCAGGGGTTGTCAAAGGTTGGGATAAGGGAGAGATGAATAGTGGAACACAGAGGATCCTTAGGGTACTAGAACTACTCTGTATGATGCCACAGGGGTGGGTACGCCGAGAGTGAACCCTAACGTAAACCACAAACTTCGGGGGAGAAGGACGTGTCAGTGCAGATTCACCAGTTAGGCCGAATGCAGCCCTGGTGGGAGTGAGGATGGCAGGGGGAGGCTGCCTGGGGTGGGGCAGAGGGTACGTGGAAAATCTCTGTACTGTCTACTCAGTTTTGCTGCGAATCTAAAACTACCCTTTTAAAAAGTATGTATGTGTATATATATATATATTTTTTTTTTTGGAGAGGTTTTTGCCATAGGGTGCGTGCGCTCGCCAGACAGACAGAGAAAGACAGAGACAGAAAGCGAGAAATCACCCCCCAGGGGGGATGGCCACGCCGCAATCCCTTCTCCTCCATTCTCCTCTCAGGATCTTGGGCACACACGCACATGCGCCCAGTGTGAGTTTTAAGCAACGGGTCCGGGACGCGAACCGCAGTCGACTACGTGGGAGTCCAGCGACATAGCCATTACGCTAACTGCTGGTTCCCAAAAAGTCTGTATTTTTAAGGCATATTGTGCTGAAATAAAAACAGAAGGGTATTCTCCTTCCCTGATACCCGCAGCACACACCACAGGCTAACAGAGCCAGGGCCTGGTCCAGTGGGGTGCTCGGTGCTCTGGGATGCAGTGGGGCCCCGGTGAGGGCTTGCCTGGCTTCATCTCAGCCTGCCTCAGGACCGCATTCATACTAAAGGTTTGCTGAGTGAAGAAATGGGCTCCTCCGAATATCGCAAATCCCCCAAGTGAAGCACTCTCCCGGCTTTACAGAAAAGGAAAGCAAATCCTGGAGGGGTGACAGGCCTGAGGTCACACAGCTGGCAAGGGACAGAGCCAGGACTGCGCAGGCTGTGTGCTCTGTCTCCCCCGATTTCCACTGAAGTTGAACCCCAGAGAGCTCAGTGTTCCGAAGATGCACGGGTGAGATTACTCAGACGCGTTTTCCCACTGTGCTGAGACACAGCTACAGTGCCCTGGCTGGAGCTGTGAGAAGGGAGAGAGCAAGCCCAGATTTAACCGTCAGCCTGTCAAGGGTTTGACACCGTGATTCCCTGTCACCTGGTAACTACTGAAAGGTGTAATATTCTGCAACCTTTAATTTTACCTTTTACAGGAGAGGAAAACAGATAGGAAAAGGTAGGGTGCAATCTGAGACATGTGCAAATTACCCCGACTCTTGATAGCCCGTGCTGCTGCCCGCCTGGGCGAGAGTCCTGTCCCCGGACAGCTCGGTTGACGGCTATCAGCATAATTGCTAGGCTCAGCCCGCCCCTCCGCCCCTCCTTCCGGAGCGTGGCCCTTGCTCAAGGTCAGCTGAAAGTTTTCAGTCTGAAAGTTCCCAATGCCAAGCAAGCCGTCTCAGGGACAAGACGGTCTGCAGCGAGACAGCTTACCCCAAATGAAACGGGGTGTGTGTGTGCGCACACACCCGCACGTGCTCACACACACACTCTGCATGAACACTGTGTGTTGTGTGAAGATGCCTGAAAAGCAGGTGCCATGAGAGGAAAAAAGTCATCAAGTGAGACACCTCAGAGAGCGATGGTCCGGAAGCCGGAAGCCGGGCTGGGGTGGTTAGGGAGTGCGTGGGTGATGGCGTCGGGCGTCCTGGGTGGCCAGCTCTCCTGAGAAGTTTGCCTGCGACAGGGAGCAGAGAGTGCGGGCAGCCGTAGGAGAAACCCATTGAGGAATATGTTTGAAAATGTTTGTATCGTGGTAAAATATAAAACAAAAAATGGATCGTTTTAACATCTGTAATTTAGCGCCATTAAATCCATCGTGTGGCCGTGCAGCTGCCCTCACTGCCTGGCTCTAAAGCACCTGGCCCTGTCATCCCCTAAAAAGACACCCCTACCTGTCCCACCTGTCCCCTCTCCCGGCAACCGTCAATCTGTTCTGTCCCTATGGACTAACCAGCTCTGAATATTTGATATAACAGGAATCTACACCGGGTAGCCATTTTTGTCTGGCCTCCTTCCCATAGCATGAGGTTTTCAGGGTTCTTCGGTGTCCTCGTGTGTGTTGTTCTTCAGTGTCCTCGTGTCTGTCATAACCCTACTCATTTTTGTTTGTTTTGTTTTAAATTTACCCTAGGGTGCATGAGTTCACCAGAGGGAGAGAGAGTGAAAGCACCCCTGGAGGCGGATGGCCACGCCACAATCTTTTCTCCTCCATTCTCCTCTCAGAATCTGGGGCACATGCACATGAGCGGGCATATTTTCCAAGCTATCAGATCCGAGACTTGAACACCTCAGTTGGCCATGTGGGATCCAGTGCCCTAACCACCACGCCACAGGCTAGCTCCTTATTCCTTTTTATTATTTTTTTTTTTCTGGAGAGGCTTTTGCTGTAGGGCACGTGTGCTCTCCAGAAAGACAGAGAGAGACAGAGAGACAGAAAGCAAGAAATCACCCCCCAGGGAGGATGGCGACGCTGCAATCCCTTCTCCTCCATTCTCCTCGGGATCTTGGGCGCTCATGTGCCTGGCGTGAGTTTAAGCCACCAGGTCCGGGACTCGAACCATGGTCAAGTACATGGGCGTCTAGCAACATAGCCATTACGTCAACTTCTGGTCCCACTCCTTACTCCTTTTATAGAGTAAAAAGTAATGCCTCTGTGTGGACCTTCTGTGTCCGTTACCCATCTGTTTACCATCGGCCATCTGAGTTATTTCTAACTAACTATTGCAGACAGTGCTGCTCTGAACATTCAGGTAGGAGGCCTTTTACACACCTGTTGTGAGGAGTGTGGACCTGGGGGCAGAATTGCTAGTAATTGTGTTTACCCCGTGGAGGGTGTGCCCAACTCTTTCCAAGGTCAGCTGAAAGTTTTCAGTCTGAAAGTTCCCAATGCCAAGCAAGCCGTCTCAGGGACAAGACGGTCTGCAGCGAGACAGCTTACCCCAAATGAAACGGGGTGTGTGTGTGCGCACACACCCGCACGTGCTCACACACACACTCTGCATGAACACTGTGTGTTGTGTGAAGATGCCTGAAAAGCAGGTGCCATGAGAGGAAAAAAGTCATCAAGTGAGACACCTCAGAGAGCGATGGTCCGGAAGCCGGAAGCCGGGCTGGGGTGGTTAGGGAGTGCGTGGGTGATGGCGTCGGGCGTCCTGGGTGGCCAGCTCTCCTGAGAAGTTTGCCTGCGACAGGGAGCAGAGAGTGCGGGCAGCCGTAGGAGAAACCCATTGAGGAATATGTTTGAAAATGTTTGTATCGTGGTAAAATATAAAACAAAAAATGGATCGTTTTAACATCTGTAATTTAGCGCCATTAAATCCATCGTGTGGCCGTGCAGCTGCCCTCACTGCCTGGCTCTAAAGCACCTGGCCCTGTCATCCCCTAAAAAGACACCCCTACCTGTCCCACCTGTCCCCTCTCCCGGCAACCGTCAATCTGTTCTGTCCCTATGGACTAACCAGCTCTGAATATTTGATATAACAGGAATCTACACCGGGTAGCCATTTTTGTCTGGCCTCCTTCCCATAGCATGAGGTTTTCAGGGTTCTTCGGTGTCCTCGTGTGTGTTGTTCTTCAGTGTCCTCGTGTCTGTCATAACCCTACTCATTTTTGTTTGTTTTGTTTTAAATTTACCCTAGGGTGCATGAGTTCACCAGAGGGAGAGAGAGTGAAAGCACCCCTGGAGGCGGATGGCCACGCCACAATCTTTTCTCCTCCATTCTCCTCTCAGAATCTGGGGCACATGCACATGAGCGGGCATATTTTCCAAGCTATCAGATCCGAGACTTGAACACCTCAGTTGGCCATGTGGGATCCAGTGCCCTAACCACCACGCCACAGGCTAGCTCCTTATTCCTTTTTATTATTTTTTTTTTTCTGGAGAGGCTTTTGCTGTAGGGCACGTGTGCTCTTCAGAAAGAAAGAGAGACAGAAAGCAAGAAATCACCCCCCAGGGAGGATGGCGACGCTGCAATCCCTTCTCCTCCATTCTCCTCGGGATCTTGGGCGCTCATGTGCCTGGCGTGAGTTTAAGCCACCAGGTCCGGGACTCGAACCATGGTCAAGTACATGGGCGTCTAGCAACATAGCCATTACGTCAACTTCTGGTCCCACTCCTTACTCCTTTTATAGAGTAAAAAGTAATGCCTCTGTGTGGACCTTCTGTGTCCGTTACCCATCTGTTTACCATCGGCCATCTGAGTTATTTCTAACTAACTATTGCAGACAGTGCTGCTCTGAACATTCAGGTAGGAGGCCTTTTACACACCTGTTGTGAGGAGTGTGGACCTGGGGGCAGAATTGCTAGTAATTGTGTTTACCCCGTGGAGGGTGTGCCCACCTCTTTCCCAGGGGCAGCACCATCTTAGGTTCCCACCAGCAGCCTACAAGGCTCTGATCTCTCCCCATCTTTGCTAACACCTGTTATTCATATTTTCCATATCTCTAATTTGAAACTTCTTTCTTTCTTCTTTTTTTTTTTTTTAATTGCCCAAGGGTTCATGCATTTGCAGGGGGGAAGGAGAGGGAGAGGGAGAAAGCACCACTCAATGGGGCATGATCACGCCACAATCCCTTCTCCTTCAAGTCTCCATTCTCCTAGGGTTTGGAGGCACGCATGTGCACGCACACACTCAACATGTTTCTCAAGTCACCAGGTTCAGGATTCCAACTATGTGGGATCTGACTCCCTTAACCACCAGACTATGAGGCCAGTCCGTGGGCTCTCGGGCATTCACATGCATGCCTATGCATGCCTAGCACGTGTCAGGCTGACGGAGCTGGAGACAGAACCGTGGCCGCTGCATGGCATCTGGCTTCTCTTGAGCTGGTATAGTGCTATACCGCGGAACCTGCCTGGCCCCGGCTCCAGCTTCCCTGGCTTCACAGAAAACCTATCTCCAGATAAATCTCATTTATCCCCATTCGGTTTCCAAATTCATTACACAGAGCCAAAGTCATAAAACAGTTAAAAACGACACACCATGGGGCCAGCAGGTGGTATAGTGGTTAAGGCGCTGGACTCCCACGTGGCCAATCGTGGTTTAGCCCCAAACCTGGCACACTGATTCCATATGTGTGTGTACCCAAAATCCTGAGGGGAGAATGGAGAAGAAGGGATTATAGTGTGGCCATCCCCGGAGGTGGGTGGGGGGGGATTTCTAGTTCTCTGTCTCTTTGTCTCTGGCACACACACGCACTCTATAGCAAAAATCTCTCTCTCAAAAAAAAAAAAAAAAGACACACCATTCAAACATAAATGTTATGCAGGCTCAACACCTGCTCGCACGTTACAACAGGTCTGAAAGGACACGCGTGCTCTCGGATTTCAACGGGTTCGCTGTGACCGATGGAGTTGTGGGCGCCTATTATGTTTCCCTTTGGCTTGTCTAACTTTCTAGTCTTCCTACAAGCGCGGACATTGCCTTTGTAAAAACCGTGACCATCTCCTCCGTGCAGGCTTGCTGTGTCCATTAGAGCCAGGATGTTACGCGGCTGGTGATTATCATGGACATCCTTCCTGGGAAACGCTCTTTCCTCGCTCTTTCCTCGAGGGCCCAGGGAGCCCACGAGACCACCCCTGAGGCTTCCTCGGGCCCCCCACCCCTCCTCCAGAAGCTGCCCTGCTCAGATTGGCCCTGCACCTAGAGAGCAGGGCTGGTCTGTGCACAGGAGAGGCCGCACAAGAATGAGGGGCCGTGGCCGCTGGGCTGTTTCCCTGATTTACATCAATTTACATTCTGCTCTCGGTAATCTACATGAAAATCAGGCAACCTCCACCTATTCCACTGAAATCAGAAGAGGCTGAGGGGGCTGTGGGATGATTTACTGAGAGGCTCATCACTCAACAGACCCTGGGCAGATTAATTTGTCAACAAAAACGGGGGCTGGCACTGTAATCAGGGCACCTAACACTCTGTCCTCTGCCCCAAATTGGATAGATAAGTGGGTATCTGCGCTGTTAGCCTGAACGTTTTGTCTGACTTCGTTTTCCGTTTCCGTCCCGCCTATAAGAAGGTGGTGTATTTGTCCATGTCGGTATCAATGCCCTTCTCTCACTGGGTCCTCTAACAGTCATTACCGAGGTCTCTGTGTATCTGGCAACTGTTCCTCGTGCCAGGAGAGAAAGTGACAGCCTTTGTCTCCTCTTTGCACTTGGATCTGACATCCCTGCTCTTGTGCTGTTTTTCAAAATGAGTCCCACGTAGGTGCGACATGCAGGGCATACACTTCCAGCGCTCAGCCCTACCAGCACTGCGTACTAGCGTCTCCATCGTGACTAACATACGGGACGGTTTTAGTGGCCTGGAGGTCCTTCATGCCCCCCCC
>NW_006203764.1:1449483-1459078 GCF_000334495.1 Tupaia belangeri chinensis
CCCCGCTGCCCCGCTGCCCCGCACCACAGATAACCTTGTTTTGACTTCTTTTGCCATCAGTTAGTTCTGGCATGTTGGAGCTTCTGATAAATGGAATTGTGTAATAGGTAGACACAAAAGACTATAGACTGCAAAATTCCATTTATGGAGGGTCAGATGCTGGCCAGACGTTTGCTGTTCATCACTGTTTGTGAGCTTCAGCAGTTATTGCATGTGTCGGTGTTTATGCTTTCTTATTTCTATGTAGTATTTGATTATATTTATTTATCTGTGCTTATATACCATAATTAATTCACCGCTCTCTGGCTGATGGGCACTTGTGTTACTTCGGCTTGGGAAGATGAATACAGCTCTTATGAACATTCTTCATCTTCTTCTTTAAGTCTTTGGTGTAGGGTGCATGTGCTCACTGGAAAGTCACAGAGAGAGAGGGAACGAGAAATCACCTCCCGGGGGATGGGCACAGCACGGTCCCTTCTCTATTCTCTTAAGATTTTGGCCCAGAGTGATTTTCAAGCCGCCAGGCCCAGGACTCAAATCACAGAGTCGGCCTGTGGGATCCAGCCACCCCCACCTCCGAGCCACCTGCTCGCCCCTCCTTTGAACATTCCTCTACAGGGCACTGTCTCTTGGGTGTGCCCCCAGGGGTGGGGCTGCGGCAGAGGCTGGGCCAAGGTTTACCTTTGGTAGTACTGTCCCTCCAGGCCGTGGAACGCAGCCTCTTAGGTTCCTATTCCTGAGCCCCTGCTCACTCCTGCCTCCACCAAAGAGGCTGGACAAAGTAAGGACCCACTTGGAGGCCCCCCTTGCCTGAATCCTTCCCGGGGGCATCTCCCGGCATCACTGCCTCTCTGTAGTCATCTGCGTCTCATCTGCAGTTTGCCTCACACTCACAGAAACCGCCTCATGGCCCCCTTCTCTAGACCCCAACTCTGAGCCCCTCCCTAGAGGTCTGGTCTCAGACCCACTTCTCGGTTATAACAATTCCAAACTCATTCCTTCGTTTCCCAAGCCCAGGGCTGACAGCTGCTTCCCGCAGTTACAGTTGGCGTCAGACCTTCCTGTTCTCCTCTCACCTTGTGGGGTACCCAGGTGACAACTCCCAGGCTGATCACTCTCTCTCTTTTTTTTTTTTTTTTTTTTAATTACCAGAGGGTGCGTGTGCTCCTTGGACAGTGAAGGTCAGAGAGGGAGAAAGAAGCACCCCCCAGTGGGGCGTGGCCACGCTGCCTGGAATATTTTTCAAGCTGCCGGAGCCAGGATTGAACTGCGGTCCGTCTTGTGGGATCTGGCTCCCTCAATCACCAGTCCAGCGCAAGACAGAGTATTTAGGGGGCGGAGGTGAGTGACATTTTGGTGCAGACTGTAAGGAGATGTGTAAGTAAATGAGGGAAGGGAAGGGTGTGTTTGGCAGAGGGAACAGCATGTGCGAAGGCCCTGTGTGAGAAACACGAGGTGCAGCTGAGCATCGTGACAAGGGCCAGTGCTCAGAGGTGCGGGTGGAGAGATCTTGCTGGCTGCAGGGGGTGCCGTGCGAGCAAAGGGCCTGATGGGCCACTGCCAGGCTTGGACATTTATTCTGAGCAGGCGTGGTCAGTCAGGGTTCTCCAAAAAGCAGAACCGAGAGGGGCGTGGAGAGCTCTGCTCCGGAGATCTGGTTCGTGAGCACAGCGGCCAGCAAGACCGAAATCCACAGGGCGGCGGCCGGAAGGCTGGAAACTCGCTGGCGGTGATGCTGCAGCCTGGAGGCAGAATTTCTTCTTTTTCCGGAAACCTCGTTTTCTGCTCTGAGCCTTCCACTGATGGGTGAGGCCTGCCCACATTATCAAGCCATTATTTATTTACTTAAAGTCAAACAACTGGAGGTGTTAACCGCTCCTACCGAAGACCTCCCCAGCAGCGCCTGGAGTCATGTTGGATAACTGGGTTGGAACATAAAACTCCCCGTCATGAGGCTCCTTGGCTTGTTGAACTGGGGTATTTTCTTACTTATTTTGTAATTAAAAAAAAAAACAATTTTTTTTTGCCAGAGAGAGAGAGAGAGAGAGAGAAAGCACGCCCCATGGGCAACGGTCATGCTGCAATCCCTTCTCCTCCATTTCTCGCTCTCTGGGATTTGGGGCACACATGCACACGGCCGGAGTGTTTCTCAAGCTGCCGTGTCTGCCATGCTAATTGTGTGGTTGGCCGTGTTGAATCCAGCCACCTTGACCACCAGGCCAGGGGCTGGCCCTCTGACTTAACTTTAAAAACATTTTTTAAATTTTTTTTGCTATAAGGTGTGTGCACTGGCTGGAGAGTCAGAGAGAGAGAGAGAAAGTGAGAAAACACCCCCTAGGGAGGATGGCCACATCACAATCCCTTCTCCACTCTCATCTCAGGATTTTGAGCATGCATGCACATGCGCCCAGCGTGAGTTTCAAGCCACTGGGTCCAGGACTCGAACTGTGGTTGGCCATGTGGGAGTCCAGCACCTTAACCACCACACCACCTACTGGTCCCCCTCTGACTCACTTTTACCTGACATGATCCACTTGCTTTGAAAAGAATTCCTCTGTGGAGAGCAGACTGCAGGGCATAGCTGGGTGCCACAGGTAAGACCAGTCAGGAGGCCACTGCGGGTGCCAGGTGTGGCTGCCAGGAGGGGCCTGGGCCAGGGTGGCGGTGTGGAGGCTGTAAACGCGGTGGCAGGAGGTGCCAGCGAGGAGGAGGGACCTGCAGACAGTGCTGATTGCTGTTCTCCAGGAAACCAGTCCGCTGTGCTGTCTGGCACCGGCACACGGCAGGTGCACAGCCTAGGCTTGCTGACAGCAATGGAGGGGAGACGTAGCTGGGAGGACTCCGCAACTGCAAAGCACTGTGCGAGTGTTCCCTGTGACCGCCCACAGGCCTTCCCTGCCTGCCCCTCCTCCGAACGGAAGCACCGTTTAAGGAAACTCTGGCGCGGCCGGAACCCCGCTTGCATCTCTGACACAGCTTGCTGCGTTTACATGCAGGAGTCTCTCTGGCTTCCCTTGACCCTCCCTCGAGTGCAGCAGAGCAAAGGTCACTGTCTAGGGACTGCCCTGCAGAGAAGGGCCCCTGGGTTGGCTGGAATTCAATTCTCTGCTGTGTCCTAAATTCCTATTCCCCTTTAACCCAGAGAGCTCATGGGAATGTCACTTTGCCTCTGCAGTGTTTCCGATCTGGGAGCTGAGAGGCGTCCAAGCATCTTCTATCCTTGAGGGTGAATTAAAGCTTGAGGAAGAGCATGAGGACCTGCACCCTGAAATCCCACCACTTACCACATGGAGGGCCACCAGCCCCTTGCACTCACGGCCAAGCCGGCCAAGCCGTTCTTCAGAGTTCTGAAATGTAATAGGGAGGAGGAGGAGGAGGAGAGAAAGAGAGAGTGGCTAAGAAAGGAAAACAGAAGTGTCTGTGTTTACGTGGCAAGCAGCTCCTCATTCCTGCCGTACAGAACCAGGGCGTTCTGGAGGTGGCAGCTACCCGGCCCCGGTCCCTGCCGTGTTCAGAGCAGCGAGCCGAACTTCTCTGATGTCAATGAATCAAGTACTTCGCCCACAGCAACTGGGCGGAAGCATTTTTCCAACGAGTGTGCGTGCAAGTTTCACTTCTCCACGAGAGGTACATTAGATGGAGATGTTAGTGTCAGTCCACGGCCGTGTGTAAGGATAATGATTCCCCACAGCAGCTACTGCCTTCTTTCCGTCTCTCCCCTACCCCTGCCTCTGAGGTTTAGGTCTTACAGAAATTCTACCCAGGAACAAGCAAGTACACGCAGCATTCCAGATTTCTTCCAATATAAGAGCTTCAGGACGGTCTGCGATTTAACTTCAGTTTGGGGTAGAACAGAAGACCTTCTGGGGTCGCTGGTGGAGTCACCCTTTCTGATCGTGAGAGTGATACAAATGCCCTCGTCCTCCTTTTCATCCAGCCTGCTGGGTAGCTCGGTGCCAGAAGTGCATACACCTTATAGTTAGTGCGAGGAGTCTATTTTCCCAATTGACCCTTCCGCTAAGTCCAACGTAAGCTTACCCACCTTGTTTCAGAAAGAGGCAGGATGCGAACAAAGACTAGTTTCAAAGTAGTTTTTGTTTTTAGTGGCTGTTGCTCTTAGAATGAGAGCTGGCCAAGGCACAAGACAATAAATGACACCAAAAAATTAGGGCAGAGAAGACAGAAGGGAAATGACTCCTGGTGGGCACAATGTGTAAGCACTTTGCACAGTTTAAAAAGGTAATCCGCTGGGGCCAGCAGGTGGCGCAGTGGTTAAAGGCACTGGATTCCCACACATCTAACTGTGGTTCAAGTTCTGGACCTGGTGGCTTGCTTTCTCACTTTCTTTCTCTCTCTCTCTCTCTTTCTCTATATCTCTGGTCAAATTGAAATAAACAAGCGAATAAATAAATAAATTTAAATAAAATAATTGTTTTCTTAAAAGAAAAAAAAAAGGTAATTTGCATAGAAGATCCTCTAAGATGGCACGGCTGAGTCAAGTTTCTCTGACCTCGGGGCTCATGTGTGCTCCTCACTCACAGCACTCCTCAGATGGCTCAGGAGAGGGCGGCTGGTAATGGAGTACGCCTGCAAAACACAGTACTACGTGCAACAGGGCAGAGAGAAGCTCTGGCTGATGTCAGCAAGGAGGTACAAAGAGAGTGGATTGCAGGTGAACACATTGAATATAACGAGGCCAAGAGATCTATCCATCCTCCCATCTATCCATTCATCCACCTATCCAACCACCCACCTACCCATCCACTCATGCACCCATTCACCCATCCACCCACTCATCCAGCCACCCATCCATCCATCCATTCATCCACCTACCCACCCACCCATTATCCATCCACCCACTTATCCATCCACCCATCCATCCATCCATTCATCCACCCACCCATCCACCCATTATCCATCCACCCACCTATCCATTCACCCATCTATCCACCATTCATCCACCCACCCATCCACCCATCCATCTACCCTCCCATCATCCTTTCATCCACCCATCCATTCATCTAGCCATCCATCCATCCACTCATTTGTCTACAGTTGGCCATGGGAAATCTGGTTTCTTAACCACTAGGCCATGGAGCCAGCCCCTAACCTCCTCTCTTGTAAGAACACCAGTCCTGTTGGATTAACTGAATTGCCTCTTTAAAGGCCCTACCTCCACTTTCAGTCAAATTCTGAGCACTGGAGATTAAGGCTTCCACTGATGCGGATTGGGGGACAGTTCAGTTCCTAGCAGCCAATGTTACCGAGTGCTACCCTGTGTGAGGCACCCTGTGAGAACGTAGCAGGAGGAGCTCACGACAACCCGAGAGGGGCACATCGTTGTCCTCGCTCTGCGAGGTCAGGACTCAGGGCGTAAAGAAGCTGAGTGGCTTGCTCACCTGCACACAGAGTAGGTTGGAGGCACTGGATTCCCACACATCTAACTGTGGTTCAAGTTCTGGACCTGGTGGCTTGCTTTCTCACTTTCTTTCTCTCTCTCTCTCTCTTTCTCTATATCTCTGGTCAAATTGAAATAAACAAGCGAATAAATAAATAAATTTAAATAAAATAATTGTTTTCTTAAAAGAAAAAAAAAAGGTAATTTGCATAGAAGATCCTCTAAGATGGCACGGCTGAGTCAAGTTTCTCTGACCTCGGGGCTCATGTGTGCTCCTCACTCACAGCACTCCTCAGATGGCTCAGGAGAGGGCGGCTGGTAATGGAGTACGCCTGCAAAACACAGTACTACGTGCAACAGGGCAGAGAGAAGCTCTGGCTGATGTCAGCAAGGAGGTACAAAGAGAGTGGATTGCAGGTGAACACATTGAATATAACGAGGCCAAGAGATCTATCCATCCTCCCATCTATCCATTCATCCACCTATCCAACCACCCACCTACCCATCCACTCATGCACCCATTCACCCATCCACCCACTCATCCAGCCACCCATCCATCCATCCATTCATCCACCTACCCACCCACCCATTATCCATCCACCCACTTATCCATCCACCCATCCATCCATCCATTCATCCACCCACCCATCCACCCATTATCCATCCACCCACCTATCCATTCACCCATCTATCCACCATTCATCCACCCACCCATCCACCCATCCATCTACCCTCCCATCATCCTTTCATCCACCCATCCATTCATCTAGCCATCCATCCATCCACTCATTTGTCTACAGTTGGCCATGGGAAATCTGGTTTCTTAACCACTAGGCCATGGAGCCAGCCCCTAACCTCCTCTCTTGTAAGAACACCAGTCCTGTTGGATTAACTGAATTGCCTCTTTAAAGGCCCTACCTCCACTTTCAGTCAAATTCTGAGCACTGGAGATTAAGGCTTCCACTGATGCGGATTGGGGGACAGTTCAGTTCCTAGCAGCCAATGTTACCGAGTGCTACCCTGTGTGAGGCACCCTGTGAGAACGTAGCAGGAGGAGCTCACGACAACCCGAGAGGGGCACATCGTTGTCCTCGCTCTGCGAGGTCAGGACTCAGGGCGTAAAGAAGCTGAGTGGCTTGCTCACCTGCACACAGAGTAGGTTGGAAAGCCCAGGTTCCAAGGATTCTGAAGGTGCAGAGCCTCCCTCCTGTCTGCTACATGACACCCTCAGAGAGAGCAGATATCAGGACCTGGATGGCCACTGGGACCTCAGGGAGGACTGGGAGCCATGGAGAGGCCTTCGACCCAGCCATTGGCCCACTCGGGATAGCTTGGGAGGTTCTACTGAGCATATAGGACTCAACTCCTGGCTGCGTCAGGGTGACATCTTGTCACGTGGCTTTCCAAGTCACCAAATCCGCATCTCTAGCCAGGCCTTCCCCAAGCTCATACCCTCCCTGGAGGCCCAGGAGCCCCAACACCCTCTGGCCCTCTCCACTAGGGCAGGGCACTGCCATGCACAAGGCTTCGTCTTTCCTTCATTCCCTGCATTCGTAGGATCTAGCAACCTTGCCCACCAAACGAATCCCGAATCAGCCCACAACACCCCGTTTCCACAGGCTAACCCACCCTCATCTGCCCCCTGGACTGTCTCCCTGCTTCCTTCCTCTCGTGCCCTCTCCACCACACCTCCAGAAGTCACTCTGTCAGCAACTGGGAAGTGGCTGAGGTTGCACCCCCAGGCAAGCTAGCAAACCAGCATGCCAGCATCATGGATCCCGAGAGGACAGGAGACTCATGGGTCATTGACATAGACTGTGCTACCTAGGCAGCATCAGCATACTCCCCCCAGCGTCACAGCCCCAGTTCCCTGGGGACAACACGACAGGCCAAGGCAGGGGCATTGCAGGAGAGGAGCTCTGAGCTGGGGGACCCACCATGTCATAGCAAGCCGGAAGTAGACCTGCTTTTTGTCATGGAGGGAGACAGCCTTATCCCTCAGAGCCACCTTGCTGCAAACACAACCTGGGAAGTGGCCCAGGTGATGAGCAGCCAGAACCCTGCCTTGGGACGCACCCAGCAAGGTGGTGCCCATTGGACTGCGAGCCTGCCTCTCAGGCCCCATGGCCTGGCGCCAGCCTGCCAAGGAGCTTCTCAGTGCTTTGGAAACAAAACCTGGCATGACTCAGCTCAATACCAGGGGACGAGCACTGAGTGACTCAACGTTGTGCTTTAAACTCGAGGCTTCTCTTTGTAGTGGCCTCTGGGAATATGGACAGGGGCACCACAGCATGACTGAGGGGAAAACTGTGGTGAGAGATGGAAAGTCTTCCCATATAGAGAGAGAGAGAGAGAGAGAGAGAGAGATACACACGTTATATTAAGTCATAATATATATGAAATGTGTTTGTTTTTTAAAAACAACCTATGTGCTGGGACCAGCAGATGGCATAATGGCTATGTTGCTGGACTCCCACGTAGTCAACCACGGTTTGTGTCCCGGACCCGGTGGCTTAAACTCACGCCGGGCGCGTGTGCGTGCGTGCCCAAGATCCCGAGAGGAGAATGGAGGAGAAGGGATTGTGGCGTGGCCATCCCCTGTGAGGGGTGATTTCTCACTTTCTGTCTCTATGTCTCTCTCTGTCTGTCTGGTGAGCACACGCACCCTATAGCGAAAACCTCTCAAAAAAAAAAAAAAACTGGTATGTTTTTAGTCATTTACTTGTCCCTCCTGGAGGGATATTTAAGAGTTTGAGTGCTTCATCTGTGGACATAGACTAACGTGGGTTCAAGTCCTGGTTCCGCCCACCCCTCATCTCTGCCCTATTAATCTGAGTAACGGCAGGCATGCTTTTACCTAAGGGCACTCTCAGAGTGAGGATGGGCCCATCTGGTGGGAAGCTGACAAGGGGCTTTCAGATACAGCGTTTGCAAGGAGACGAGTCCCTCCCAGGGTGTTGCATTCAAGGCTTGGCTGAGGAGAGGCCGGCCAAGGTGAGGCCAATGGCAGCTTGGTTCCTGACGCAGGCGGGTTCTTAGACTTCTCACACTGCCCCCCACTGGAGGAGGGAGAAACCTAACGCAGAGCCAAGAGGGTCACGAGAGGATTGACGAGGAGTATTAATGAGAAGTTGAAGATGGTGAGAAGATGGTGACCTCTCCAAAAGTGACAGAGGATCCACAGGACAAAAGAGCTGGCCACCAGTGGTGGGGAGGCGGAGGACGATTAGCAGCGCCTGGTGCTGGCTGAGAGGGCAGGAAGGGGAGGCTGCTCCTTAGCGGAGTGGAGGGAGCGAGTTCCCTAACCTCTCTGAGCCTTCGGAAGAGACCACGATCATCTTTGCATCAGCAGCCGGGGAACAGCAGGAGTGACAGACCTGAGGAGGTCGGACCCTCTCCCGGGGCGGGCTCTGGGGATCTGTGCACTGCACTGCTGCCCTTTCAGCCACCAGAGGCTGTCTGAGAATTGGCTACGAAATGGCGACTGGATTTCCGCTGAGCAGGAGCGGAGTGGAGTGTTGCTGGTGGGAACCCAAGGTCGGGGAAATAGCTCGGCCGCCATTTCTTAGGTGCACAGGGGACGTGCAAGCAGTTGTCTGTCTACCTGCCGGACACTGCCTGTCCCCTTGCTGGGTCAGGCCTGTGCTCGCACCAGGGCCAGGGCTGCACCCGGTTCTCTAGCAGAGCCCCAAACACTGCAAATCTATTTTCAGGCTTCCTGATTATGTGACGACAGCTCTGGTTTAGCCAATTAAATACCATTTTCATTCACATATATCAGGCCCCAGACGGGGAATTTGTTTTAGGAGGACTTTCCCCTCCGGTTTCTATCCCCTCCACAATTTCATTTCCACCGCTACTTTGAAGTCATAAACCAGGCAGGCTCTCGGGACTCCATCTGAGCTGGACGCCGGGGGCCCAGCAGGTCCTGACCCCATGGAGTTTGGAGGCTAGTGGAGGGACGGAGGTACTCGACTGCTCCTCCGGCATGACCGAGCCGCCCCTCACTGCTGGGCACAGTCTTTACAGTACAGTCGGACACGGGACCAGCGGCAGCCCAGGCCTGCCCCTGCCCCTGCCCCTGCCCTCAGGGAGTTCTGTTCTGCTGTGTGGAAACAAATAAGCAGAAAGCAAACGACACTACACAGCTCTACCACTACGCGACGCTCTGAGAGCTACAAAGGATGGCCACAGCAG
>NW_006203764.1:1459106-1468550 GCF_000334495.1 Tupaia belangeri chinensis
CTGGCCAGTGGCTGTGTTCTCTCAGAGGCGCTTGCCACCTGAGTCCCTGAAGACCAGCTGGACAGGCCTGCAGTGGAAGGCTCTGTTTTCCCACCTGTAAAATCAGATACTAATGACAGTCGTGGCTTTATGGAGCTGTGGTGAGGATGAAATTGGATCACGTGTGGATTCACTATGTGTCAGGTGCCTGGCACATAGTAGGTGCTCAGGAAATGTCCCTTGCTGTGCTTAGTTTTGCTGTTCTTTCTTGTGTCTTGGCTTCCCCAGAGCTGTTGGGCTGGACAAGGTCTCTACACAAAGCTGGCCTGAAGAGATGACCACGGAGAAGTCGCTGAACGGTCCCAGTCTGGGACAGCCTGATGCTGGGTCACGAGCACAGGCCTGGGGTAACTTAGGTTCCATTCCAGTTCTGCTCCTCCTGGCCTGAGTCTCGGTCTTCCCACCTGTACTACAGGGTGATGCCAGCACCTGACTCAGATGTGTATGGGGGTTTACATGAGTTAAGACTTAGAGATGGCTCTGTGAATTCCCAGTATTTGTTGGGTTTTTAAAAAAGAATTATTTTTGTATAATTTTATTTATTTGTTTGTTTGTTTTAATTTGACCAGAGAGAGAACAGAGTGAGAGAAGGGGGGAAGCAAGAAAGCAAGCCACCATGTCCGGGACTTGAACCATGGTTGGCCATGTAGGAGTCCAACTCCTACCACTTGCTGGTCCCCACTTTTAGTGTTTGAATGGTGGTGGTGGTGGTGCCATGTAATTATCTTTAATGGCTTTGGGGGTGCATCCTAAGAGCTCCATAATAGATAGATTTGGTGTCCTAAAACAGAGCAGCTCTCGCTCTCACAGTCCTGGAGGCCAGAAATTCTAAAGAAGGATGTTGGAGGGCTACCCTCCCTCTGGAGGTCCCAGGGGAGACTCCCTGCCTCCTCCAGCTTCTGGTCCTGATGCCGCGTCCCGCTCCTCTCTGCATCCACCTCCACAGCCTCCTCCTCTTCGCAGGACAGCAGAGGGGCCAGCAGATGGCGTGGAGGTTAAGACGGCTGGACCCCACATGGCCGACCTTGAGGTTCACGTTCTGGACTGGTAGCTTGGAAAATACGCCAGGTGTATGTGCATGTGTGCCCCAAACCTGAGAGGAGAGTGGAGGAGAAGAGATTTCATGGCCATCCCCGGGGGAGGGGAGGATTTCTCACATTTCTCTCTCTGGTGAGTGCACACACCCTATAGAAAAATAATGCCCCCAAATCCAGAACTTTCTGAGTGCCAACATGGATACAAGTAGAAAATGCCACCCTTCACCTCACATAACAGATCCCAGTCAAAATGCTGCAATACAAAAATATTATGTAAAATTACTTTCAGGGCATATGTATAAAGTATGTATATCTAAAACATATACAAAATTTCCATTTATATTGAGATTCCCATCCCCAAGATATCTCATTATGTGTATGCAAATGTCCCGAAATCGGGACCAAAAAAAATCTGAAATCCAAAATCTGATTCCAAGCATTTTGAATGAGGGACACTCCAACATATGTTAATCCTGATTTGAAGGGACATATGGATGGGGGGGGCACAATCTCTAAAAGGCTTAGTCTAGAAAGATTAGAGCATTTCCTTTCATTTTACGAAGTCGTTCTGCTGCCCTGGTGCCTCTGGTGGCCTGCCCTGGGCTCAGGCGGTGCTCCTAGGCAGCTTCTGATGTGGCTCACACTGGGGTTCGGAGTCAGGACCACATGCGCCCGGGGCTCTCGCCGTCCACTGACTGCTGTTCTAGCCCAGCTCATTCCTGGTGTTCGGGGCTGTCCTGTGCTCACCGGCCTCCACCTGCCTCAGGCCAAGAGCACAGTACCTCCTGCCCAGTCCCTGAGCTGTGGCCACTAAAAGGTGGGTACAACCACTCCTGGTTTAGGTGAAGGCTCTAAGCCTGCTCTCCAGAAATGTGCTCGAATCCAGGGAGGCTGTCAGAGCCGGCAGCACATGCTCTTTGCAGGTCTGCCCCGACAGAGGGCCGCCCACTCACGGCCCAGGCAGCAGGCAGAGATTCCTCTCAGCCCTGGAGCCCGGGAGCCTGGAGCCCGTGTCAGCAGGGCCCTCTGGAGCTGCTAGGGAGGAGCCGCCCTTGCCTCTTCTTTTCTGACAGTCGCAGCAATCTTGGGGTGCGTCACGCCAGCCTTGGCCTCTGTGGTCACATGCCGTTCTCCCCATGAGTCTCTGTGTCTTCACTTCCTGTAAGGACTGCAGCCATACTGGGATAACAGGGAGGACTCACTGCTACATGGTAGGAGGACTCACCCTCCTCCAGAACCGCTGCCTCTTCTTCCCTTTCTTCTTTTTAAGGGTCTTGCCACAGGGCGTGTGCGATCACCAGAGAGAAACGCAGAGAGACAGTGACAGAGAAAGTAAGAAGTCTCTCCCCAGGGGCGATACCCAGTTGCAAATCCTTCTCCATTCTCCTCCTGGGGTTTTCAAGCCACTGGGTCCAGGACTCAAAGGCGGCCAACCATGTGGGAGTTCAGCTCCATCACCACTACGCCACCTGCTGGCCCCCTTTCTTTTCTTTTTTTTTTTCTTTTTTTGGAGAGGTTCTTTTTTCGTTATAGGGCACGTTCGCTTGCCAGACAGACAGAGAGACAGAAAGCGAGAAATCACCCCCCAGGGGGATGGTCACGCCGCAATCCCTTCTCTTCCATTCTCCTCTCGGGATCTTGGGCACGCACACACATGTGCCTGGTGTGAGTTTTAAGCCACCGGGTCCAAGACGCAAACCGCGGTCGACTACGTGGGAGTCCAGCGACATAGCCATTACGCAACTGCTGGTTCCCTCTTTTCTTTTTTAATTGCCAGAGGGCACAAGCACTCGCCAGAGACACAGAGATGGGGGGAATGATCCCCCCATCGTGGGGCGTGGCCACAACACAGTCCCTTCTCCTCGACTTCTGCATCCTGTTGGTAGTTTGGGCATGTACACACAGGTCCCCGGGATGTTTTTCAAGCTACCAGGCCAGGACTTGAACCACAGTCTGCCATGTGGGATCTGGCTGCCTTAACCCGTAGGCTTCAGGAACAGCCTGGACCTTGTCGTAATTTAATCCACAAAGTCCATATTCCCAAGTACAAATGCATTCAGGTTCTAAGAAGGACGTGACGTTTTGAAAGAAGAAGGACATTTTTACGTCAGCCCACGGCCCAGCAGAGGGGCAGAGTCCATCCCCACCTCTGTAGCAGGGGGGCCCTGGACAACCAGGTGGTTTTTTCCAGATGCCAGCATCAACCAGAGATAGAGCCAAGATCAGTGCCCAAATTCCCGACACTGTATCCAGTCTCCAAGGATGTGAGGGACAGTTGGGGTGACATCGGTCCGTGATCCAGCGCCAGCCCTCTGCTGAGGACTCTGGCCCGACCCATGCACCTGCGTGCCCCAGCCACGGGCCTATGCAAGATTCTCTGCCTTCCAGGAATCTCTCACCTCTTCTTACCTCAGTGGACCCTGTCACCAAAGGAGACAAGCGCTCTTGGTTCATTTTTCTCCCTTTCAAAAAAATAAATTCATAAATGGTCCTTGGCAAGCTGTTTACTACCTGGCTTTAATGGCCTGTTTATTACCTCGAGCCTGCGTCTGTTAACACGCCCCCTCGTCATTTTCCCTCATTAACTGTCAATTTGGAAGCCAGTTTTGGCATTAACCATGCCTAGACCTAAAGGCTGCGGACAGTTGATTTTACGACTGCGCCTTGTCTTGGAAACGCGGAGGCCTGTCGTCAAGCAGGAGGGCTGTGAATGGAGGTCTCGGCCACAGACACGGGGCTGCTGGCAGGGAGGCCAGGCGGGTGGATGTTGGGGCCCGAGACAGCAGCGTGGGCTCCAAGGATGGGCTGCCCTTCTTTTGGTTGCAGGGGTAGGAGCATGTTTATTTACTTATTTTGTTTTAAGTTTAGCTATTTCCTTGAGCAAGAGAGACAGAACCCTCAACCGAGTTTGATGTGTAGTCCACCCCTGGCCTCAGCCAGCCCTGGGTCACAGCCACGAGCACCCCCGAGTATTCAGGGAGGTCTCTGACTGTGACCCAGACCCTCCCCACGAGGGTCGGCCTAGAGGAACATGGCGTTTTACCGCTGTACTACCATCCAGCCCCAGAAGTCTGTCTAGAAGGAAGGTCAACGTGGTGACTTCAGAGGGGGATTATAAAGAATCTGATCTGGGGGTAGCCAGCAGGTGGCACAGTGGTTAAAGCTCTGGACTCCCACGTGGCTGACTGCAGTTTGAGTCTTAGACCAGGTGGCTTGAAACACACCAGGTGTATGTACATGTATGCCCCAAATCCCAAGAGGACAATGGAGAAGAGACTGTGGTGTGGCCATCTCCCCAAAGGGCGATTTCTCATTTTCTGTCTCTCGGGCAAGCACATAGTCCCTACGGCAAAAATCTCTCAAAAAACAAGAGTCTGCTCTGGGGTTAGTCTTGTGGTCTAGTGGTTAAGGGAGCCAAATCCCAGCTGACCAAGCAGTTCAAATCCTGGCCCTGAAGACTTGGAAAACGTGCAAGGTGCATGAATACATACGCTCGAAATCCCAAAAAGGCAGAGAAATGGAAGAGAGGAGATTGTGGCGTGATCACCCCACCGGGGTGCTTTCTCCCTTCTTCACTCTCTTTCTGTCTCTCTGTCTCTGGCAGTACACATGCCCTCTGGAAAAAAATTTTAGGAAAGAATCTGGGACCAGCAGGTGGCGCAGTGGTTAAGGTGTTGGACTCCCACGTAGCCAACCACGGTTCAAGTGACAGATCTGGCTGCTTGCTTTCTCACTTTCCCTTTCTCCCTCTCTGTTCAAATAAAATAATAACAAGTAAAAATAAATACACAAATAACTCCACCTTCTCCCTGCCCCCCAGGAAAAAAAAAGAGAAAAGAATCTGTTATCTGTAATAAAAAAGTTGCACTCGTAGGAATACACAGAGGAAAATAATGCCTTGAAAACACCCACAGCAGAGTCGTGCGCCAGCTGGGTCTGATCTCCCAGGTCTCCCACCCGTCTCCATCTGCTCTGTGCTCGACCCTCGCTGGGCACAGGGGATTCAGGAATGAATGAGACGGCCCTGGCCCCTGAGCTGCACCTGGGTGAGGAGGGAGATGTGTACGTGGGTCGCAGCAAGCCAGGGAGCTCAGAGTCTGCGAGGCCAGAGAGGACCAGGCTGCTCAGAGATCGTCCCCAGGAAGGACGAGCCTGGAAAGATGGCATGAGCCTGGAAGGATGGGACCTCCATCACAGGCCACGAGAACGTGAAGACAGAGAGAGACACATGGAAATGGAGTGGGGGTAGCACACAGCCTGCTCTAAAACACGCCTGCCACACGCACACACCACTGGGTCTGTGCACACACCCCTGGGCCCATGCACACACATGTGGGGCCACACGCCCACACCACCTGGATCCGTAGTTCAGGGGAGAGGCTGGAGAGGCTGCTTTTCCAAGAAGTCCACAGGGGAGGCTTTGCTGCTGTCCAAGGTCTATGCTGTGTTATTGGTAATGCTTGCTTTCGTGGCCTGGTGGGTATGCATTTTACAGTCTTCAGTACATGTGTTATGTATCATAATTAAAACAAAACAAAGCAAAACAAAACAAAAGGACCTGTTGAAATGTCACCTTCTCTTAGAAGTGTTCCTGGATTCCGCCCTGTGATCTAGTGGTTAAAGGACTAACCATAGCTAACCTTATGGTCCAAATCCCAGCCCTGGCAGCTTGAAAAACATGCTGGGTGGGGCCAGCAGGTGGTATACAGGTAAAGGCATTGGACTCTCACATGGCTGACCGTGGTTCGAGTCCTGGACCCAGCAGCTTGAAACTCACATCTGGTACATGTGTGTGCATGCCCCCAAATCCCAAGAGGCGAATGGAGAAGGGATTGTGACACGGTCATCCCCCGGGAGGTGAGCACACATGTCCTATAGCAAAATCAATAAATCAATAAATAAACATTTTTTAAAAAGATAAAGAAAGGAAGAAAAACATGTGGGGCACATGTGTGAGCATGAGCCACATCCTGACAGAGAATTGGAGGGGAAGGAAAGGGGCTGTGGAGTGACCCTGCCCCATTGGAGGGGGTTTTGCTCTCTCTCTGGTAAGTACCTGCTCCTTCCGCTTATTAAAAAGGAAGTCCTTGTTATCCTCCTCAGCCCACACACCCTCTTCCGGGACCCAGGGCAATTTTTTTTTTTTTTTTTTTTGCTATAGGGCATGTGTGCTCACCAGAGACAAAGGGGGGTTGGAAGTGAGAAATCACCCTCCCCGCCCCCAGGGGAGATGGCCACACCACAAACCCTCTTCCTGCAGTCTTCTCTCAAGATTTTGGGTATGCACATACTAGTGCCTGGCTTGATTTTCAAGCTACTGGGTCCAGGACTCAAACTGCACCGTCAACCATGTGCACACCTTAACCTTGATGCCACCTGCAGCACCCCCTACCATACCCCCAGGGTACTCTGAGCAGGAGTTATAAACTGCAACACCTACAGGCACCAGCAAGTGGCAGCTCTTCCCGAGGCTGGCAGGAGAGACCCACACAGGCCATGAACAGAAGACTGACCACCACCTGCAGGGATGCAAGCCCAGGGCCACCACATCTAGCTTTTCAAGAGAAGTTGGGTGCTTAGATTTTTGTGTAAAATCCAACTTTCTTTCCCAAAGGTATCCATGGACTGGAAGGGGTCTGTGTGTTGCAGCAGCCCTGACTCAACTCATGGACCATCAGTTCAGGATCTCAAACACACGAGGTCCCGAAGGTGGTGCTGATCTGCAGTCCGGATGGGCCAAGGGTCACCGTCTTCAGCGATGATAATAGTCATTGCAACCAGCTCCATAGCAGCTGCTCTGCCAGCTCCAACTCTAAGTGCTTTACATGAATTAACTCATGTAATCCTTGCAAATTGTGTGCCAGACACTGTGCTAAGCTCTTGAGGTATTTTTATCTGGTAGAATCCCTGCAAAAATGCTCCAGAGCTATTAGCCCCATCTAAGTCTGAAAACAGCCAAGTCTCAGCAGTCAGAGGACTTGCCTGTCATGGGAAGCTGGAGCCGGGAGCGTCAGCCCAGGACCATGTTCCGGTCACTCAGATCTGCAGCAAATGTGCAGTCTCACTCCCGCAAACCCTGTGACTTTCCTTGAGCAGGGCATACAAGCTCTCTTTATCTTCACTTTTCATGTCTACAATATTGCCTGGGTCTTAGGGATGGAGGGAGAATTAAACTGGGCAAAGAAGACAGTGTACTGGAGTCAGCAGGTGGTGTGGTGGTTAAGGTGCTAGACTCCTACACGGCCAACTATGGTTCAAGTCCCAGACTTGGCAGTTTGGAAATCATGCTGAGCACTTGTGCATGCATGCCCAAAATTTTGAGAGAATGGAGGAGAAGGGATTCTTGTGGCCATCCCTCCTATGGGGTGATTTCTCACTTTCCTTCTCTCTGTCTCTCTCCAACAAGCACACGTGCCCTGTGACAAAAACCTAAAAAAGAAAAATAATAAGGCTGTGTACTTAGTGTGACCCCTGGCACAGAGGAAGTAAACACTAAATATGGTCCCTCCACCTGGACTAGCTAGCATGGCCGCGTGCCTTCCAATGAGTTCACTAGCATCCCCACGTGGGGTTTTGAAATCATTGTATACCTGAAAACTAAACGTTTGTGAAAGGTGGAAAAGAGACTAGAGAGGGACCAGCAGATGGTGGAATGGTTGTGTCACTGGACTCCCACGCAGTCAACTATGGTTCGAGTCCCGGACCTGATGGCTTAAAACACGCCAGGCACATGTTCTTGCATGCCCAAAATCCCAAGAGGAGAATGGATTGCAGCATGGCCAGTCCCTCACTTTCTGTCTCTCTCTGTCTCTCCAGCAATCGTAGGTGCCCTATAGCCTAATCTCTCTAAAAAAAAAAAAAAAAAGACTGGGGAGGAGAAGAACCTGAGCTGGGCGCTCCCCACCAGCCCTATGGCTACCGCCAGCCCGCAGGCTGGGAGGGCTGGGAGGGCTGGGAGTTCGCGGAAGCACCCGCTGGCCTTGTCCAAAGCTTTGCCTCTCAGTCCCTCAACCGCTTCTTTTGCCCCTGGAGGCTTCTAGCTTACCGTAGGACCAAGCTTTGGGAGCCCGATAACTCATGCTGGGAAGGGACCCCACCCCTTGATAAAATCACTCTTTGTTAAACCCCTTGCCCTTCTGTTTAATCTCATTAACTTAATCATTATTCTAGAATGCCCTAAAATTCTACATTTTTTATCTTCCTATTTGCAAAACAGTTCTGCCCATCTCCTATAATATACTGAGCCAGTCTCTGGGTTCTCACCTGAGTCTCTGCGGTCCTATCACCCTGATATTTGAATTGATATCCTCCCCGCCAAACACACACAGACACACACACGCACACACACCCCTCAAAGCCTCCTCAAAGCAGTAGTGACCTATTTCTTAAAGCAGTAGGGTCCTTGGGTAAGGTATCTTTTTAAAAAAATCTTTCTTCTAGCACAAAACTCAAGAATCAGCCAAAAATCAAAAGAATCGATCTGCTTATCTCAGGGTATGGGAGGCTCCCTTTTTAATATCAAAAGTGTTTGCAAAGGGTGTTTGCCTTTTTTACGTGGATTATAGGAATTGATCAGGGCTCTGGATCGCAATCCCTTGTGGCAGCATCGTCCTTATCTCCTCTCAGTTCGCCGCCTGTTTGTTCAAGGTGAATTTGATGAACGACAGGCCTTAATTTTACTCTCATCACATCTTTGTTCAGAAAATGCTTCCTTACTCCTGACTACCCTCCTGTTACTTCAAGTGTTAAAGCCGTGTCTTTCCATTTACACATTTAACGTATCCGAACCTAGTTTTTAAATGTGACAAGAGAGGGACCAGCAGCAGTTAGCGTAATGGCTATGTCGCTGGACTCCCACGTAGTCGACCATGGTTCGAGTCCCAGACCCGGTGGCTTAAACTCATGCTGGGCACAAGTGCGTGTGTGCCCAAGATCCCGAGAGGAGAATGGAGGAGAAGGGATTGTAACATGACCATCCTCCCTGGGGGGTGATTTCTTGCTTTCAATCTCTCTGTCTCTGACTGTCTTTCTGGTGAGCGCACATGCCCTATAGGTCTCCCCAAATAAAAAAACCACACCCCAAAAAAAAAAAAAAAAAAAAAAAAAAAAGAAAAAAGAGAGAGAGAGAGGTAAGTATCTGTTTTCGCTTTCTTTCTTCCTTTGTAGATAGCCAGGGGGCTTTGGAGTGTCCAATTATTGCTCCTCTTTCTCCCGTGGACCGCCACGCCTCGCAGTCCCCTATCAGGTTACAGATTCATTTCCGAGCTTTCCTTTCAGCTTCGTGGGTCAGGCCTCCTTGCCAATGGCATACCACCACAGTCCGAATAGATCCACGATCCATTCCAACAGCTTCTGGGCAAGGCGCCCT
>NW_006203764.1:1468578-1489770 GCF_000334495.1 Tupaia belangeri chinensis
TGCCTTGGCTGTTCTTGGCCCTTTGTTCTTCCACACGTAGTTTGGAATCAGTTTGGTCAATTTCTTGAAAAATTCAGTTGGGATTTGACGGAGATAGTGTGATGTCGATGGCTTGACTTGGTGGTTCTTCTGCACCTCGAATCTCCCTAGGCATGAACTGAAGCTATTTTTTCACGTATTTATGACTTTGTGGCTTTTTTCTAACAGTGTAGGATTTTCTCTACAAACGTCTTCTATTTAAAAAAAAAAAAAAAAGAATCACCCCCAGATGTCTTTTATTTTTTCTTCTTTGGCTATTATAAAAATCACCCCCCAGGGGGGGGATGGCCACGCTACAATCCCTTCTTCTCCATTCTCCTCTCGGGATCTTGGGCATGTACGCACACGTGCCCGGCGTGAGTTTTTAAGCCACCGGGTCCGGGATGCGAATGGCGGTCAACTACGTGGGAGTCCAGCGACATAGCCATTACGCTAACTGCTGGTTCCAAAGGATACCATTTTTGAAATTACTTTTTCTAACTTCTGTTAATGGTGTATAGAAATGGAATTGTTCTTTATTTTTTTTAAGAATTTTTTTTATTTAATTTTTTTCATCTTTTTTTTTTTTTTTAATTTGACCAGAGAGAATCAGAGACAGAGAGAGAGGGAAAGTAAGAAAGCAAGCCACTAGGTTCAGGACTTGAACCATGCCTTGACCACCACACCACCTGCCAGGCCCAAGAAATGGAATTTTTAGGGACCAGCAGTTAACGTAATGGCTATGTCAACTGGACTCCCATGTAGCCAACTGTGGTTCGAGTTCCAGCCCTTGTGGCTTGAAAAACACCAGGCATGTATACTTGTGAGTCCCAAATCCTGATGAGTTAGAGAAACAGAGGGAAAAGATTATGCATGACCATTCCCCATTGAAGGGCTTTCTCTCTGTCTCTGTCTCTGTCTCTGTCTCTGGAAAGCACATCACTCACTGACAAATAAATAAATAACTGACACTGTATCGAGCTACTCTGCTGAGCTCTCATTAATCTCAATAATTTGTAGATTATTCTGGATTTCCTATGCAAACCATAATATCGCCTGTGAATACTGTTTCATTTCTTCTTGTATAATCATTATATCTTTTTTTTTTTTTAATTTTCCAGAAGGTGTGTGTAGTTGCCAGAGAAAGGGAGAAAGAGGAAGACAGGAAAGTGAAAATGAAACCCCCCATGGGGGGTGGTCATGCTGCGATCCCCTCTCTTCCATTTCTTCATCCTTCCCAGACTTTGGGCACATACTCACAAGCCCCCACTGTGTGTTTCCAACTGCTGGGTCCAGGACTTGAATTGTGTAGTCAGCCCTGTGGGATGCACTTGCCTTAACCACCACACTGTCAGTTGGTGCATCAATCATTATTTTTTTTAAAGAATTTTTTTATTATTTAACTTTATTTATTTATTTTAATTTGACCAGAGAGGAACAGAGCAAGAGAGAGAGTGAGAAAGCAAGACACCAGGTTCGGGACTTGAACCGTGTTCTATCACGTGGGAGTTCAGCACCCTTAACCACCATGCCACCTGCCAGCCCCACCAATAACTATTTCTTTGCCATCTTTTTCTTGTCTTACGGAGCTGAATAGGACCTCTAAGGCAATAGTAATGATAGAACACACTCTTGTCTTATCTTCAATTCTTAAGGAGAGTTCTAACTTGTTGCCCTTAAGATGAATGATTTTGGTAGATTTCTTCGCATTGTCAAGAAAACTTTTCTGGGGCCAGTAGGTGGCATAGTGGTTAAGGCACTGAACTCCCACGTGGTTAACCATGCTGTGTGTCCTGGACCCGGAGACTTGAAATTCACATGAAGTACATGTGTGTGCATGCCCAGAATCCCAGGAGGAGAATGGAGAAGAAGGGATTGCAGTGTGGCCCTGCCCCCTAGGGGGTTATTTCTTACTTTCTGTCTCTTTGTATCTCCAGCAAAGTGCATGCACCCTATAGATAATATCTGTAAAAAAAGAAAGAAAAAAAGTTCTTCTGTTTGGGAAGATATTTTTGTGTGTTTAATTGATTATAAATAGATAATAAAATTTTCCAATTTTTTAATAAAATATGTATTTTTTTGTTTGTACGTTGGTAGATTCAGTTTGGTATTGTTTTATATAGGACTTTTGCATTCATGTTAACAAATGAGATGAAGTCATATTTCTTTCTTGCATTGTCCCTGCCTGGGTTTTGCTATTTAAGGTTATAGTAAACTCATAAACAAGTTTAGAATTGTTTTACTAATCTCTGGAAGATTTTGTGCAAGAGTGGCATGAACTTAAAAGTTTGGTAGAACTCCCATTTGTAAAAATAAAAGGGGAGGGACCAGCAGGTGGTGTGGTGGTTAAGGTGCTGGACATTCCCACATGGCTGACCACAGTTTGAATCCCGGACCTGGCAGCTTGCTTTCTCATTCTTTCTCTCTCTCTGTCTCTCTCTGGTCAAATTAAAATAAATGAATGAATAAACAAAATTAAATAAATAGTTATTAAAAAATAAAAGGGGAAGGGACCAACAGAGAGCATAATGGTTGTATCACTGGACTTCCATATGGTTGACAGCAGTTTGAGTCTCAGACCCAGCAGCTTAAAACTCATGCCAGGCATGTGTGTGTGCATGCCCAAAACCCCGAGAGGAGAATGAAGGAGAAGGGACTGCTGCGTGGCCATATCCCCCGGGGGGGTGGGGTGATTTCTCACTTTTTTGTCTCTCTATCTCTCCAGCGAGCACGCATACCCTATAGCAAAGATCTCTCATTTAAAATAAATAATAAAAAGGGGAGGTGGCAGCTGGACCGTGGCATGGCAGTAAAACGTGATGCTCTGAGCGGCCATTCCACATGGGAAGGTCTCTAATTCCTGTCTGGAGACCTCCCTAAATACACTAGGCTTGTGCTTGTCTGTGATCTGGACCAGCTAAAGGTTGGAAATGGATTACAGTATCGGGATCCTGTTAGGAGTGTGTTCTCTCTCTCTCTCTCTCTCACTTATTAAATAAATAAATACTTTAAAACTGGGACCAGAAAGTGGCATAGCAATTACAGTGCTGGACTCTCACATGGCCAGCCACGGTTTGAGTCCCAGATCCAGTGGCTTGGAAATCACTCCATGTACGCATCTGTGCATGCCCAGAATCCCAGGAGGAGAATGGAGGAGAGGGCGTTGCAGGATGGCCATCCCCTCTGGAGAGTGACTTCTCACTTTTCCTCGCACTGTTTCTCTGTTTCTTTCTGGTGAGTGGACACGTCCAATGGCAAAATGTTAATATATATACACTTTAAAATCTTTTATTGAATTTTTAAAGGGTTATAGAAAATGTTGGACTGAGTCATTTTTTGAATGAATTTTAGAGTTATATGTTTCAGGAGATTTCACCATGTCATGGAAAAATTCAAATTTGAGTATAAAGATTTTTCTAATGTGCTATTAATCTCTCTCCTTTTAAGTCTGTATTATAGCTATGGTTTTGATCACTCTCATTCCATTTCATATTGTTATGTGTGTGCTTCCTTTGTTTTGAATCAGTCTTACCAGAAATGTGTTTATTTTAGGGCCAGCAGATAGCGCGGTGTCTAAGATGGCTGGATCCCATGTGGTCAACTATGCAGTTTGAATCCCAGCCTTGGCAGCTTGAAAGACGCACTGGACGTGTGTGTGTCCACAATTCCAGGAGGAAAATGGAGTAAAGGGGTTGCAGCGTGGCCATCTGCCTGAGGGGTGAGTTCTCATTCTCTCTCTCCCTCTTTCTTTTTCTCTCTCTCACTGTCTCTCCATGGTGAGCACAAGTGCCCAATAGCAACACACTAAAACAACTTATTTTAGTTGTCTATTTTATTAATCTGTCCAGAGAACCAACATTTCACCCCGCTGATCTTCCCTACTGTTTGTACCTTTTCTTCTGTTTTGTTCATTTCTCTCTTTATTTATTTATTTATTTTTTGAGAGGTTTTCGCTATAGGGCGTGTGCGCTCGCCAGACAGACAGAGAGAGACAGAGAGACAGAAAGTGAGAAATCACCCCCTAGAGGGGATGGTCGCGCCGCAATCCCTTCTCTTCCATTCTCCTCTCGGGATCTTGGGCACGCACGCACACGCGCCAGGCGTGAGTTTTAAGCCACCGGGTCCAGGATGCGAACAGCGGTCGACTACGTGGGAGTCCAGCGACATAGCCATTACGCTAACTGCTGGTTCCCCATTTCTCTTTTTATCTTTGCTGTGTCTTTTTTATTTTCTTTAAGGGGCATTCTGTTATTCTTTTTGGTTCATGTATTTTCAGCCTTTTCCCGAATTCTGACTGGGCTGGGGATTTGAACCACTGTTGCCATGTGGGATCATCTCCTCTCAAGCAGAGCATTATCGCTGCACGTGGAGCTGGTCCCTATCCTGATACAATATTTAAAGTTATGGCTTTGTCTTCAAAGTACTTCTTTTCCAGGATAGCTGAAGTTTCGGCATGTAATATCATCTGTATCATTCCATTCTAATTATTTTCAAGTGTACATCACTCTTTTCCATTCACGAGTCATTTTAAATTTTCAGACAAGGATCAGCAGATGGTGCAGTGGTTATGTCGCTGGATTCCCACATGGCTGACTGCAGTTCAAGTCCCGGACCCGGTGAATTGAAATTCACACCGGCTGCATGTGCATGTGTGCCCAAATCCTGGGAGGAGAATGGAGGAGAAGAGATTGTGATGTGGCCATCCCCCCTGGGGGGGGGGTGATTTCTCATTTTCCATCTCACTGTGTGTGTCTCTCTCTCTCTGATAAGCACATGTGCCCTAAGACAAAAGCCTCTAAATTAAAAAAAAAAAAATCTGACAGAAAATTACTAAAGTTTGTTTTTGCATTATCTATGTCCACGTTTCAAATTCTACTGTGACCAGAGGCTATATGGTATCTGTATGATACTGTTTAAAATATAATTGGTAATATTTGGTGACCTAATAAAGTCTTTACTTTTTTTGTTTGTTTTTTTGTTTGTTTTGTTGTTTTTGTTTTTTGTCATAGGGACCATGTGCTCTTCACCTTGTTGGGATTCTGGGCACAGACACACAAGTGACCAGCATGTTTTTCAAGCCACCAGGGCTGAGATTCGAACTGTTTGGCCATGTAGGATCTGGCTCCCTCTGCACAGCACTTAACCTCTGCCACAGGGTCAGACTCTAAACTTTTCTTTTGGATTTTTCAGGTTTTATCAAACTGGATACAAGTTTACAAACTGTCCTGTCTTACTGGTGCATTGAACTTGGTTTCTTTATATATTGACCCTGTTTATCTTGAGCAGAACATTTTTTCCTCAAAACTTATTTTGTGTGATGTTCATGATTACTTGTCTGGTGTATTTCTTACCTTCTTTTACTTATAACATTCTATTTTCTTATGTGTGTGTATGTGTGTGTTTTATGTATTTTTTAAATTGGCCATAGGGCACACGGTCATGTGGGATCCAGACAACTTAACCACTAAGCCACCTGGCTGGTCCCACTGTTTTCTTAGTTTCACCTATGCATTGTAAAACTCATATCTGGATAAATGGTTTTTTCCAGTTTTTGCTATATGATGTGTGTGCTTGGCAGAGAGAAACAGAGGGAAAGTGAGAAATCACCCACCACCTCTCCCAAGCGGGGCTGACCACATCATAATCTCTCCTCCTGTATTCTCCTCCCAGGATTTTAGGAATGCATGCATATCTATCATATCTATCATTCCAACATGTTATTCAACCCACTGGGTCCAGGACTCAGACTGCACAATCAACCCGGTGGGATCCAGCTGCCTTAACACCATGCCACCAGCTGACCCAATGTATGGCTTAACTTTTCTTGAGAGAGAGATTTTTGCTCTAGGGTTTGTGCACTCACTGGACAGACAGAGAGCAAGTGAGCAATAGAGAGACTGAAAGTGAGAAATCACCCCTCAGGGGGATGGCCACACTACAATACCTTCTCCTCCATTCTCCTCTCAGGATCTTGGGCATGCATGCACATGTGCCCAGTGTGAGTTTTAAGCCATTGGGTACGGGGCTCAAACCACGGTCAACTATGTGGGAGCAATGTAATCATTATGCCACCTGCTGGTCCCACGTATGGGTAAATGTTAATGTGACAATCTTTACTTTTTGATTAGTAGGTTTAGTCCACTTACATTAATTGTGATAATTGCAGTATTTGATTATTGTTTATATTATTTTATTTTGTACTTTTTATATCCTTATTTTTTCTCTCTCTCTCTCTCTCTCTCTCTCTCTCTTTTTTTTTTTTTTTTGATATGTTTTTAGAAAATCAGTGTTAATGTCTCAGGTTCAGCTCCCTCACTTTTTTTTTTTTAGAGGTTTTTGCTATAGGGAGCGTGCACTTGCCAGAAAGACAGAGAGAGAGAGAGAAAGAGAGAGAGAAAGTGAGAAATCTTCCCCTGGGGAGTATGGCCATGCTGCAATCCTTTCTCCTCCATTCTCCGCTTGGGATCCTGGGCACCCACACAAATGTGCCCGGTGTGAGTTTAAGCCACCGGGTCTGGAACTTGAACCACGGTCAACTACATGGGAGTCCAGCGACATAGCCATTATGCTAACTGCTGGTCCCAGCTCTCTCACTTTTATAAGAGCCTGAAATGAAGGTTCCTATTGGTGATGCTGATATTGGCATCAGAATAATCTTGTTTTATAGTTAGTATTCAATTTATTTGCTTATTATTTATAATTTCGTACTTCGATTTCAGTTCTCCGGCATCTATTTCTATCTATCTATCTTTCTATATCTATCATCTATCATGTCCTTTAAGAGTTCTTATTTCCAATAAGCCCAGTCATGAATTCAAATATATATATATTCACTAAAATTTACCCAGAACTGAACTGTGATACGAGTGCTAAGAGAATCCTTCAGAGTATCTGAAGTGCAATACTGCCAAAGTGGCACACTTTGTGGTCTTCACTGTGCTTCCCTCAAGGAGAAGTCCTAGGTTCACAAAGACAAGTCAAGCCCATGACCTCCACATGGGCACAGAGGACCCACACTGTGAGTGTGCAGCATGGGAGCAAGTGTCACTCAGTTCCAGTCAACCTTTGCCCACAGCCCCGATATTTCCAGATTGTTTGCTTAAATGAAGAGATATTTAGGGTGGTTTTTTTTTCTTTAGATTATTTTTAAATGTTGACAACCAATAAAAAACAATTTTTAAAAAATTGCTAGAAGGGTGCATGTGCTCACAGAAGAGAGACAGAGGGGAAGCAAGAAAGTACCTCGATGGAAGACGATCACTCTGCAATTCCTTCTCCTCCATTCTCTTCTTGGAATTTTGGGCATGCACACACACATGCACGCACACACACACACGCACACACACACACACACCACATGTTTTCAAGCTGCTGGGTCTGGATCTCAAACTTCTCAGTCAGCCATGTGGGATATAGCCACCTTATCCACCACACCACTAGCTGGCTATATATATATATATGTATATATATATATACACACACACACACCATGATGCAGTTCAAAGAAACCACCCAGGCAGACTGACTACGACTCCTGGGTGGCGCATTCACCAGCTCTGTTTCAGAATCTGGTGTCCGGTCTCTCTCACCTCCACAGGCAACACCATAGTCAGTCACTAAGACCAAACCAGCTCTGATATATTACCATGTCTCAAGTGGGAGGACTATGCCTAGGAATTTCCTTCTGGGGTCAGACTGTAGGTGCTTTTCCATGGACCTTAGTCTCAATCCCATCAAACAGTCCCCAGATTTGTCTGTGCATTCATGCACCCGCCCATTCACGTGTTCACTCAGACAACTGGTATTTGAACGTATCCTAGCTGCTCTTTCAAATGACTTAGAGTACAGTGAACAAGGCAGATCTACCTCTAAGGAGCTCACATTTGAGAGAGAGGAGAAAGATGGAGAGCGTCCACTGTAAGCAAGCAATGTACTTTCAGATGTGGGGGGAGCTAGTTACAAACAGAGGGGGAGATGCAGGGCAGGGCGAGACAACTGCAGCCTGGTAAGTGTGGCAGGGGTGCGGACTTTGGCAGGCTGGGTTTAGTGAGGGCTGTGCCAAGAGAGGGCAGTGTGCAGGCATGGGGTGTGCTTCGCCGCTAGGTTTAAGGGACGGCAAGAGTACAGGGCTTCAGATGAGAACGGAATGAGCCAGATTTCTGGGGGAACTTTGCTAATCCTCTTCCTGAGTACCCAAGGCGTCCCTCCTCCCGGACTGCAATGTCATGCTCTTGGTCTCTGTTATCTTCTACAGAGGTGGAGGGCGGGACCCTGTGCTCCCCTGCTCTGTCCGTCCACGGGGTGGCTTCCGGGAATCTGGTTTCTACAGAGAACACAATGCAGTGGTTCTGGCCCTTCGGCCCCCAGCTGAGACCTACGGCAAGTTTGGGGAGGAGAACCAGTCCCTTCCTCCTCCCCATCCCTCACCTATCTTCCCCTGCAAGGGAGGGCCCACCTCTGCCCAAGGGCCTTCTTCCTTGTTCCAATGGAGCAGAACTATTCAGACTCCTTTCTAATGCCCTTCCATGGAAGTCCAAACTCCCTTAATAGCTTTGCTGGGCCCTTTACAATCCACCACTCCCTGCCACCAACCACTCTCCAGATTCCGGCAGCCCCACCCCTGCTTTCACCCTAGCCGGGTCTCCAAATTCCCCAGGATTTTCTGAAGTCTGATCTTTGCGCCAGCAGTTTTTTCTTCTCAAAATTTCCCTCTGCTTCTGCTTGCTCTTACTCATGTGACATGTGACTTGAAAGTCTGTGCTCCTGAGAAGGGCACTAATTCTTCCAACTTGCAAGTCCCTAGTCCTTCCAATGGTCCTGACACTGTGTGTCCTCTTCCCTTGGCCTCCCCAAGGCTGTGTCCGGTCTTCCTGCCTCTCCCCATCTTCTTCCAGAGCCCGCTTCCTGTCTCAAGCTTCCCCAGCCCTCTTGCCTGGCTCCCCTCTAACTCTTGTGCCCTGGTGTCTCCTCGTTTGCTACTCTCTCTCACAGGTCCTGGGGCAGCATGGTTCCTTGGGCACAGCAAAGGCTTATAGTGTGAACAACCTGAAAAATCAGGCTGGTCTGGGCACTCAGAGAAAGGCCCGCTTTCGAGCTGAGTCTTTGCCATTTTCGGGTGATATTGCAGGGAGCATGGCCCCTCTCGGAGTCTTCAGTGCACATTTACCAGAACACGATGTTGCTGGCTCTCTCCTAACCTGCACTCCATCAGTGGTTCGTTCAGTAACGGAGTGCTCCAGTGCAGTGCCTCCACCTGCCAGGTGCTCCACCCGGAATGTGCCACCCTTCTTATTGAATTGGTTGAAAAGGAAGGAAGGAAGGAAGAAAAAATCCATAAAGAACTCTATGCAGATTTTCTTTTAAAGTTAATTTACCTCTTTCCTGAGACAGAGAAACAGAAAAACAAGAATCCTCCACATGGTCTCATGCCACCCTAGCCCTGCCAGTCAGCTAGGGTCATGGGCAGTGGCACCCAGTATGTTAGGTTGTCCTGGGAACCAAACCCCAGTCTTCCATAGGGAGCCAGCATGGCTAGGGCAGCAGGTCCACAGCACCACCCAGCCAGCCCTTACACAGGTGGTTAACTTCATCTTTGAAGCAACCCCGTCGAATCCCATTTCACAGGTTAGGAAGCACTAAGGCTTAAAGAGATGAAATTGCCCCAAATTCATAAAGCTCAGAAGTGACGGGGCTGGGGTTTGCTCCCACTGTCTTGCTTCAGAGTCTAGAGCTGTGCTGTCCTACGTAGGGGCCACTAGCCATGCGTGGCTACTGAGGACTCGAAGTGTGGTTGGGCCAAACCAAGATGTCCTGTGACAGTAACACACACCCTGGGCCTCATAGATTTAGCTGAAAAAAAGAATAGAACGTAGCTCATGAATGATTTTGATATTGAGACTATATTGACGTGTTAATATTTTGGTTATGAGTTAAATAAAATACATGATCAAAAGTAATCTTGGGGCCAGCAGGTGACTTGGTGGTTAAGGCACTGGACACTCCCACATGGCTGACCACGGTTCGAGTCCCAGGCCTGGTGGCTTGCTTTCTCACTTTCTCACTTTCCCTCTTTTCCTCTCTGTGTCTCTCTCTGGTTAAATTAAAATAAATGAATAAATAAATAAATAATAAATAATTTAAAAAAGTATTTCACTTGTTTAAATGTGACTAGAAAAATGAAAATTGCATGGTGTGAACACAGTAGCTTGCATCTTTAATCCCAACTTCTCAGAAGGCTGAACATGGGGCTCCTGGGTTCTAGACCAGTCTGGGCAACATAGTGAGTTTCTGTGTTTAAATAAGTAGGCTAGAGCCAGCAGGTGGTGTGGAGGTTAAGGCAGCTGGACTCCACATGGCCAACTGCACAATTCGAGTCCAGAACTGGTGCTTGAAAATCGCACCAGCACGTGTGTGTGCGTGCCCCAAATCCCAAGAGGAGACTAGAGGAGAAGGGACTGCAGCATGGCTGCCCACCATGGGGAGTGATTTCTCACTTTCCCTCTTCTCTCTCTCTCACTCCCTCGCAAGCTCACGCACACACACACACACACACACACACACTCACGCACGAGCTATAACAAAAACAAAACAAAACGTACATAAACCTACAATTACATATATTAAAAACAAAAGATAGGTGCGGGGATGAGTATGTGGATATAGCTAAAAAGTCACTATCCCAATGCCTTAGGTTTTCCATCTCTAAGTAGAAAGGTGAAACTTCACACATTCATGAGACAAGGATCAATATTCACTAAGCATCAGCTAGGTGCAGGGACTGTTGGAGGCACTAGAGTCAATAAAAGAGGCAAAAAGTCCTGTGCTCGTGGGGTGTACAGACATGAGAAGTGGCTGACAATAAACAGTCAGTATATGTAGATATACCCTAGATGCCAAAAGTGCTGAGGGTGAAATTACCGTGAGAAGCCTTTAAATCCCCCATGAGACGTGCACCTGGCTTTGTATCTGGCCTGTGTGTGTGCCCGCGTGATATACTGACACACTCCGCACAGACACTAGGGAATCGTATAGAGCGCAACAGAAATGTCCACCATTTTTCTACCCATGTTACTTTCATTCATCTCTTTACTTTCCTAGTGGTTTTTGCCTTAGGGCATGTGCACTTGCCAGAAAGAAAGAGACAGTGATAGTGAGAGGGAAAGGGGAAAATCATCCCCCGGGGGCGGGGGTGGCCACGCTGCAACCCCTTCTCCTCCATTCTTCTCTCTGGACTTTGTGTACGAAACACCTGTGCCCAGTGTGAGTTTCAAGCCACTGGTCCGGGACTCGAGCCGTGGTCAGCCACGTGGGAGTCCAGTGACATATTGCTACGCCATCTGCTGGCCCTCTACCTGTGCTTGTTTTGATTAGTCATTTGCAAGTGAGCTGCAAATATGATGATCCTGTCCTCTTAAATGTTTCTGTTTGTATTACCTAAGAACAAGGTCATTCTCTTACATAATCCTGAAATTCGGCAGAGTCAGCCCTTTTACCACACTGTTATTAACACGCATTCCGTATTCAAATTCCACCTTGATGAACGGACACCTGGACCTCGCATTGCATTTAGTCGCCGTGTGTTCTTAGTCTGCTCTAGTCTGGAACAGTTTCTCAGCCTTCCTTCCTCCTTTTGAAGAGCCCAGAGCAGCTGTGTAGAGAGCACGGGGTCATCTGGATCTGTCTGAGTGCCTCTACATTATTAGATGCAAGTTAAACAGGTTTTGCAAATGTGTGTCATAAAGAATGCTATCGACCCCCTGGATGCCAGAGGGGGGTCTTTTGGGGGGCAGTGTCACCTCTCCCATCCTGGTGAGGTAATAGCGATCTCTGGTTCAGGCGGTGTCTGCCAGATTGTCTCCCCTTGAATTATTAAGAAGCCTGTGGGGGACCAACAGGTGGTATAGTGGTTAAGGCACTGGACTCCCACGTGGTTGACCAAGGTTTGAGTCCCAGTCAGTCCTGGTGGCTTAAAACTCATGCCAGAACTGTGTGTGTGCATGCCCAAAATCCTGAGAGGAGAATGGAGGGGAAGGGATTACAGCGTGGCCATCCCCCTGGGGACTGATTTCTCACTTTATCTCTCTCTCTCCAGCAAGCACATGCACCCTATAGCAAAACTCTCTCTTAAAAAAAAAAAAAGAAAGAAAAGAAAAGAAAAGAAAGAAAGAAAAGAAAAGAAGCTTGTAGTTTTGCAACCAAAAATCAATCCATAGCATGAGGCTTTAAGTCTTTTTAAAGATCCTGCTCCCCAGTCAGAGGTTTAGCATCCATTGAGGGGCTTATTCCAAATCAATTTGTATTAGGATGATTATACCTTCTTTGTAAAGGCATGGAAGAGGTGAGGGCTGGGTTGCTGACGAAGGTCTAGAGGGATGCTCCACTGTGCTGAGAACGTTTCATATGCAAGGACAGCTGGGGTGGAGGGTTTAACCACTAGCAGGAGTGACGTGGACCCTGCTACCAGGGCAGCATGTGATCAGATGAGGGAGACAAAGCGCACAGCACAGAGGAGCTGGACGGACACACACACACACACACACACACGAGTGTGTGGCACCAAAATGCCCATGAGGGCTTGGAGAGAAGCCAGTGGTTCCACTGAGACCTGGAGGTTGCTAGCCTGACCTGAGGCTTGCCCAGCCCACTGGCTCTGAGTATGGGAAGGTTCCTCCTCCCACTTGCAGGGATTGAACTGTGAGCCCACCCCAAAGAAATTGGGAAGTCCTGACCCCCAGCACCTCAGAATGTGCCCTTATTCTAAGAGAGTCTCTCCAGAGGAAATCAAGTTAAAATGAGGTCATTAGGGTGGGCCTTAATCCAATAGACCGGTGTCCCTATAAAAAGGGGAAATTTGACACAGACATGCACACGGAGGGAGGAGTGTGTGAAGTCACACCGGGTAAACACATCTGCAAGCCCAGCGGCGCCCGAGGGGACCAGAGCTAGGAGGGGGCCTGGAACTGACCCCGCTCAAGCCTCGGGAAAGAACCAAACTCGTCAACACCTTAGTTTCTGACTTCTGGTCTTCCAGACCTTGAGACAGGAAATTTCAGGGGTTTGTTTCAGGTTGTTTGTTTTAAATTTTTATTTATGATGAGAGTGTGTGCAGGTGCAGATGACAGAGAGAAGTGCTCCTCACAGGTATCGTGGCACCGAGTCTCAGTCCCCCGGCCCTCCAGCCTGCTAGGATCTTGGGCACGCGCATGTGCACACGGCGTACTCTAGGCCTTCCAGCACTGCCTTCAGTACTCTACCCACCGCGCCGCTGAGTCTGGGCTGATTTCAGTTGTAGAAGCCCCCAGATGTGGCACTTGGTCAGGAAATGCATGTGATGATCCATGGTTCCAGGGCTGAAAGCCAGAAGGAAAGTCCCCAGGACACGAGTCGGGATCTCAGCAGCTGCATGAGCCTAGGACGGTCTCACTCTCCAGCCTCTGTTTCCGCATTTCTCGTCAGAGGGAAGTGATACTAAATGTCGCCTTGAAACTCCCGTGAAGGGGGCCTTTGCATTCTGTGGTAGAGACCCAGCCAAGGGGCCAGCATCGCCTGTTCAGCCCCGCTGATTGTGGGACTTCTTCACGGGAACCGCTCACCCTAGTTCCATCCCTCCCAGCCAGGAGCAGCGGCCATTGCTGCTGCGTCTCACACTCGGCCAGCTGGCATGGGGGCTGAGGATCACAACACAAGACAGTTACCCACAGCACCCAGACACAGCTTGGTGCGCATGGGCTGCTCACTTTTCTAGGGTCTGCCGTGTCCCACCGAGTGCTGGGCATGGTGGGCTCGACCTGAACTGTGAAGCCTGACTGCATCCCCGAGACATGCTAGAAAGCATTTCTGGTCTCCTTGCCGCTGTTTGATTTTTTTTTTTTTTTTTTTTTTTGCTGTGCAATCACCAGAAAGAGATAGAGAGAGGGAAAGTGAGAAATCACCCACCCCACCCCTTCCCCCAGGAGGGTGACCACACTGCAATCCCTTCTCTTCCAGTTTCTTGGGATTTGGGGCATGCATGTACATGCAGTCAGCCACGTGGGAATCCAGCGCCTTCTCCACCACGTCATCAATAAGCCTCCAATGTCTTTTTTAAGTTTCATGAGTGTGAGAGAGAGAGAAAGCCAAGCAGTCTCAACAGAGTGTCATGCTGCTGTCTCTCCCCACCAGCCTTCCCAGCAGCCAGGTTCATGAGCACACGTGCAACCTGCCCCCGGATCCAGCATCTCAAGCATCATGTTACTGCTGCAATTGCTCCAGTCTGCAGGTCCCAGCTGCCTCTCAGTGGTCACTGCCCCAAGTAAGGGGAGGTGGTGAAGGAGGGACAGCTAGGGAGAGTCCTCCTGCAACATTACTGCCCGAGCTCTCTCTTGGCTTTGCCCTTAACTAGCTGTGTGACCTTGTCAATTTCCTCAGCCTCCCAAGTCTCAGGTTCCCCAGTCAAAATGGAGATAGCAGTAATAACTCGGTCCTTAAGCTTGCTGTGAAGATTAGATAGGAACTTGCACGTAGTAATCACTCAATAAATGTCAGCTATTTTTTTAACACTTCACTTATCAGCTTATCTTATCTCTCCCACTTGTCATGGAGAGCCAGGATCGTTAGCAGGAAAAGAAGAGATACAAATCTCAGTTGGAAAAGGTTGAATATATTCTGCATTAGAATTAGAAGCACTGATACGGACTGCATAGTATATTTTATCTTTAAAAAATACTTGGGGGCCAGCCAGTGGCCTGGTGATTAGGATGGCTGGATCTTACGCAGCTCATTGTGGGGACTGAGTCCCAGACTGGCAGTTTGAAAAACACACCGGGCACGTGTGTCTGTATGCCCAAAATCCCAAAAGAAGGGAGAAATGGAGGAGAAGGGATCGCAGAGTGACCAACCCCACAGGGAGCGCTATCCACGGCTAGGCAAATCCATGGAAACAGGATATATTAATAGATCAGGATCTGCCAGAGGCTGAGGGGAGGCGAGCACAGAAGCGATCCTTAATGGGTACAGGCTCTTTATGAAAATGTTCGGAAATTCAGCAATGGTTGTCTTCGCCCGTTTGGATGGCTGTCAAAATAACTCAGTCTGGGTAATTTACAAAACACGGACATGTGCTTCTCACAGCTCTGGAGGCTGAAATTCCACCATCAGGGCACCAGCAGGGTCTGCTCTGGCGACAGCTCTCTGCTTCACAGACAGCGCCCCTTGCAGAACCAGCATGTGGCAGAAGGGGCAAAGGTGCTGTCCCCACATGGGGGAGGGATGGAAAAGCCAAACGGGCTCCCCAAGCCCGTGTAGAAGGCACCACTCCACTCAGGAGGGCAGCCTCCCCAAGCCCGTGTAGAAGGCACCACTCCCACTCAGGGGGGCAGCCCTTTGTGACCTGATCACCTCTACAGCCCCCAGTTAATCGTTTTTCAGTTTTAGATTTTTGCCATAGGGTGCATGCACTCTCCAGGCAGAGACAGAGAGATGAAAAGTGAGATATCATCGCCCAGGGGGTGGCCACACCACAGTTTCTTCTCCTCATTCTCCTCTTGGTGGGCACACACACACACACATACTGGGCATAGTTTTTGTTTAAAGCTGTTTTTCTTTTTCTTTTTTTCCCTTTTTTTTCTTTCTCTTTATTTCTTTCTCTTTTTTTGGTCTTTAAAGATGCCCAAGGGACATTATTAAAAAGTGACCTTTGGGGTGAGTAGGTGGCATGGTGGTTAAGGTATTGGACACTTTCACATGGCTGACCATGGTTCGAGTCCTGGGCCTGGTGGCTTGCTTTCTCACTTTCTCCTCTCTCTCCCTCTTTCTCTCGTCAAATTAAAGTAAATAAATAAATAAAGTTAAATAAAATAATTCTTTTTTTTTCTTTTTTTGAGTTTTTTTTTCTTTTTCCCCCACCATAGGGTGTGTGCGCTCGCCAGACAGACAAAGAGAGACAGAGAGACAGAAAGCGAGAAATCACCCCTGGGGGGGATGGCCACACCGCAATCCCTTCTCCTCCATTCTCCTCTCTGGATCATGAGCACGCATGCACACACACCCGGCGTGAGTTTCAAGCCACTGGATTCAGGATGCGAACCGCGGTCAACTACGTGGGAGTCCAGTGACATAGCCATTATGCTAACTGCAGGTCCCCAATAAAATAATTCTTTAAAAAAAGTGACCTTAAATAAATTCTCTGGAATTGGCAGGGGTGCCGCAGTAATGGGCTCTCTTCAACACTAACCACTGAGAGGCTCCAGGTTTGTGTAAGGAAACCTCCCTAAACACGCTTGGCAAACGCATGCTTGTGATCCAGGGCCCACTGAGGCTGGGGATGGATCTCAGCATGAGGGCCTGTTGGGGGTGCCTCTCTCACACTCACTTAGGAAAGAGAGAAAGAGAAGGGGAGAGGGAGGGAGAGGGCGAAGAAGAGAAAATAGAGAGAGAGAGAGAAATGAAGAAAGAAAGAAGACGAAAGAAAGGGAAAAGAAAAAAAGACAAAGAAAGAAAGAGCAAAAGGGAAAAGAAAGAAAGAAGAAAGAAAGAAGACAGAAAAAAATAAAGAAACTTTAACAAAATAAATGGCTGGCCCCATAACCTGGTGGTAAAGGAGTTAAATCCCACACAGCTGACTGTGGATCGAGTCCTGGCCCCTGCCGCTTAAAAAATGTGTGTGTGCGTGTGTCCCAAATCTCAAGAGGATGGAAAGATGGGGAAGAAGAGATTGTGGCTTGACCATGCACCTTCGGGAGGAGTTTCCTCCTCTCACTGTCTCTTACAAGTGCACACATCCTCTGGCAATTAAACATTAGATAAGTAAATAAATAATCATTTAAATTCTCTGTGCCTGTTTCCTCACCCATAAATTGTCCTAATAACACTACTACTTGCCTCTGAGAGTAACTGTGAGAACTAAGTGCGAAAAGACAGGTCTTCAGCAAAAGCCCAGTTCACCGGAAGTGCTCCATACACGGCAGCGTTTACTCATGTCGTGGTCCATCTCAGAGCCCCTGGCACCATGCAGGGGACCAGGCCAGGTGGAGACGGAGGTATGAGGAAGCCAGTTCCCTCCCTAGAGGACACCACAGGAGCAGAATCAGAAAGCTTTGGTCTGGAGAGCAGAAGGTACCATGTGACCCATGCTGTGGTAATGAGGGGAATCACTAGAGCCAAGCAGAAGGGGGCGAGGCCACTGGCCGAGCAAGCAGCTGACACCTACCCTGCGCCCATCAAGGAGGGGGGCTCAGGAATAGCTACCCCAGGGTGTATTTATTCCTTCCAAAGATGGTGGCATTGTTTCCTGCATGCAGATAGATAACCGTGCAGCCAATTTAAGTACAGCCACCACCAGCAGCTGAGTTCTTACCACAGGAACAGCAACAAAAAAGTGCATGTCAGGGAACCAGCAGTTAGCGTAATGGCTATGTCGCTGGACTCCCACATAGTCGACCGCGGTTCGCGTCCCGGATCCAGTCAGTGGCTTAAAACTCACGCCGGGCACGTGTGCGTGCGTGCCCAAGATCCCGAGAGGAGAATGGAGGAGAAGGGATTGCGGCGTGACCATTCCCCCTGGTGGTGATTTCTCGCTTTCTGTCTCTCTGTCTCTCTCTGTCTGTCTGGCGAGCGCACGCGCCTTATAGCGAAAACCTCTCCAAAAAAAAAAAAAGTGCATGTCAGAGCTGATGAAATCTAGAACATGCCAAGAACGTTCTAGTTCAGAGGATGCACAGTCCATAAGGCAAATCCAAATGAATTCCAATACTCTTCGAGTTCCCAGTAGTGACCCGTAACCCTGACCTTTAACTCTGTACCTCACTCTAGGCCTAGACCTGTGCTTGACCCTGAAAACAGCCGAGTTTTTAATGCTAACAACAACAGCACGTCAGCTGTGACTTCCCTGGCTCTCACACATATGTTTTTATTCCTGTTTTAAAGACGAGGACAGTGGCTTAGCATCAGACTTGGGAGGATTTATCCACAATTCTGCACCTTCCAGAGGAAGAGCTGGGATCCGAACTGAAGCGGTCTAGCTCTGAAGTCTGTGCAGCCTCTCTGCACTCCGAGGAACCTGGGTTTACTGAAAAGGAAGAGATGCCAACAGCTCCCCAGGCTGTGGGCCGGTACCAGGTCGGGGTCAGATCACTGAGTCCGGGGCGGAAGACCTGGTTCACACCGGCAGTTGCGTCCTTCAGCCAAAAGAGCAGACGCCTGCTCTGTGCACGGTGCTCCAGGTGCTTGTTACTCTCACGAAGTGATGGAGCCAGAGCCAGGGAGCCAGGTTGCTCTGTGAGGGGTGAGAGGGATGCCCCAATAAGACCCTCCTCAGAGAGGTGCAGGGAAGGCTGGGGCAACTCATCCAGTGAGGATGGAACAGCAGCAGGATGACACCCCTTTAAGCAGGCTGTAGCACCCCGCATCTCCCCCCTCCCAACCCCACCCCCCCACTGGGCTCCTCCGAGTTACCCCAGAGTGGTCAGTAGCTTCTCGGGGAGCAGGGCCTGCCGCCCCTCGGACTGCGGCTCTTCTCCCAAGACAGCAGAGTGGTGCTGCTCCACTTTCCAGCATGTTCTCCCAGTGCTGGAAGTGACCTTGCCGGGGCCTTATTCCCAGCTCCATGCAGTGGCATGGTGGCTGTTTGTCTGCCCCATCGACCCTCCAGGCCCAGGTGGATCCCCTGCGCTGCCACAGCAGGCTCCATGTTGTCCACAGTACTACAGAGGGGAAGGACAGCTGCTTTGGAGTGACTCCCACTCAGGTCACCTAGGGCCATTTGCAAGGTGCAGACATACCTGGTATCTCAACCAGCCTTGCAGCGCCGCTGGTCCCAGGCTGGTCTAGGAGGCAGTGGGCAGCTTTGTAGCCCTTTGTTCTTTTCAGGTTTTGCCATAGGGCATGTGTACGCTGGAGAGAGACAGAGAAAGAAAGAAAGTGAGAAGGTGCCCCCAGCGGGGATGGCCACTCTGCAATCCCTTCTCCGGTCTCCTCTAGGGACTCTGGGCATGCATGCACATGCACTCAGCATGTTTTTTGAGCCACCGTGTTTAGGACTCGAACCATGGAGTCAGCCATGTGGATCCAGCATCTTAACCTCCATGCTACCTACTAGCCTGCACCTTTGTTCCTATATAGAGCTCTTTTTTTTTTTTTTTTTTGGAGGGGTTTTCACTATAGGGCGCGTGCGCTCGCCAGACAGACAGAAACATGGAGACAGAAAGCGAGATATCATCCCCCCAGGGGGGATGGTCATGCGGCAATCCCTTCTCCTCCATTCTCCTCTCGGGATCTTGGGCATGCACGCACACACGCCCGGCTTGAGTTTTTAAGCCACCGGGTCCGGGACGCGAACCGTGGTCGACTACATGGGAGTCCAGTGACATAGCCATTACGCTAACTGCTGGTCCCCCCTATATAGAGCTCTTTAGGCAAAGAGGCTTATGTAGACAGTTTATATCTCATTTAAGAGTGCACGTAAGAGAAAACGCAGGCAATGTTGATGTCTACAGCTGAACCTGACGTGGGTGAGTCAAGTCCCTGCTATCTCTTTCTAAGCCATCATGCTGCCGACCACGTGATTCTCAATGAGCTCCCTCGGTCCCATGACAGCTGTGTGGACAGGACTGCTCTTAGCCCCAACCTATAGATGTGGAAACCGAGGATCATAAAGATCTACAACTCTGCCTAAGCTAACAGGATGGAAGTCTGACTCCAAAGTCCTTGCTGGAAACTTCAGTCCACTGAGTCCTCTTGCCTGGCTGTGCTGAGTGAAAGGAAGGCCAGTTTGCACACCCCCTCTGATACTTCCTTACATTCTAAGTAATCACTTCGACTCTGGGTCTCATTTCCTCATGTGCAAATGGAGAGAACTTCGCAAGTCAAAGGGTTCAAGATAACCTACTCCTATCACAGTCTCCTTGAAAAGGATTTAGGTTAATTCTCTGAATCAAATTGACTCTCCGCACAATGGCTTAGGACCATGCTAAGAAGTGCTTAGAGCCTTGGCGAAGAATGCTGACTGAACACCCAGCCTGGCTCTCCAGGCCTGAGTGGAGCACAGGCGTCTCCCTGTCCTCTGTCTAGGCCAGAACAGCTGCCCCTGGTCGAGTCCCTCTGTGCGCTGGGTCATGTACCTGTGAGAGGTGACAGGTCACAGCCCAAGCGTGGTCCTGACATGTTCCCCTACAAGTAGGACCTCAGAGGCCCAGAGACCCTGGGAACCGGGGACTCAGCTATGACTCGGTCAGACTGAGATTGGAGCTCAGGTCCGTCTGAGGATGACGGCTGGCTCCAAACGTCATGACACCAAAGCTGCTTTCCCCGAGTGCCAGAGAAACCCAGCAGGCTTATTAGAAAACACTCCACAGTCTGCGCGTGCGTGTAGCTATGTGCACCAAACCCGACGTCTGCACCTCAGGAGTCTGGGTGACTCTCGAACACGCGGCATCTGAGCTCTGTCTATCAGCGCGTGGACGGCAGCGGAGATTTCCTGTCCCAGTTCACTGCACGGAGCAGCTACGATCACGTTTTACTTCCTCCTCAGCAGCACCTTTTTCTTGTTGGATATAAGCTTCCTGAGGCAGGGGCCTTTCCACGTTCACCATTTTTTTTTCCCAGCAGAGTAGACAGTGTCTGCCATGCGAGAGGAAAAGAGCAAATATCTGCTGAATACGTGCATTGTGAATACAAGTCAAACAATCAAAATATTAATTTCATGCATTGAAATACCAGTGCTGAGGTACCAGTGCTGAGAAACACACGCTGCTCTGAGAGGCTGACTTGTGGGAGGGTTCTGGGTTCGCGACCTGGAGACTCCTCCAGTACTCCACAGTGTGCCCTTGATCCAGGCTGGCTGGAGTTGGGGGTGGGTCGTGGTTTGAGACCCTACTGGGGATACCTGCCTGCCTCTCTCTTCCCCTGCTTCATTCATGGAAGAAATAAATAAATAAGCTTGGAATAAATAAACTTTTTAAAAGTGACAATACCTTTGTTACTATTTGAACTCCTTAGAAATTTTTGATTCCGTTTGGTCAACATCCACTGAGCACCTACCATGTGTCAGGTGTGTCTGGCACCAAGGGGCAAAAATGATTATACTGGCGGGGACCAGCAGCTGATGTAATGGCTATGTCGCTGGACTCCCATGTAGTTGACTACGTTTCGAGTCCCAGACCCAGTGGCTTAAACTCACGCCGGGTGCGTGTGCATGTGTGC
>NW_006203764.1:1489992-1501629 GCF_000334495.1 Tupaia belangeri chinensis
GCCACCCAATAATGATCTCTAACACAGTCCCCCACGTAATTCTCCAGTACGGAGAGCTCTGCGTGGCAAAAATGGGGGTGCCCCCTCGCAAAGAGAAGCAGTCCCTTTTCCATCTGAGGAGCGAGCTTGGGGACTGGAATCTAGTTTAATACTTTCAACCTGTGATGTATCCACTCGGGGCCCTCCCTCCTCCCACACTCCCAGCTGCTGCCCAGGAACCCAGGGGAGCGAGTCATTAGCAAGTGGGACTCATTTTCCAAGGACATGTTTGCCTATAACGAGGTGTTAGTTGAGGAAATGAGGGTCCCTTATCCCAAGTGGTGCATTTGACCCTGGTGCTATTTCCCTCCAACACTCCCTGTGCGGAGAAGAAAAGGAGCTTACTATCTGGGGGATGCTGTTGAGGTTTGGATGCATATTACGCTTTAATTTCACGTAACACATGAACTTGGCCTTTCTGTACAAAGTAGAACATTAGTGACAAGGCCTGAGCCCTGGAACCATCGCCCCAGTTCTAGCCTCCGTCTGAGAGGGGACCAGGACAGGGCTAATGGGTGTATGTCCTTCCAGGCCTTTTCCTCCTGTATTTATGTTTATTCCTCAAACACAACATACCTTTCCCGGGTGCCAGCCAGTGTGCTGCCTTCTCAGATCAATTTATTTACATCTGTGAGCCCTTAAGTCATGCTTATGGGAATACACACCACACACATGCGCACACACATACACACAACCCGGACATGGAATCATGCCATGCTGGAGTGCTTGGTTTGCCTTTCTCACTCAACCATGCCCACGGTCTTCAAAAAGTTCGTGGAAAATGTGTATTTGAGGACCGGTCTCTAGCATAATAGTTAGGCCTTGCACAGAGAGAACTAGATCCCACTGTTCAAATCCCTGCCCCGGGGGCTTGAAAAACACTCCAGGTGCTTTCCCCTGGTGGATGGAGAAATGGTGGGAGAGGAGTGCAGTATAACCATGCCCCGTCATGGGGTACTTTCTCTTTCTTTCTGTCTGGTGAGCACACATGTCCCAGCAATAAAAAATAAAATGAAATCATTTGGGCCATGTAGGTGGCGTGGTGGTTAAAGGCAGGTAGGTTCTATATAGCCATCCACATGGTTCAAGCCCCAGACCTGGTGGCTTGAAAAACACGCTCAGCACACATGCATGCATGCTCAAAATCCAGAGAGGAGACCGGAGGAGAAGGGACTACACCTGGGGGTGGGGGGGGTGCTTTCTCACATTCTCTCTCTCTCTCTTCAGCGAAGAGAGCAAGACAAACAAAAAGTCCATCAATTAATTGACTAACAAAAAAGAAAATGCATATTATGAAAAACTACACATGATTTTTGGGGGCACAAAAATAAACATATACTTTAATTCCATTTTTCCCAGTGAACTTCCCAAAGCCCCCTCTGAGGTTCTGGAAACCCTCTGAGGTTCCATAGCAGTGCAGGCATGACTGTCTCCCTCTCTGGGTCTTCTAATATGAGTGCCCTGGTTTATTTAGTACCCCAGTGATGAACGTTAAGGTTGTTCCCTTAAAATTTCAAACCATGTAACATGAATATCCTTCCACAGACCTTGTGGTAATAAGAGGGGGGTAATTTCCAGGGTAGATTTATTTGAGGGGGGAGGTCTTACATCTTAACCCTTAGTAGGTCAATCTATGAAAATACAGACCACACCCAAACAGGCTTGGGGCAGTCCAAACCCTGCCATCAGCCAGGGTTGGAAGGGGAGAGAGGACGTGGGGTGAGATAATGGGCCTCTCTCAGCCCCTTTGCCACCCTTTCTCAGGAGACAGAGGTGGGTTAAGGACTCCACAGAGAGAGAGAGAGAGAGAGGGAGAGAGAGGGAGAGAGAGAGAGCGTGCAGCCTTTCCAGGACCTTAGCAGAAGCCACCTGTTCATACCAGAGCAGGCGTGGAGCCAGAGGCTTTGTGAAGGAACAAAGGCCAGCGTGAGCCAGCGTGAGTGGGCCTGGCTGCACTAGTCCAGGCCCAGGGCTACCAGACGGTCTACTGAGGAAGGACAGCGCTCTGAGACCTTGAGCAAGTCACTGGACTTCTCGAACTCGAACTCGTGGTGTCCTCATCAGCGAAGCCCTTGGGTCGTCTGATAAGTCCTGACACGTTTTTGCATAGAAAAACATAGAAAAATAGTCCTGATTTCCCCAGGACCTAATCAGCTCCTAGTCCCTGCCCTGTGTGGCCCCTATCTCTCTAATCTGAGATTCACATGAAGGAAGGAGTGGAGAATTACTACTCCACTACAATTGGAACAGTAATTCCAAGGTGAATTACTCCACTTTGCAATTCCAATGTGAAGGCTGTGCCTTGATCAATAACTTCCTTTAACTGTTTGTGTGCCAGAGCAGGGAGGGGGCCTTCCTGGTGAACTCCCTTCACTGCTAAGGTCATTAGGCCTGTAAAAATGAAGCGGTTTGAGAAGTGCTTTCTACACACTCTTTTGCTCAGTTCAGGTCACTCTCGAGGCCCGAGGAGGGGGTCACATGCCCTCCCACAGAGGCAGAGACTGAGACTGAGACTCAGAGAGCCCCAGGGCTTGCCCCAGCGCACCCAGCTTGCAAGCAAGCATCAGAGTGGGAAGCTGGTCCCCATGAAAGCCCAGACTTCAGCCAGCTCACCACCCGAGGGGGAAACAGCTGGGGTTACTCTCCTGGGCTGCCACCCTGGGAATCAGATGCTCTGGAATCAGAGATGGCTGCGCTTGGCCAGAGCCGGACATGACTCTCGCTAGATGGACTGCCACTTCCGCCGGCAGCCACTCTTTCGGCTGGGCCAAGCCATGTTCTTTCCTTGGCTAGCTTTGTCCACGTAGTAATAGACTTAAGAGGTGGAGGAGGGACCCCTGGCCATGCACACCACCACCCAGGATGCTAAGAAGTCAGGTTTTTTTTTTTTTAACTACTGGAGGGTGTGGTGTCCAGGCTGCTCTGCTCCCACACCCAGGGGGCCTTGGACCAGGCTCCAACTTTTTGCTCTCAGACTGTTCCTCTGGGAACTGGGGGTTTGTTCCCCCGCAGGTACCTGAGCAAAGGAAGAGGTGCATCTTGTTTCCTGAGGGCACCCCCATTTCACAGATGGGAAAAGGAAGGCCACAAGGGTGACGGAGCTTGGGCCAGTGTGGGAGTCATAAAGCTTTCTTCATTTCAGGATCCACCCAGGGGACTATGAGACACTCCATCCAGATGTGTCAGTCCTCAGGTTCCAAGGGGGGTGCTGGCCCCATAGCCTTGTGGTTAAAGGAACTGGATCCCACATGGCTGATTGCAGCAGGAGTCCTGGCTCCAGCAACTCGGCGGGCGGGGTGGGTGGGTGGGAGAGGGGACAACACTGGGTACATGCGCATGTGTGACCCAAATCCCAAGAGGATGGCAAATGGAGAAGAAATTGTGGCATGACCACACCCCACTGGGATGCTTTCTCCCTCCTCCCTCTCCTTCTCTGTCTCTAGCAAGTACATGCACCCTACGGCGACTTAAAAAGAAGGTGACGGTTGGCCCATCTGTGTACACAGGTGTGGCTGAAGGGACACAGGTGTTACCTGCAGCTGACCCACTCATGCACTAGCTCCCAATACTCCAGCCAGCTTCTGGGGACTGCCTGGGATGACAGACACACACACACCCTCTCCCCTTCCTCCTTTATCTTTTCAGGAGAACACCCAGTGTGTTTAACACTCTCCAGCTAATGGTCTTCGGCCTGGAACTGGGGGATTTGGAATCAAGTAGGGTCAGGGTGGAGGTGCATTTTTCCTTAAACAGAGAGTTACTGGGCACGGTCACTGTGCCAAGGCCTCCTACTTAGTGATGGTGACCTGGTGGGGGATACGGGCTGAATCCGGTACCCGTGTGGCCATCTCTGTGTGGTCCCATCCAGAAAAACCTCTAACTCCAGGCAGACTTACTCTGGAGCACAGAAAAGTCCTAACAGATCACTCTGGGCTGTCAGAGAGGGAGGGGCCATGCCAGCACGGTGGGATGAGGAAGGCAATGTAGGAGGAGAAAACAGAGCCCGCAAGACCGGAGGCTGAGCAGCACAGAGCAGGAGCCTTCCATGCGGCGAGGGTCCCAGTGAAGATGGCGAGAGGGAAGGTAGAAGGGTCACCTGGTGCCAGGGTACACAGGTCTTGCCTGCCAGTGGAGGAGCAGGGCATCTCACTGCCATATGAGAGGGCGTCCAGCATGATGACAAGAGGGTGGTTTTTTGGAGCTAAACAGACCTGAGTGCAAATCCAGACCTTGGATGAACAACCCTGCCTGGTCTTGATGTCCTCACCTGTAACAGGAGACACTAATGGGGACACCTCCCAGGAGTGCCGTGACCATCCACTGAGCACACAGAGACGGTCCTTTCCTTTCCTTCTCTTTTGGACTGGACCTTGAAGATTTCTTTTTCTTTTTCTTCTTCTTTTTAGTTTCTGCTATAGGCTGTGTGCGCACGCTGGACAGAGAGAGAGAGAAAGTAAGAAATTATCTCCCAGGGTTGGTCCGAGTGCAGTGGTGTTTACAACTAATTGATTGCAGCCAGTTACAGATTCCTTTAGTCCTTCTCTATGCCCACTGCTTCACTTGACTAGCTTAAAACACAACAAAATAAAACAAAACAAGTGTGTGCGTGTGTGTGTGTGTGTGTGTGTGTGTGTAATAAATTACCTCCCAGGAGGGATGGCCATGCTGCAGTCCTTTCTCTTCGATTCTCCTCTTGGGATTTTGAGCACGCATACACATGCTCCCAGTGTGTTTTTCAAGCTGCTGGGGCAGGGTCTCAGACAGTGTAATTGGCCATGGGGGCGTCTAGCCACCTTAACCACTAAGCCACAGGCTGGAGCTTAAGAATTTTATGCCAAGTTGATTTGCCCCATTTTTGTCCACTGCTGGACCAAGAGTTGTAGACAAAAGCCCACATGGCCTTGGCTAACCCTCAGTGCTAGTTTCTGCTGCTTTATGCTTCAGTCTGCAGACGTTTGATCTGCATGGAACGTGGACCAATAAAAAGGCAATTTGTTACTAGGCTGGAAGACTAAGTCAGCCCCGCCAGGGATCTGAGGAGTGAGATTTCACAGTGACTCCGGCTTCGTGAGCGAAAAAGATCCAATAAAGAGTTTCCCTGAAATGTGGAGCGGAATGCATCCGCCACACATATTCAATCGCCATCTTTCATCGGAAGTGCCAGCAGACCTCTGGCAAGTAGAGAGCTTTGAAAAGCCACCCCTTCTGCTGCTCCCCTTTCCTGGAGGACTTGAATAGTGAACAAGTTATTTTAAAAATTATTTCAAGTCAAACATTCACTTGATCGGCCTAGTCTCACTTAACTTAAAAAACTACTTTCTGAGAGTTGTTTTTTTTTGGGGGGGGTGGGGGGGCGGAATGGCCATGCCTTAAATCAGAATACGCATAGCTTTATCAAAAACTTATGTTCCTGTCTCAAAGTCAACTGGAGATACTTTAAGATACAAATAATTCCAGAATTCTAGTTTTTTAAAAAAGCATTGTCTGTAGTTGGGCATGAAAGTGCCTTGACATCACTATTTCACTTGCAAATACCATGTTGACCTACCAGGCAGAGCTGGAAATAACTATATCTACAAGCCTTACAAGAAGGGAATAAAATGCTCTTTAGGGATCTGTTTTTAAAAAAGACCTGCGAGGGATCATGTAGACAAGAGGGGTTCTCTTTAGTTCAACTGTCCTACGTTTGGCTCATATATGGAATTCCCCAAGCTGTCATTACTGGGAACAGACCACTTTCCCCATAATACATAAATTACCAACAACTCAACGACATGGGAGATGGACTCTTGCGATTTTTAAACCCAAGAACTTCTGGTCTGCAGAAAGAATTTTACTGCTAAGTGAAACCAAATCCACAGTGTGAATCAGGCCGTCATTCTCTTCCTGCCCCTGACTGTGGGTAGAGATCTCAAACAAGAAAACAAACGCAAACTCCAGAAATGAGGTGATGAGAGACCCAGTGGCCCAGAAATAATCAATTGTTCAGAACAGGGTAAAAGGTTGAGGGAGGAGGTGTGTGAGAGTCTGTGTGTGTGTGTGTGTGTGTGTGCTTGTGCGCAGAGGGGTGTGTATATCAAAATTCTTGATACCCTGGCTAAGAGAAGACAATGAAAGCCCCAACACAAATCAAACAAATTGAAAGTTGAGGCTGTTTCTGAGAATTTCCCTCCTCTTTCCCATCGGGGACAGGGAAGAAAGAACTGGGTGGAATGATCTGAAAAGGCTGGGAAGGGCCCAGCCTGCTCTACTGGCTACTGAGCAGCATCAGGTCCTGCAGATGGCGGGGTCCAGCAGGTGACCAGATCTGTGACTGCTGAAGATGGCTTTTCCCCATTTTTCCTCATCCTGCCTGCCTCTTGCCTTGGATGCCTTGGTTTCTGCAGGAAAGCAGAGCAGGAGGGCAAATGCTGTCTCTGCAAAGCAGACAGGAGTGAATGGGCCCCTGGAAGTACTGTTGTAAGAGGCCAGAATGCCACCGAGAAGCTGGAATTGCAGTGGTGGTGGGGTCTCTTTCAAGGACTTTTGAACTAGCACAAGACACTTCTGGACAGGTGCTTTTAAAATTCCTCATTCCAATGTTTTAAAAGGATCAGCACTGCTCCCTGATAAAAATTTCACATCCAGATGCTAGGATGTTGCACCAGCAAATACCCATTTCCTCAAGTCCAGTCTAAAAAGGTGAATATACTGACCAAGCTCCATCTGACACGTAACCCATGCACACTAACCTTCCTGGACATGTAGCCCAGGCATGGGGAGCTCTTTCAGTAATTTTCAGTTTTACTTTATGCTATTCTTTCCTTCAAAAACAAAACAAAAATCTCAAATTTCCAAATTATCTTTAAGTATTAAGTGTTCTTCAAAATACATATCTTGCCTAGTTGACCTTAATCACAAACACATTTTGGGGGTAAGTTTCTCAAAGTTGAGCAGCTGAAAGCTACGGAACTATTTTATTAGCAAATCAATTGTTTTCCCAAGAACTTTAAAGCTACAGCTAAGGAGGGAAAACAAAACCCTTTTTACACTTATATATTTCAAAATGGACTGAAAGGTTAGACCAGAGCGTACAAGGCTTAGAAAAAAAAAAAGTTTAAGTCATGAAACATTTCCTTTCCTTTCGGGTTTGCTGGCCACAATATGATGAGTTGGAATGCATAAGAAATGTAAATAAAACACCTCCTCCTTTCTTTCCTCCAGTCTTTTTTTTTTTTTTTCTTAATTACATTTCTCCCCAGCAAGGTCTTTTAAGAAGAGGGTCTCAGTTTGCTCCTGTTGGCTCAACAGCATACAAAGAAATAGGTCTCCCTTGTCTCCGAGTGGTCTCTCTCCCTGAATTCCTCCAAAACTTCACAAAAGGGGAGGTGTCTCCTGGAACGTCTGCATGTGACAAAATTGACAAATATGATAAATACAGACAAGACTGCCAGGGCGGATGGGAAGGGGCAGTGCCTGCCATCTGTACCATGCAGGAAATCCATGCGAAGTCCCATCTTGTGCATGGGCGGGCGGGTGGCCATACGGGGCTGTGCTGTGTCCCCCTCCGTGACCCAGCGTTCACTAGCATTCTAACACTGACGATAGGCTTACGCAGATTTACATGTTTCAGAAACCCCGGCAGCCTAGACCGGGTTTTGATCTGTGCCCTGCACGGACTTTGCATCTTGAACCAACAGCCTCCCACCAGGAAGCCCCCATGCCTGGCTCAGATATGCCATTTTACATCCAGCGATTCTGTGCCCTGGATGAATTTCTTTGGAGCCTGGTTTTGCATCTTAATGGTTCTGTGACATGGAGCTATTTTGCGGGGAACATCCTGAAATGATATCTAGATTTTTAACACCTATTTGTGTGTTGGACTGATTGGCTCTGCTCTAAGACAAGCATTTAATGACATGCCAGTCAGTCCCCGAGCCCTGCTTAAGTGTCCCCTCAGACGGGAAGGCTTAAAGAAAAATGACAGAAATGTTCTTTAATAACTATGGTTTATCCATTTCTTTCAGATAGTAAGTGGCACGTCCTCACCTCATTTGCAGCTTTTAATTCCAAATGGACATTGCTTTTGAAATATCCTCTTTCTTTCTTTCTTTTCTTTTTTTTTTTTCCCCTGAGGCTGCCACTTGAAAGTTGAAATCTAGCAAGAATGTAATGTTAGGTGCCAGCTTTCTGAATTACAGGGTGACTGCCCGAGCTGATCCTAAAAAGCAAGTGTCTTTTTTATACCGCATAAAAGGCTGAAATGTTTACATATCAAAAGGCTATAGGCCAATTTCTGTCAAAATTACACATGAAGTTAAGCAGTACAAGCAATTTATTTAAACACTAGTCATTGTAGAAAAATTCAAAACCATATGCTCTTTTAGCAGTTTTTCACAAATGCATTTGACCCATGACTTGGGTAGACATACAAGCTTCATAATTTACTCTAAATTTCAAATCCCCTTGACGTTTAAATAAAAGATCTTCATTAATGAGGTTTACATGAATGAAAACTTTAGAAGCTGATATCGGCTAGCGCGAGGGGCTTCAGGAACGGTCTGCGCCCGCTCTCATTTTCAAATGACTGACTGACTTTGCTAATCATTTCAAGAGAAAGTTCCTCTGAGAACAAATTATCGTCATTTGCATTCTGTGATTTGCCAAAACAACGGCGCTTTCAAGTCACTTTGAAACAAACTTTGGTTAATAGCCCTGCCGAAAGCAGATTCCTGCCACCCCAGAAAACCAAGCTGTTTTCTTCCAGGCCTTGGGAATGCGCCACTTCTCGACACTCCCTCTATTCCCTCAGGGCTGTGGAGCTTTTCTCACACCTTGATTATTTCGTCCTTAGGGACTCTGGGGCTTTTGTTCCGGACATTACAAAACTTCCAGTAAAAATCAGTAAGCATACATCTCGCCGAATGTGGGAGCCCTGGCACTTGGCAATCCCCGCGCGGCACCCAGTGGCTTTTTGCTCCCCTCCCCCCAAAACCCCCTGAGGACACCGAAGGGGCCCCCCTGGAGCAGGCGGTCCATGGAGCGGGTTTTGAGCGTGAGTTTTGAGACACTGGATTTTTTTTTTTTTAAGCCCAAGTACAAACAACAAAACCAATTCCCAATTCGCGTGGTGAAGACTGCGCTGGAGTCGGCGCTGCGCACTGGTGACAGCCCGGTCCTAATTCCTGAGATCTAAATAATGCACCCTGCGACCAGGACCGGGACTCCATGCCTTTGAAAAGGACACGCCAGCTGTTTTCACATGACATGAAAAATCCTACTTAAACCGCCCGATTATGAACTCTGCTCTGTGGCCAGGCAAGAGACTGAGAGAATTAAGAAAGTCCCAAAAGCGGACCATAAGAAGTTGAAGCCTCCGATGCATTTTCCCCCCAGGATGAGGGCTGGGCGTAAGGATAGTGCGACGACAGTTTTTGCCTTGATGAAAAAATCTCGGGGTGGGAGGAGACACTTAGACGCACGCTCCAAACTTGGGCACTCTGTTTTAAATCAAAGAAGCAATTTAATCTACGCCCTACGAATCCATTTAGCGATGACCGCAGCGCGAAAGCGCTTTGAAAGATGCGGAACAGCAAATATACCTTATGCACGTGGAATCTGCTGATCTATTCTTTAATGTCTAAAAAATGAGGGCTATTACCCGGGCGAGTGGCTCCTCAACAAACACATTTTCATAGACTTCGGCGTGGTGATTGCTTTGTGTGAAATCGTGTTTGGGTGATAATAGGGAAAATCAGCAGCGTGTTTACTGCATTTCCGACCTAAGCGCCCGGCGGCCGCCTCTGGACGCTCCCGGCCCTCCCATGCTGAGCTGTGCGTGCGGGGCAGACAAACAATCGCTTAGCAACTCGAGGCGGACAATTTGCGTGCGAAGCATTTGTTATTCCAATTGCGCGGGGCGATGCGGGCCGCTGATTGATTGTTTAGCGCTTCTTGGACACTTGTGGGTTTCCGCCCGAGGAGAAGGCGCAGCCGGGGCACCGGACTCCCAACTGCCTTCTCCCGCGCCTGCCTCCCCGCGGACAAAGTGGAGCGATTGCAGACTGAGGGGGCAACCTGATGGCGGAGGCCCCACGGAGCTGGAGAGCCAGAGAATAGCCCGTGCAGGATGGCCCCTTCACGGAGAACAAAGCTTTTAGACTTCTCCCCTTCTCTGAGACAGAGATGCAGGGACCCTGCCCTGGCTGGGGGCAGAGGTGGGAACAGCACACAGATCCCAATGAAAACAACCAAATGCCCCGAGTCCATGCCCTGCTTAGCGAAAGGGTAACGATGACTCTCATTAAATGTTAGGGTTGGGAGGGACTGGACTAAGGTGGGACTTAGTTCAACCGATCGAGTAAAAATCTTGAGGTCTCCTGAGCGAGATAATGTGCAAGGTGGCATCGCTTGGTCTAGAACTCCGTCGCTCAGACTCATTCTAAAGTGCTCTTTCTTCCAGGGGTCGGGGGCTGTAGGGAAGTGAGGGGCGCAGTCTATGAGATCTCTAAACCTGGTTATTAAAAAGAATACTGCATCAAGCAGAAGGAGACCCAGAGGGGTATGTGGAGGAGGTTGGATTATACTTTTTGAAGCACGCTCCTAGGTCTGAGACCGAAATCTTGGCGCCATCCTGGTTACATCTTTGCAGAAAGGAGGAATCTGCCCCCAAACATCCCGCACCCCCCTTTAAAGGACCCACTGGCGCGCACAGGGCAGCGCGCACCAGCCACGCACAGAACACAAGTAAACGCTGCTCAAGGCGCGAACCCAGGAGTCTTCCACGGATTGCCCTGTAGGGTCAAAACCGGGAAAGGTTGGCCGGAGCATGTGCCCTAGACCCCGCTGACTGTGAAATCTCTGAGAACAGAAAAAATGCCTCCATCCTCCCTTAGTAGAAGTAAGGCCACTCCACTTCCCACCCTAGACGTGACTCCCCGCAAATCCCAGCCTCTTCTCAGTAGCTTTTAACGTGCCAGTGTTTAAATCGCCTCCCCTCCCTGAAACCCGTCTCTGTCTTGTCCGAACTTCCCTACAATCACCTCTACTTCGCGAAGCCCTTGAAGAAGCAAGTCCCTCAGGTCACTAGCGAGTGGGCGTGAGGACACACAGGGCCATGCCGGGAAGGCCTAGCCAAAGCGCCGCCGCCTGGTTTCATTTAGCAGCTCCTTTGCGCTGCCGGAGTTCTGCGCCCCCGCAGGACCGAACCCCTGCCACCCAGGAACATCAATTAACAAGTGGCCTTTCCCCCTTGGCCCCGCGGGAAGGCGTAGCCCACTTGGCCTTACTGTGGCGACTTCAGACTGCGCTGGGGGACCCCTGGTTAATTAGCCGGAGAGAAATCGCGGAAAATGGGTATGAGTTAAAGACGGCCTTGTCTCGGGAACTCCAAGATGCCCCCCCACCCCAACCCTAGGCGTTCTCGCCTGGGGTCAGGTGTTGCCCTCGCCCTGGAGTGGTCAGAGTAGCCTACGCGAAGGGCTGAGGAAGGACCGCTCTGTAAACCGGGGCTCGCACCCGGCGCACAGGACCGCGGGGCCAGCTTTCGTTCCGCGCGTCCCGCCGCCTACCTTCTCCAGGGCGCTCGGCCGCCTGCGCACGGACGCGAGCTGGCTGCGG
>NW_006203764.1:1501737-1503392 GCF_000334495.1 Tupaia belangeri chinensis
GCGCCCCACCGCCTACCTTCGCGAGGGCGCTCGGCCGCCTGCGCACGGAAGCGAGCTGGCTGCGCCTCCCGCGGTTCGCGAGGGCCGGCCGTGCCGCGCTGAGATTCCCGCAAATCACCGTGGCCGCCTGCCGCGAGCAGAGCCGGCCTTCGTCCAGGCCACTGGGGCCCAGGGATCTCAGCCTGGGCCTGCCAGGCGGAAGGGCAGCCCGCGGCCAGAGGGCCTGTCCTCGTCGGTAAGTTACATTCGATGGGAGAAAATGCGACTCGATTGTGGCGGAAGGGCGGATATAGAAACCCTAAAGGCCCCATCTGGATTAAAAATCAAAAATATGTGGGGAAGAAGATACCCCATTTCCAAAAAGATTTTAAGCACAAAACGGATTGACACCACGCAGGGAGCAGCTGGAAGCTTCGCTTCAGGCCACTTTCGGAGGACTTAAAATAGTGGCTGAATTCGGTCTTCCCTAGTATGGGGACCAAGGGCCTGGCACAGTAGTTTTCAAACCCAAAGTAGCTGCAAAAAAAAAAAAGTAGTTTTTTTAAAAAAGAAACAGGAGGCACCTCTGCTTTCATCTTATTTTGCATTTACAAATTTCGGTTTTTGCAAAAACAAAGGTTTTGGGGGGTGGTTAACCAGTTCCAATCAAGAGAGAACTCAGGATTGAAAAAAAAAAAAAGAGGAGAAATTAGGCAGCGAGTTCGCGCGGGCAGGAGCAGGAGCGGAATGTTAGGTCCTGCAGGAGGGAAGACGCTGCCTCCCCACATCTTCTAAAACAAAACAAATTCCGAAAGGGGGAAGAAAAGCCCCAAAGTAAAACCAGCCACAATGAATTCGAGCTACAGACAGAGGAAATCGCACCCAATAATAGGACCCAATTTGAGAAAAAAGAGTCAGAGCGGAGGGGTCGGGCGAGGGAGCTGTTAACTGCGGCCGCACAATGGAATTAATGAGATTAACCAAGGCAATTAGGCCGCCCGCCCAGCTCAGCCGGCCCGCCGCGGGGCTGCCGAATGGAAAAGATTAGGTTAATTTCATTAATTCGCAATCCACAATCTCCTTTTAGGCGCTGTAGCCCCCTCCCCTTGGCACCTCTTCCCCTCCCCCACAACCTCCCTATCTCCCCCCCCCAAAGGAAAAGAAAGAGGCAAATCTGGTTCTGTTTGTCATCTGCATATTACCAGGAACTAAATCCAGGATGACGTCGACTCAGTATAAAACCAACAAGAGGTTCAGCTGGTCTGCGCTCGGTCCTACCCGCGGGTTGAGTTCAGCAAACGCGGCAGCAAGGGGAGGGCTGGAGGAGGGAGAGCGGACGCAGGGGGCGGGGAGGGGCGCGGGGCTGCGCGCTCGCCCGCGCTCTCTTTCGGTTTGGTCCGCTGCAGGAGGAGGGTGGGCCCCCCCACTTTGAGCTCTTCGCTCGGCGCGTCCCCGCCGCCCCCCGGTCCCGGCGCGGGGCTCGGGGATGCCCGCCAGCATGTTCAACCTCGACAGCATCCTGGCCGCACAGTCGAAACGCGCGGCGCGGCAAGGCCCGGGGCCTGCCGGTGGCGCCCAGCGCCGCGGCTCCGGTCGTCTTCCCGGCCCTGCACGGGGACTCGCTCTACGGCGCCAGTGGCGGCGCCTCCTCGGACTATGGCGCCTTCTACCCACGC
>NW_006203764.1:1511305-1517306 GCF_000334495.1 Tupaia belangeri chinensis
CCTGCTGCGGGGCCGTCCCGCCGCTGGGCGCCCAGCAGTGCTCCTGTGTCCCGACGCCCCCAGGTAGGGTCGCGCGCGCCTGCCCTCGCCGTCACCGCGGTCCTTGGCCCCACGGGCGTGGGTGAGCCGTGGCGCTCGCTTTATCCGCCTTGCACAAACTTTTCTCCTCCTGCAAGCTCTGCATCTCGCTCTTCCCGATCGAGTGTAGGAGTTTGCACACTTCTTGCTGCAAACTTCAGGCGAGAGTTGGCGAAAACTAATTCAGCGCCTGCTTTGTGGGGGTGCGGGGGCTAGGCTTTTAGAATTCCCTCCGCGGCTTCGGGAGTGTGCGAGTGGACGCTCTAACCCGCTCCCTCCTTCCTCTGCACCCTGATCCCCGCGCACCCCTAATGCCCAACTCCCTAGCGTGACTTTAAGTGGTAGAAGGTCTCGGGCTGGCGGGCAGGCGTGTGTGCGGTGGCTGACCGTGCGCCCCACTCTGTCGCAGGCTACGAGGGCCCCGGCTCGGTGCTGGTGTCCCCGGTGCCGCACCAGATGTTGCCCTACATGAACGTGGGGACGCTGTCGCGCACGGAACTGCAGCTCCTCAACCAGTTGCACTGCCGGCGGAAGCGGCGGCACCGCACCATCTTCACCGACGAGCAGCTGGAGGCTCTGGAGAACCTCTTCCAGGAGACCAAGTACCCGGACGTGGGCACGCGTGAGCAGCTGGCCCGGAAAGTGCACCTCCGCGAGGAGAAAGTGGAGGTGGGCACAGGGGACCTTCCTGGAGGCGCGGGGTCGGGCCGGGTTTGCCCAGCCCTCCTTGCGTCCTACTCCCTGCACTTTAAAAACTGCCCCCCCGCCGCCTGGAGGCTGCGGGAGGGAGGGCGCCTTAGGCCCAGGAAGTGGAATGGCAATGCGGAAGCAGGAGCAAGTGGCTCTTTTTTTGTGTCCGAGTGCGCGCTGTGTCCCAGTCCCTGTTCAGATTCCGTGCGGGGCCGTCCCGCGGCTGCGTGGGGTGCCGGGGTGCCTCCACTGGGGACGCGCGGCCGGGATCCTAACTTGTTTTGTTCTTGGTTGCGCAACAGGTCTGGTTTAAGAACCGCAGAGCGAAATGGAGGCGGCAGAAGCGGTCCTCGTCCGAGGAGTCGGAAAACGCCGAGAAGTGGAACAAGACGTCCTCGAAGGCATCGCCCGAGAAGAGGGAAGAGGAAGGTAAAAGCGATTTGGACTCGGACAGTTGACAGCCGCGGCCAGCCGTGGCTCTTGGCGAACTCGAAGGACTTGCACAGACAGACGATGCTACTTTCTTGCACACGGGCTGCCTTGCGGGAGGGCTTGGAGAAAGGAACGAGGAGCTGTAAATAGTGTACAGAGCCCCAAGTCGGCGCCTGGGGTCGGGGCGGCGAGAGGCTCACGCCGCCAGGGGGGGGGGGGGGGGGAGCCCCCCCCCGCCACAGTCTGAGCCGCCCCCGCCTCGCTCCCCACCGTAGTATTTATAGTTAAGTTAACGGTGACTTTACAATAAAGTGATGAATGTGGACGGGCCGCATGCTGTACTTCCTACCCCACCATCATCATCTGTGTCTTCTACCAACGCCGCCGTCAGTCCCAGGCCCCGAAAAGACAAAGAGATCACTTTAGCCTGCAGCATCTGAAGAAAAGTGGGGCAGCTCTGACCTGTCCTAAACCAAAGAGAGAAAACTGGGTGTGAATCAGTCACAGGACCAGAGTCCTGGTTTAAAAGTGCCTCCTAGTTCCCCAGGAAGGGGTGCAAAATGGCATTGCCCAGCAGGCTGGCGGAAGTACCAAGCCAGAGAGCACTGGTTCCCCTGAGCTGATGGCCAGGGCCCCTGCTGCGGTACCCAGCTTCTGTTCCAAGCCGCTTCTGGGTCTTGCTCCTGCAAACCATTCCCCACATCAGAGGGATATGGCTGGGAACAGCACGCTCTGCAGATTCCCCAGTGGCTCCTGGACCTTCCAGGGCTGCTTCCACTGCCTACCACTTCCAGGGAGCCACTCGCTCCTGCACAGCAGGCTTTCTGCCCCACAGCCAGGACATCAGGGCGTCTCCCACTGGGAAGCAGACTTGGGAATCCCACCCCTCAACTGGCTGAGTCTGCTGACTGCTCCCAGGGGTGGCCAGGGCCCCTTGTAATTCCTGTCTTGGCCAGCCTAGTCTAGGAGCACGCTGCTTGGCGTGTGCCTTTGTGTTGGAGGGTATCACTACGTGCTGGTAGTACAGATGTCTGCTGCTTTCTCCCTGGATGGGCTACCTTCCGTGCCAGCTGGCCAGGGGAGCCCAGTACGCTGATCACCAGTCTACCAGGGCTAGGGAAGTGGCTAGTTGCTGGATAGAGGCCTGGGCCTGGGGACCATGGGAAGGGCACAGGAGGATGGGGTAGTGGCAAAGCACCAGCAGGATTGGCAGGACTGGCTTTTAGTATGTTTCCTTTTCAGTTTTGCTGAGTCCATTTACAGACAGGAAGCTAGGGCTCAGAGAGTCCCGGATGTGCTTGTTGCAGGGATGCTGGGAGCTTATTCTCCCCAGGGCTGCCCTAGGTATTTGGTGGAGGTTCCCTCCAGCGGACAACTGTGAGTCCTGGCTGTGGAATACAGCGTACACAAAGCAACACCTTTGTACAAGAAGCGATGTATTTTCCCAGACTATTGTAGGTCGGCTAGGTAAAAGTGGCTCGAGCAGGTGGAACGATGCTCGCTTGTGAAATCTGGCGTGCCCTCCTGAGCTCCCTTTCTAACAAGGCGTATCCCCAGGCAAAGCCAGGAGGTAATGGTCCGGGCCTGCCGCACGGGGCAGGATTGCCTGGATCCGTATCTAGACTCCATCGTTTTATGATCTTGGACAAGTAACGTAACCAGCCCACTCGCACCTTCCCGTAACTGTAAAGAGACCACCGTGATAATAGCTGCTTCCCACGCTTGGTCGGTTGGTCGTTGAGGACATGAGGGGTAACACTGGTGCAGAACGGCGCTGGCTTGAGGGAATCCTTCGACGTGGCCTCATTTTTTAACGTTGTGATTTATATTGTGCCAGACCAAGTACTTCAAGATTTATGTACATTAGCTCATTTTGTCTTTCAAGAACTCTGAGATGGGGAACGTATTCACCATTTTACAGATGAGGAAATTAAGGTTCCGAAAGGTTAAACACTTTCACAGCACGCAGCTCCTAAGAAATAAAGAGGAGGCTTAGTCTTGCTCGACTGAGCCGTGTGCTATAATTGGAAATGTTTTCACTAATAAGGGTTCTATGAGAAATATTCAAAGAAGCCGTTGCGTTAACTTCAAACATGTCTTGCAATGGCTATTAATATATTGGGTCATCGGAAAAGTCATGACGCATTTTTGCATAGAAAAATCACAGCAAACTACCGACGGCTTTTCTGATGATGACCCAATACCTCCTCCCTACACAGCAGACTTCCAGGGTAGAGACCTCACCTATGCCGACCCCTCCTCAATAGCTGATGCTCCTGGGTGATGTCCTCCGCCTCTGGAGAGGGGTGAACCTGCAGGATATCTGGAACATTCTAGCATGGGACAAAAGTGGGAAGCATCGTTCTATCCTGAGATGTGAGCTCTACAGGACTCTGTTTATAAATTCCTGTGTGTCTCTTTGTACATGACTTGCCCTCGGACTCACTATAAAAGGGGAGCTTTCATTTAAAAAAAAAACAAAAAAAACCAAAAAACCAGCATCTAATCTGGAAAGTGGTCTATGACCATAGGGAGGGGGCATTTCAGGGAGGGTTGGGCCTCAGGCCCCATGGGTACCTGGTGAGAGGAGGGGAAGCAGAGTGAGGAGACATGAGCTGCTCCTGGCTCGGCCTGCGACAGGTGAGAGAAGGGTCCTTTGCTTCTACGGCCCATGCCGGCACCTCCTGTGACGCGCTCAGGATTGCCCAGCTCCTGGGAAAGAAACAGAAAACGTCTGGGGTGAAGGGATGTGGGGATGGCCTGTTTAGAGTCCATTGTCTGCCTACGAGCCTCCAGCAGCTCGGGATGCTCAAACTCCTGTCTTATCCTCGCTGTCCATGTCAAGGAGGACCAGCTGAACCTCAAGAGCCCTCTTTGGCTGGGTGTGGGCCTTGTCATTTTCAATCATGGTGTTGGAAAGTAGTGTGTGCGTGTTCAGGTGAGCCAGGTGTCAGCCAGGCGACTTTGTCTAAGTGGTCTCCAATCCGTACGCTCTCCCCAGCCCACTGAAGGTGTTCTGCCCATTTCGCGGTAGAGCAAACTGAGGCACAAAGCTCATACGGAGGACCAAGATGGGAACTGTGGCCAGCACAGGGCCTGACTCTTGGGGTTTCCGTAAGTCAGGCTCTCTCACAGAACCCAGTCATTCTTTTGGGCGGTTGTAGACACCCCACATACGGATGCGCCAACAGCAAATGAGCACAGGTGTGGGCGTGGCTACACCTGGGGACCTAGGCATTCATCTATCCCAGACGTGCCAGACAGACTAGCAAAGAAAAAAATAATGACAATTACGCCCCTTCCATGAGTCTAGCGCTTTCCGCTTTTCCACCGCAGAGCCATTCCATACACCCCAGGCCCTCAGAAGGTGGGAACTGCAGCCCATTGTGCAGATGAGAAGTGGAGGCTCAGAGGAACTCAATGTCTTGCCCAGAATCCCCCAGACCTTAGCAGACTCTTCCCACATACCTCTGGGGGTAGTGATGAGGTGCTGGATAACAACTCTCAGGTGTCCCAGGTCACCTGCCTGGAGGGAGCAAGAGTAAGAGGGAAAGTGCTGCAGGTGTCAGACTGAACAGCCCCAGGGAGCACCCCAGGGAGCATGCACTGAGTTCTAGAGGTGATTCTCAGCTGTCAGCTGCCCATGGGCGGGAGGAGAAGGGCTTGGAAGTGATTGCATTCTGAAAAGTATGCATGGAAAGTACATTTTAATTACAGTTCTTTTATCAAGTCCTGTTTTACTGACATTTGAACTTTGAGCTAAGGGTTTAGCCCCCAGGTGAAGGACGGTTGTGTTGATGTGTATACACGAGATGGAAGTGAGTGGATTTCTCTTTTGTTTGCTTGGGTGGGGATCACCCTGGGGCCAGGGGGAAAGGAGCTCTTTTTCTGAATCCTGCGAGGTTTTAAGTGACTCAAGTAAAATAATGTAGGCATTAAGATCCCACTCAAGCTTCTGTTTATGCAGGCCCTCTGTGTCCCCAAGGTCTGTAACTCAGGGCCCCTCAATTCATTTGTCTTGGTTCCTCACACCCCTCTTTAAGTTAAACAAAAGAAGTGTAAATACAAAGCTTCACTTTTGTGAGGATGGGCCCTTGACCAGGGGAGGGCAGAGAGGACAGGTCATCTTGTGGTGGGAGGTGAACAGCTGGGAGGAGGGGCTTTAACACACACTGGTCTCAGCTATCCGGATGGGCAGTGTACTGGCCGAGTGACCTGAGACAGGCTCCTTAAACTCTGGGTTTATCAGGTTCCTTCCTCACCTGCAGAATGGCTTGGGTGGCAGATTAGAGCTAATGCATGGAAAGACCCCAGCAGAGCGTCTGACACATTTATCCTCATGTGTTTTGAAAAACACCCTGGAATCAGCTGGATAATGCCCTGCATGAGTAGGGTGGAATTAGGAATTAAGGAATGCACCTTGTTTTTAATTGTTGTTGGTTTAGGAGCTTAGGCATGACCACAGGACACAGACTCTAATGAAATTAAACGTGATTGCTGCAGATTTAAGACAAGGAAACATCTGATAAGGCATAATAGCTCACATTCTCTCTGAGAAGCTTAGGACCAGGAGATTAGAGTGAACGAGGAGAACATTTGGAGTGGATTTGGATTCGATTTCCAAGTTTTATGAAATGACCTTGAAGTTTTTGTGAAAGTAAAATGAAAGCAAAACCTAGCAGCTGGTATAGAGCCCCTAGAAAGTTCTGGAAGAAATGGATCTGCCTGGGTGTCTTTTGGCTGTTGGGCTCTCTCCCTTGTGGAGGGGACTTGGGCATTCCCGAAGCCTGACCCTGGAGGC
>NW_006203764.1:1517535-1522461 GCF_000334495.1 Tupaia belangeri chinensis
AAGCCTGACCCTGGAGTCATGTGACAACACAAGTTCACTGCTGTGATGGTTTGAAATCCGGAGAAAATAAAAGCTGTTGTCTTTGCAGTTCACGTGACCCAAGAACAGCCATGACAGATGTGGGTTTTTCCTTCTTTTTCTTTCCTTTTTTCGTAAATAAGGATTTGCCATAGGATGCAACCACTTTAGAGAGAGAAAGGGAAATTGGGAAATCACCTCCAGGGGGATAATCACACCACAGTCCCTTCTCCATTTTCCTCTTGGGATTTTGGGCACGCACGTACACGCTCTCGACATGATTTTCAGGCCACTGGGTTGGCCATTCCTGAATCCAGTGCTCTAATCACCATGCCACCTACTGGCACCCACATTGTAGTGCCCAAATGGGACTGTCATTTTGGATTCCAGCAGCCTTCCTTTGTTGTCATTGTCACAGCCCCAGACATCATCAGAATGCCTCTCCAGACCTTGCCCGTCCTCAGGACTTTGTCCTACTTAGACCTTCTGTTTCCCTAGCTTCATGCACAGTCTGTTGACCGAATCGAGCAGCTGGGCTTCACTCAGTGAGTGGCATGTCTCCGAGTGCCCACAGCAGCCCCCTTCAGCCAGGCCGATTTACAGAAGCCGTGATCGGCGATGTCACGTCAGCCGTGCTGGAAGGAGGGTAAAAGCACGTGTCGTTCCTCCCCGACTCACCAGTTGTGTACCAGTGAGCCCAGGCCCCAGGGCTGGTTGCATTATGAGCGAGGCTGACCCTGGCAGAGGCTGCTGGCCACGGCGGCCGGGACGGGCCATCCTTGTGAAGTCAGGAAGTCCGAGCCAGCTCCAGCAGACACATTCTTCCCCCTGGCTGTCCTTTCCTGGCTCCGATCAGATCTCGCACATGGTAATCTGTTTACAAGTTTTAGGTTTCTTTGGGGAAGGTTGGGGGAAGTGGAGTAAAAATATCTTAAAAATAATTTTTGGGGGGGCACCAGCATATGGTGTCATGGTTACATCGCTGGAATCCCATGGAGTCAACTACAGTTTGAGTCCCAGACCTGACAGCTTAAAACACACCAGGTACGTGTGCTTACGTGCCCCGAATCCCAAGAGGAGAATGGAGGAGAAGGGACTGTGGCATGAGGACTGTTAGTGGGGTCTTCCCTGGGGGGTGATCTCTTACTTTCTGTCTCTCTGTCGAGTACACAGGCCCTATAGCAAAACTCTCTCAAAAATAAATAAACAAACAAACAAAGAAATAAATAATAAAGATACTTTTAGAGAAAGCCCCATGTGGTCCAGTGGCCTGTGGTGAGACAGGTGGTGGCCACAGGTGCTATGCCCCAAGCAGCCATCCCCCTGTGCAGCCGTGGCCCCGTGAGAATCGAACACTGACTGGGTTCTAGAGGGAGCACTGCGGGCAGGGGTGCGTGGGCATGTGTTTTCAGAGGCCACAGGGCCAGGTGGAGAACTCTGCAGACAGCCTTGGTGCCAGCCTGCATCTGAACCTTACAGGGCAACGTCTGACCAGCCTCCTGGTGACGTGCCCGCTTTAATCGTGTCCCAAACAAATTATTGACATCGCCCAGCAAAGCTAAGAGACGCTGCTTCTTTCCAGATGGGTACGGCTAATCCTCCTTTGAAAATCCACAAAGTGCTAACTGTGGAACCAGAGAAAGAAAACGGCTCTCCTCCAAGAAACTGGGGGCCCCGACATATTTGGCATGTCCCCCCCTGTGAGGAAGACTCAGTGCTCCCAGACGCTGGGGTCCCAGCTGGTGGTTTCATCTGAAGATGTTCCGACGACGAAGGCCAGATGCCTGGGACGTTAGGGGATGTGCGTGTTCGACATTGTTTTGTGTTTGAGGGATAAATATTTAAATCTGCAACCAAGTGAACCACTTTCTACTGAAGTGGGCCGGGATGGAAAGTTGTGTGTGGGTGTTGATCCACGTTCCCCACCCCCCGTCCTGAACGGCGCCCCAGCTCGCACGATTCCTGTTACACTTGGAGCCTTCAAAGAGGATGTCCCTGTCGCTGGTGCAGGATGCCAGGAGCGTGGTGTGCCTCAGCTATTTTAGGGTTGCTGTTTGTGTTTTGAGTTTGCTTTGCCACAAAAGGAGTCCCGACGTGAACGGGCAGAAGCAGAGACCCTGACCCTCTGGCCCAGGCTTAATGAGACTGCCTCCTATTGGTTTCAGCTCTTGCCCGTGTGGTACTTGGGCACAGATAACACAGTGAGGGAAGGAAGCTTAACCCTTTCCTCGATGTTCTGAACAGAACGTAGGCTATATGGTTTATTTTTGTGAAAGATATTCATGAGTAGTTTTTTAAAAAATAATTATTTATTTAATTTTATTTATTCATTCATTTATTTTAATTTGACCAGAGAGAGATACACAGAGAAAGAGAGAGGGAAAGTGAGAAAGCAAGCCACCAGGTCTGGTATTCGAACTACAGTCGGCCATGTGGGAGTGTCCAGCGCCTTAACCACCACGGCACCTGCTGGTCCCATAGTTTATTCTTTATAGTTAGTGCTAGACATGATTTTCTCTGTCTGATTAACAAAATATTGAGGTAGGAGCATGTTTTAAACAGCTCGCTAGAATGGAATGCCTTAAATAAGTTTTTATGTTCTCAGCGCAAGAGACCCATACAGAAAGTAGAAATGGGAACATCAAATCAGAACGATGTTGACATGAGCTGGATCCCTCAGGAAACTCTGAATCAGATCAGCAGTCCCTCTCATTCTTTCTCATCTAGCATTTGGGGCATGCATGCACACATGCCCAGTGTGATTTCCAAGATGCTGGGTCTGGGACTTGAACTGCATGGTCGGCCATGTGGGATTCAGCTGCCTTAACCTCTCTAGGCCATCTTCTGACTCTGAAAGATGAGAAATATTTTTAGTGTGTTCCAAAAAATGTACCCTACCTTTGGGCAGGAATTAATGGTCTCAGAGCATTTTCCAGGGTGCATCCTTATCTAATTCTCTCTATAGCCTTAAGAGGGTGGAAAACTTATCGCAGGTGGCATGGCAGTTAAGGCACTGAACTTCCACATGGTTGACCATGGTTCTAGTCCTGGACCTGGCAGCTTGAAACTCATGCTGAGCGTGTGTGCATGTGTGTCCAAAATCCTGAGAGGAGAATGGAAGAGAAGGGATTGCAGCGTGGCCATCCTCCCTGGGCATGATTTCTTACTTTTCCTCTCACTATCTCTGTTTCTCCAGTAAGTGTACATGCCCTATAGCAAAAAAAAAAAAAAAAACCTCTCTGTTGTTAAAAAGAAAACAAGAGGGTAGAAGGCCAACCTGTGGCATGGTGGGTAAGGTGACAAGATCCCACATAGCTGACAGCCTGGTTCAAGTCCCAGACCCAGTGGCTTGAAAATCCCACTGAGCATGTGTGCGTGCGTGCTTGCTCTAAGCCCTGAGAGGAGGGAGAAATGGAGGAAAAGGGATTGCTATGTGGCTGTGCCTCATGGGGGTGTTTTCTCATTTTCCTGCCCTTTCTGTGTGTGTGTGTCTCTCTCTGTCTCTGGTGAGTCATGTGCCCTCTGGAAAATTAAAAAAAAAAAAAAAAAAGGAAGGTGGATGGGGCTTCTGTCAGCCTGGTTACACAGTGACAGCTTCTGGAACGGCTTCTGTGCCCAGTGCTATTCTGAGTGCTTTGCGATCTGCATTCTATTTACTCCTGTCCATGCAGCTTCGAGGTGGGCATTGTTGTCGCCATTCTGCAGAGGGTGAAATGACATCTCCGTTCAGGGAGGCTGGTTCTGGGACTCCACATCCCGGGCTCTCTCTGCACTGCCCGACTCTGGCGTTTAGCAAGGACCAGCTGGAGCGTCCAGGTTCAAATTCCTGCCTGGTCTCTAGTGAACGGCGTGACCTTTGAGCTTCAGCCCACTTCTTTCCAAACTGGGAGAATTATAGTGGGCTTATGGTCAAACTGGGGTGGCTGAAATCCAGCATTATAATTTCCTGCGACACATGAACATTGTCTTGGGTTTTGCAAACACAGATGGTTAGTCACAGTAAAAATATCAACACATTAAAAATAGTCGTAAGCACATAATCAAATGAAGTATTTATTGAAGATCTTCAACAAAATACTACGGGCCAGCCCTGGTGTAGCAGGAACAGAAAGCTTCATGCTGCTCGACCCACACGGGAAGGCCCTGGTTTGCATCCTGAGGCTTCCCGGTGCACACCCGGTGTGCGTGTCCGTGATCAGGGACTCGCTGAGGCAGGGGTGAATTGCAGCACTGGGACACATACTCTGTTGGGCGTGTGTGTCTTTGTCTCTTTCTCTGAAGAAGTGTATAAAATAGCAATCAAAGGTAGTAATAAATGGGCCAGCAAGGGGCATGGAGGTTAAAGTGGCTGAGTTTCACATGGCCAACTCTAGTTCAAGTCCTGGACCCGATGGCTTGGAAATTACACCAGGTGAGGGTGCATGCCTGCCCAAAGTCCTAAGAGGGAAATGGAGGAGAAGGGACTGTGGTGTGGCCATCCCCTCTGGGGAGGTGATTTCTCACTCCCTCTGTCTCTCTCCAGTGAGTACAGACGCCCTATACCAAAAAGCTAAAAAAAAAAGGAGACTAAAATAACAGTAGTAGTAATGATGGTCTCCACTCAGTACACAGACACCAAAGGTGCCCTGTCCTGGCTGCACATCACTCTGGATGCTGGAGATGCCTACCGCCCCGTCCTCATGCAGTTTCCCATCCTGCTGGGAGACACAAGTGACAGGCTGTGAAGTCAGACAGCAGCGCAGGCTAACATGAAGCCCAAGTGGGGAGGCGGTGGGGACAAGGCCTGGGGCAGGGTGGGGGTTCTCCACTGAGAATGGGGGCTGAGGCCAGTGTGGACAGGACACTGGGTGTCTCAAGTCCTCCTCCAAAGAAGGCTTGGGGGGCAGCCTGCGGGCAGTGGGCTGATGG
>NW_006203764.1:1525484-1529716 GCF_000334495.1 Tupaia belangeri chinensis
TCTTTCTTTCTTTCTTTCTTTCTTTCTTTCTTTCTTTCTTTCTTTCTTTCTTTCTTTCTTTCTTTCTTTCTTCTTTCTTTTTAAGTTTTGCTACAGGGCACATGCATTTGCCAGACAGAGATGGAGAGAGAGAGAGAGAGAGAGAAAGTGAGAAAGCACCCCTTAGGGGATGGCCACAATGCAGTCCCTCTCATTCTTTCTCATCTAGCATTTGGGGCATGCATGCACACATGCCCAGTGTGATTTCCAAGATGCTGGGTCTGGGACTTGAACTGCATGGTCGGCCATGTGGGATTCAGCTGCCTTAACCTCTCTAGGCCATCTTCTGACTCTGAAAGATGAGAAATATTTTTAGTGTGTTCCAAAAAATGTACCCTACCTTTGGGCAGGAATTAATGGTCTCAGAGCATTTTCCAGGGTGCATCCTTATCTAATTCTCTCTATAGCCTTAAGAGGGTGGAAAACTTATCGCAGGTGGCATGGCAGTTAAGGCACTGAACTTCCACATGGTTGACCATGGTTCTAGTCCTGGACCTGGCAGCTTGAAACTCATGCTGAGCGTGTGTGCATGTGTGTCCAAAATCCTGAGAGGAGAATGGAAGAGAAGGGATTGCAGCGTGGCCATCCTCCCTGGGCATGATTTCTTACTTTTCCTCTCACTATCTCTGTTTCTCCAGTAAGTGTACATGCCCTATAGCAAAAAAAAAAAAAAAACCTCTCTGTTAAAAAGAAAACAAGAGGGTAGAAGGCCAACCTGTGGCATGGTGGGTAAGGTGACAAGATCCCACATAGCTGACAGCCTGGTTCAAGTCCCAGACCCAGTGGCTTGAAAATCCCACTGAGCATGTGTGCGTGCGTGCTTGCTCTAAGCCCTGAGAGGAGGGAGAAATGGAGGAAAAGGGATTGCTATGTGGCTGTGCCTCATGGGGGTGTTTTCTCATTTTCCTGCCCTTTCTGTGTGTGTGTGTCTCTCTCTGTCTCTGGTGAGTCATGTGCCCTCTGGAAAATTAAAAAAAAAAAAAAAAAAGGAAGGTGGATGGGGCTTCTGTCAGCCTGGTTACACAGTGACAGCTTCTGGAACGGCTTCTGTGCCCAGTGCTATTCTGAGTGCTTTGCGATCTGCATTCTATTTACTCCTGTCCATGCAGCTTCGAGGTGGGCATTGTTGTCGCCATTCTGCAGAGGGTGAAATGACATCTCCGTTCAGGGAGGCTGGTTCTGGGACTCCACATCCCGGGCTCTCTCTGCACTGCCCGACTCTGGCGTTTAGCAAGGACCAGCTGGAGCGTCCAGGTTCAAATTCCTGCCTGGTCTCTAGTGAACGGCGTGACCTTTGAGCTTCAGCCCACTTCTTTCCAAACTGGGAGAATTATAGTGGGCTTATGGTCAAACTGGGGTGGCTGAAATCCAGCATTATAATTTCCTGCGACACATGAACATTGTCTTGGGTTTTGCAAACACAGATGGTTAGTCACAGTAAAAATATCAACACATTAAAAATAGTCGTAAGCACATAATCAAATGAAGTATTTATTGAAGATCTTCAACAAAATACTACGGGCCAGCCCTGGTGTAGCAGGAACAGAAAGCTTCATGCTGCTCGACCCACACGGGAAGGCCCTGGTTTGCATCCTGAGGCTTCCCGGTGCACACCCGGTGTGCGTGTCCGTGATCAGGGACTCGCTGAGGCAGGGGTGAATTGCAGCACTGGGACACATACTCTGTTGGGCGTGTGTGTCTTTGTCTCTTTCTCTGAAGAAGTGTATAAAATAGCAATCAAAGGTAGTAATAAATGGGCCAGCAAGGGGCATGGAGGTTAAAGTGGCTGAGTTTCACATGGCCAACTCTAGTTCAAGTCCTGGACCCGATGGCTTGGAAATTACACCAGGTGAGGGTGCATGCCTGCCCAAAGTCCTAAGAGGGAAATGGAGGAGAAGGGACTGTGGTGTGGCCATCCCCTCTGGGGAGGTGATTTCTCACTCCCTCTGTCTCTCTCCAGTGAGTACAGACGCCCTATACCAAAAAGCTAAAAAAAAAAGGAGACTAAAATAACAGTAGTAGTAATGATGGTCTCCACTCAGTACACAGACACCAAAGGTGCCCTGTCCTGGCTGCACATCACTCTGGATGCTGGAGATGCCTACCGCCCCGTCCTCATGCAGTTTCCCATCCTGCTGGGAGACACAAGTGACAGGCTGTGAAGTCAGACAGCAGCGCAGGCTAACATGAAGCCCAAGTGGGGAGGCGGTGGGGACAAGGCCTGGGGCAGGGTGGGGGTTCTCCACTGAGAATGGGGGCTGAGGCCAGTGTGGACAGGACACTGGGTGTCTCAAGTCCTCCTCCAAAGAAGGCTTGGGGGGCAGCCTGCGGGCAGTGGGCTGATGGCCACTTTGGCAGTCACGCTGTTTGGGATGCAGACATGCCCAGGGACGTGTGGGTACTTGCCCGTTACAATGGCAGAGCTCAGTAGGAGCAGAGGCGGTCATATGGCCCGCGGAACATCTGTTCATCCTTCTAGAGAAACTGCTTGTCGACTCTTGGCTGGAGGTTGAGAGTCTTAGCTGGAAGTAGGAAAGGCGAGGAGTAGGCAGGGCTGGAAGAGCTGGTATTTGATCCCGAGCTGCTATCTCAGTGGTAGTCTGTGCGAGAAATGGCTTCAGAACAGGCCAGAACAGGATGTCGGGAATAAGAACTCGGCCGGCCTCGGTGGCGCAGTCAGGAGCATCCTGGACTGCAGAGCTGGAAGCCACATGCTGACTGTGGTTTGAGTCCCTGGCCTGGTCAGCCTGGGAACAAGCCAGGCACATAAGCACATGCCCAGGGTGCTGGCAAGCAGGACTGGAGGGAGGGGACTGTGGCATGGCTGAGCCCTGCGAAGGCCGCCTCTCTGTATCTCATGCGCACATGCACTCCACCACGAGTGAGTAAATGAAGTATTAGAGTACATGGTGCTAACTAGGAGACCAAGAGGGAAGACAGCCATAGTCCCAGAGGGCTTCTTGGAGGAAGTGGGAGTTATGACAACATTAGGATCTGGCCAGGCAGTGCAGAAGTGCGGAAACAGGCAGGTGTGGTGGCAGCCAGGAGGCCATCCTTGCTAGACCAGGGAGGAGACTGCCGGGCCCTCTTGCCCCTGCCCGGCCAAGTGGAGTTAGCTCCCTCCCTCTGACCAGCTCTCACCAGGCCCCTCTGAATGCTGAGGTAGGCCACAGCCTGATGCCTTGGGCTGATGCAAGGGCTGAGTGGCAGGTGCCAAGGCAGAGGGGTGGCGAGCCCCAGGAAGTGCCGTGGTTGGGCAGAGGAGGGGTCTCAGCTGGCCCTGACAGGGGATCACTAGAAGGGGTTTGGGACCCCTGACAATGGGTAGTAGGGAGCGAGCCTTTCAGGAAGAGTGAGGAGCTTGAGCCAGACTGGGAGGTGGGAAAGCAGAATATAAGGGGGAGCCCCAGGGTCAGGATCAGGGAAGGCGAACAGAAATGGGAGGGGCTCAGTGGGCACTTGGTGGGAATCCCTGATCTGGCACTGGGTAGATACTCAGTTCATCATTTAAGGCTAATTCTTTCTTTTGAAATATTATTTAAAATATTCACACCTGTGGGGTAGGGTTCCCACCCCTCCCAGGAGAGGGCCCGCCTAACCCAGCATTCATGTCCACTCAGGCATACGCCTTTCTGGCCCAGGGAGGCCACGAGCCTTATTCACACCCTCTGCATGGTGTCCTCCCATGCGCTATTAAAGAAGGACAGAAAAATGCTCAGGGCCTTCTGCAGAGAAGGTCTTCGCCTTTGGGTTTGGCTTGGGGAAGGGTTTGTACAACGCAGAGATGGATGGCTATGTAGCCAGATTCATCAAGGTAATTTTTCCAGAAGCTACAGTCCTTGGGCAGTTGATGGGTCAAGAGCCCCTGCCATGCTCCAAGTCCCTCTCCAGCCTTAGCACCAAACCTGCCCCATGAGAGATTAGATTACATGGAGGAGGCTAAGAGGGAAGACAGCCATTATCCCAGAGGGCTTCCTGGAGGAAGTGAGTTGTGTGAGAATATTAGGATTTGGCCAGGACATGCATGTATCGTCCTCCAGCTTATAGAACCCCCTTCGCTGCCATCAGCTCCCTGTCTACAACAGCAGTGAGATGGAAGCATGACAGTGACTGTTCTTCCTATTTTATATTTTATATCTGACCTAGATCAGAGAGGTCAAGTAGCTCCCCTAAGATCACACAACCACAAGGGA
>NW_006203764.1:1529942-1534610 GCF_000334495.1 Tupaia belangeri chinensis
AGAAGTTCCTATGCCCTACTCCCTGGAACCTCCCATTTAGATCCAGTTCTGTCTACACTCAAGGGTGTAGCTCCTTTTCCTGGACATGGCAGTGTGTTGGGTGACTCAACTCAATCCCTTTCTGGTGACCAAGTCCTCTGTAGACCACTTCCTCCACGCAGCCTTCTGGACTACTCCACTCTTTCTCAGGTCTCAAACTTCATCCTGGTTCCTCTGGGTTCTAACAGTTTGTTCCAATCCTTGAACATCCTTCAGGTTCACACATGTTCACGCTGCTATGATGTCACTGTCCTGAAATAAGTCAAGTGTTGTTTCTGCTGCTAATTATGAGATTCTGACCCCTCGGGTAAGCAGGTCTGCCCCTGGAAATCTCCCTCACACCTCTGTAAGTTGTTCACGGTGTTCTTGGAGAATCTTCCCCTTTCCTGTCAAGAAGGATTACCTCCATTCAAAACCTCTGGCAAGAGGCAAGCCTGGGAGGAGCTGTGCTAACCCCTGGATCGTTTCAAAGCAGCTTCAGGGAATAGGATGCAGGTCAGGTTTGATCATGAAGATGGTGAGTGGATGGCGAACTTTGCGTAAACTATGATGATTTTGCTTTTAATGGAAAACGTGTTCTTTCTTCCATGAGAGACAGAGACGGTGAGAAGGAAAGTGAGAAATGGCCCCCTGGAGGGATGCCACACCCCAATCCCCTCTTCTCCATTCTCCTCTCAGGATCTAGGACATGCATGCACACGCGCCTTGCATGAGGTTCAAGCCACTGGGTCCGGGACTCAAGCTGCGGTCTGACTTGTGGAAGTCCAGCGACGTAACTGCTTTGCTACCTGCTGGCCCCACTCCCCACCCGGCAGTGATTTTTGCACACATCCTCTCACTGGGGCAAACTCCTCATCTCCTGGGGGGTTATGACTGCACAGAGCTGAGGTGGGCTGTGTGTGAGGGCGTTGAGAGCCAGGTGTGGGGGAGGGCAGTGGGAGACTCCTTGGGAACCTCTAGCGTCAACGCCCTCCCGCGGCAGGCGGGACTAGCAGCCTGTGGTCCTGGAGTCTTGTTGAATGGACTGACCTTTCTTCCCGACAGGGCTCCCGAGGATGGCTGCTTGAGTCTGTCTGCCCTGACCACTCTCAACCCAGGGGGAGCCTCTTCTGGGTCGGTGGAGTCAAACCTTCTCTGAGCACAGCAGCTGGGCTGGAGGGTGGGGGCTGCTCTCTGAGCACCGCAGCAGGACTGGGAGGCCTTCCCTCCACCCCATGGCTGCTCTTCCCGGGGGGCTGGGCCTGGAGAAGGGAGTCGGGGTGTGTCTTCGGATGGGCATCAGCCCACCTACCTCTCTTTCATTACTGGTATTGCAAAGTTAGGCTTTGGCTTGGGACTAAGCAAGGGACTGGGAAGAATGGGGTGGAAACCAGGACTGAATGAGCCCCCAGAAAGCAGGCCTCTGCCACTTCAGGCACGAGGGAGCCATGACAGTTTCCCAGGGGGACCCCGAGATCCCCATCTGTTAAGGGGAGTTCTTTATCCTGCCTTGTCCCCTGCCAGGGTTGTCGAGTGACTCTCAGGGTGTGACGGAAGCAAACATGCTAGTGGCCAGGACTCGGATTGAGTGGTGTCCCCAGCAGCTGAGGACTTTGGACCGTGTCTGGCGGCGTCCCTTTCTGCTCTGACATTTTTGCTGACTTCTCCCACACCAGGGTGGCCTCAGGGGGAAGGCGGAAGTTTCTGTACCTGGCCTGGCTGGTGGCCTGGCCTGAGACACAGCACCCCACGCCCCAGGCCCCTCCCTCTGTGTAGCCGCCAAACATCTATCTCTTAGAAGACTCATGGGCCGTTTCGTTTATGCCCTTTAGGGGTGCACTGGCCTTTCACCCCTTCTGTAGCGGGAAGGATCGTGCCACCAGGAGGACACATCCAAGACTCAACCCCCGGATCCTTGAGTGGGACCTTATTTGGAGAAAGGGTCTTCGCAGATGTAGTTAAAGATCTAAAGGCGAGGTTGTCCAGGACGGAGGGTGGGCCCTAGACCCAGACTGGCATCCTTGTAAGAGAGAGGCCCAGGGAAGCTGGAAGCAGATAAGTGGGAGAAGGCCCAGAGGAGAAGAGCATGGGGACCAGAGAAGGGAGTGGTGAGGACATAGGCCCAGGGGTGCCAGGAGCCACCGGGGAGCTGGAAGAGGCAAGAGGTGCCCCTCCCCGAGAGCCCAGAGAAAGCTCAGCCCTACCAACGCCTTGAGTTTGGACTTCGGGCCTCGGAACTGCGAGGTGACACATTTCTGCTGCTTTACACCTGCAAGTGCGTGATAGTGTTGGGGCAGCCCACCGAGGGGAGTATGCCTATTTTGGCCTGAAATGATGGTCCCCAAATGTGACTCAGTCTACAGTCTCTTGTAATGACACTTAACTAAAATGACCAGGATTAGTCTTTCCTTCCCAGCTCAAGCATTTCAGCTTTCTGTTTAACTTTAGGATGTATCAGAGGGGACGGAAGCCGTGGTCGCTCTCTGAAGGTAGGAATCTTTATTTCCCGTCTTGAAACATTACAGTGACGTTAGCGGAAACACATCTAAAACTCTCTGCAGGTTTGTGACCTTCGGGAGTAGGGGAAAGGCCAGTGCCAGGTGGGTCAGGCTGGGCCTCCCTGGTACGTCTCCTGCTTTCTTGCCTCTGTGCTCCCGCCCATGCTGTCCCCTCTGCCTGGGACGCCTCCTCGCTCTATGGTTCTGCCTTTGGAAATGTCTCCCAGGAGCTCCTGGGAAGGCATCTTAGTGAGCAGTGAAATAAACTCTGGCCCGAGATTCAGAGGTTCGGTGTTCTGATCCCGTGTGTGGGCTTGGGTTAGGCCCCTCCCCTCTCTGGGCCTCAGTTTCCCTGTCTGTTAATTCGGTTCGATTTCACAGCTATTAATGAGACAACGGCCCATCAGGGCATTACCACTGGGGAGCAAAGTTCAGCACACGGACCACTACGTAGTCAGGGCTTCCCGCCTCAGGGCCTGGGAGAGATCGGGCAGTGAATGAACGAGGCCGGAAGTGAGTGTGTAAGTGAGGAAATGCCTTTCAGCCCCTGTTCATCATCATCCCTCGTCTATTCTAGCACAGGGCTAGACGTTGTATTTTTATTTCAAGTTTATTTTCCTTCTTCCGAGAAGCAGAGATACAGGCATCTCAAGCAGCATCTTCACCCTGCTATCTTGGATCCACCCCCAGTCTCAGCTGGCCTGATTATGGGTGCACCCACGTGCCTACGAGGCAGGCCCTGGGATAGGAACCCACGATCTTGTCAATGGGAGTCTAGTTGTGTCGCCACTGGGCCACTGCCCAGCCCAAACATTATACGGACACTATGTCCGGGCTTCACCTGCCATTTGCCCTGTGAAGGGGGGCAGTTATTTGCTCTATTTGATGGGTGAGCTTAGGGTACGGAGCAGAGGTGTCCCAGCTGGAAGGACCAGGAAGGGACTGAGCCTGTGTGGCCCCTAGTCCCCCAAGCCCTCATTAATCAGCTCTCATGGTGAAGAGGACAGTCCCAATCACCAAGCTGGGACGTTGCTGTCCTTCCTTTCATTAAAAAGAAAAGAAAAAACAGGTCTGTTTTCTCCATTCAACACTCTCCTCTGGAAGGTTCCAGGCCTGGCCAGATAAGCTGGTGTCTTCTCAATAATCCCAAAGTCAGTCCTGCGGGGATGTCCCTGGCACGAACGGCTCTGCCTGCGGTTACGTCCAGTGCTCAGGGGAAAACCTTCCCATGCTTAGCCACGGTTTCCAGGCCAAGCTGGACCGAGGCTTCCAAGTGGAAGGGTCATTTGGGTACTTCACGGGTTGGAGGTGACCGCCAGCCAGCTAGCCGCAGAGAGTGGGCCTGCCTCTCGCGGAGGCTGTTGACCCCAGGCTGCTGCACCGGCAGTGCCCAGGTAGTCTCCTCACTGCCCTGCAGCCCGGCCACGCTGGCCTTTGGGAAGTGCCAAGGCAAAGCGGTCTGACGTGCGGCGTCCTCTTGCACACGCCTGCCCCAGGAGTACCTGCTGCCAGAATGATAGACCGCTCTCTGGCTCATTTTTGCTCATTTGAGTCCTCTTTGGAAATGAGGGGTTTTCAGTCATTCCAGGCCCATTTAGTTAAACCGCTGAGGCAGTCTCTACTCTTACTGTCCTGTGAGGTTGATCTGCATTTGGTCCAAATTACGTGCCTGTCGACAGACAGCAGTAAAAGCGCTTTTGCAGGCAGGACGGGCTGGTGGGAAGTGGTCGCGTCTGGAGGTGGGAAGCGAAGGCTTGGCTGGGCTTCCCGTGGCCCCTGCAGCCTGGTGACATGGGCAAGCCTTTTCATCTCTGGGAGACACGGCTGCCTCAAGTACAGAGCAGAGCTAATAACTCACGCCCCTTTGTTCTCTCTCGGGAAAATGACGGCAATCTTGGAAGCATGAAAGTAACTTTCCCCCCTTTTCCCTCGGAGAGGGAGGCACGAGCAGGCCCTTGAAATGAATTGGAAGTGAAGGGGCAGAGTATGATGTTGATGGCAGTCCATATTTCTGCCTGTGGACCATCGCTGCCATGCTCCCTCTTATAGAGCCACGCTGGTGCTCCGGGCGGCCAGTAGGAACGGTCTGCACTCCTGTGGGGTAGAGGGTGGCACTGTCCCATCCGGGCCTTGTGGTGACAGTCAAGTAGGC
>NW_006203764.1:1534875-1540772 GCF_000334495.1 Tupaia belangeri chinensis
GAATGTCCCAGGTGAGCGAGGGAAGCTGGGCGGGGTGGGGCTGTCCAGGGTCCAGGGCGTCATAGTAACTGTCCCTGCCTGGGAGGAGGACCAGGATGTCCCGAGCACCGGGAGGTGGGGTGTGTAGGCGAGCAGACCCTGCCCTGGGTCACATCCCGGAAGTCCCAAACCTCCGCTTAGGATGGTGAGGAGGGGCCTTCGGTCCGGGGCCAGGCTGCCTGGAATAGCTTTGGAAATTGGATGTGGAGTTCCCCGGGCCGTGGTGAGCAAAGTGAGGGTGTCTGGAGCCCACTCCTGCCACAGGAGCCAGCCCAGAAGGCAGGGGCAGGCCTGCCCCTTGGAGGGGCCCAGCTCTGTGAAGGAGCTTAGTGACTGGTGGAGCCCCAACTGGCATCCACGCCGCAGGGCCCATAAGACGCCACCCCAGGGGCCGTGTGCACAGCACTATTTTTAGCAGACACTAAGACAAAGGTCCTTTTCGAAATAGGACCATTTCTTGTCATGCGTGGCACCGGTCCTTCCCACAGGGCTGCCCCTCCCCACCCCTGCCCATCAACATCCCCCTGAGGACCTGCACTGGCTGCTGCTTTCTTTTTCCTTTTGGAAATGTCCTCCCTACCCGGTCTTCTTTGCTTTAATCTTTTTCTTTTCTGTCTTGCTTCCTGCCTCTAATACTAGGGCTGGGGTTCAGAGATGAGCCCTGCCCTTAGGGAGCCCCCAGCCAGGGAGGCAGACAGGCTCAGGAGCTGGGCTTCAAGATCGTGGCAGTTCGGGGCCGTTGCCAGGCACAGCGGAGGGCAGGCAGGGTGTGGGGCCTTCCAGGGGGTCTCTGGCCTCAGTAGTTATTTTGTTTGTTTGTTTGTTTTTAAATACTGTATTTTAGGGACCAGCAGATGGTATAATGGTTACATGGCTGGACTCCCACATAGTTGACTGGGATTCAAGTGCCAGACTCTGCATCTTCAAACTCACCCTGGGCACCGTGCATGCGTGCATGCGCGCTCAAGATCCCAAGAGGAGAATGGAGGAGGGATTGTGGCATGGCCATCCCCGCCCAGGAGGGAAGGGATTTCTCACTTTTTCTCTCTCTGTTGAGCACAAGCACCCTGTAGCAAAATCTTTCTCAAAATAATCAACAAAAATATAAAAAATACTGTATTTTAAACTTTGTATTTTTATTGCTATATTTTTTTTATCTTTAGAAATTGACACATAATAGGTGGTGTAGTGGTTGGGGTGGCTGGATGATCATGGTCAACTGCACAGTTGGTTCAAGTCCTGGACCTAGTGATTTGAAAAACATGCCTGGCACATGTGTGTGTGTCGGAAATCCTAAGAGAATGGAGAAGGGATTGCTGCGTGGTCGCCCCTGAGGCTGGTTTCAGACTCCCTGCCCACTCTGTCTCTGGTGAGCATATGTGCCTTATGGCAAAACACACACACACACACACACACACACACACACAATAATTGAATGTATTGGGACAGCAGATGGCATAATTGTTATATTGCTGGACTCTCATGTAGTTGACTGTGGTTCGAGTCCTGGATGAGTCTTAAAACTCACACCAGGCGTGTGTGCATATGTGTCCAAGATCCTGAGAGGAGAATGGAGAAGGGACTGTGATGTGGCCATCCCCCCCGGGGGATGATTTCTTACTTCCTGTCTCTCTGTCTCTGGCTAACACACATGCCCTATAGCAAAAACTCTCTTCAAAAATAATTGAATGTATTTATGGGGTGCATGTGGCTTTTCACTAGATGACTATAATGTACAATGATCAAATCAGGGCAATTTAGCAAATCATCTCCAACATTGATCACTCCTTTTTGTCAGAAGCATTGGAAGTCCTCTCTCTGGCTGTTCTGAAATATACAAAGATTCATTGTTACCTATGCTCTGTGGTTTAGGTACCTGGCAGGTCCCTCCTAACTGTGAAACTTTGTATCCTTTACAGAAAGCCTTTCCCCACCCATCCCCTCTGGCCGACCTACCTGAGGGTAACCACGTTTCTCCTTTTTTTTTTTTTTTTTTTGCTATAGGGCAGATGCGCTCACTGGGGAAAGAGAGACAGAGAGACTCCCTGCATATTTTTACAAGCCACCAGGTCCAGACTTAGACTGCAGAGTCAGCCCTGTGGGATCCGGCACCTTAACCACCACGCCACCTGCTGGTCCCTTTAGTTTACTGCACAAGCATGCTCTCAGCAGGGGCTTAGACTTCGGCATACATATCTCCCAATTCATGGACCACTGCCTTATTGCTGGTTAGGAGGCCACCGCTGACCCTCCGATGTCACAGCTGGTGCTCAGAGAGCATCCCAGGGTCGGGTCCCAGCCGGCTGCCCTTGTGACGACGGAGGCTTGCCTTTGGAGTTCCTGGACTGTCTCACCTCCCCACAGTGCAAGTGCTGGTCCTTGACTTGTGCCAGGCCGGGGGGCAGGATGGCAAGGCTCCTCAGTTTTACTTACATTCCCCTCACTACTGGAGAGGGGGATATCTTTGCTTTGTTTTTAATGGCCAAGGACACTCGTCCTCTCTCTCTGGTCGAGACAGAAAGGAAGAAAGAGAGGGAGGAGAAAGCACCCTCCATGGGGTGTGGTCACTGCTATCCTGACAGGATTTGGGGTGCACACGCACCTGATGTGTGTGTGTGTATTTTAAGAATTATTTTGTTGGGAACCAGCAGTTAGCGTAATGGCTATGTCGCTGGACTCCCACGTAGTCGACCGCGGTTCTCGTCCCGGACCCGGCGGATTAAAACTCACGCCGGGCGCGTGTGCGTGCGTGCCCAAGATCCCAAGAGGAAAATGGAGGAGAAGGGATTGCAGCGTGACCATCCCCCCTGGGGGGTGATTTCTCGCTTTCTGTCTCTATGTCTCTCTCTGTCTGTCTGGTGAGTGCACGCGCCCTATAGTAAAAAAAAACAAAAACAAAAACAAAAACAACCTCTCAAGAATTATTTTGTTTAACTTTATTTATTTATTTATTTATTTTGATTTTGATTTGACCAGAGAGGGACAGGGTGAGAGAGAGGAAGGAAATGAGAAAGCAAGCCACCAGGTCTGGGATTCAAACCGTGGTTGCCATGTGGGGGTCTAGTACCCTTAACCACCAGGTCACCTGCTGGCTCCACCTGATGTGTTTTTCAAGCCACTGTGGTCGGGATTCGAACTGTGGTTGGCCAGGTGAGGTCTGACACCCTTAACCACTAGGTTGCAGGGCCAGACCAGGGCTCCCGCACAACACCATTGTTGGCATTTCTTCTTTATAAGTTGCCCTAGGGGACAACTGGCCCTTTGCTCGCTATCAGAGCTCGAGTAAGTCAGGGCCACGTGGCCTTTGTCCCCTTCGTATGTTACAGGTATTTTCTCTTACACCGTCGTTCGTATTTTGACTTTGTTGATGGCCTTTCGCTGTCTAGAGAATTTCGTTTGTATGAAGCAAAATTGTGAATCTCCTTCTTGAAATCGTCTGGGTTGTGTCATGCTCAGCAGAGCCGGCTCCTCCCCAAGACGGTGATGCTAGTCTTCTGTAGTTTTGCTTAGCACTTCCATACTTTGATTTATTACGTTTAGGTCTTTAATCCATCTGGAATTTATTTGAGTGTGTAGGGTGATATAAGAGTTTAATTATATTTTTCCAGTTGGTAACCAGGGTGTCAATGCTATCCACTGTATAACCTCTCACCCTAACACGCATTTGTAATTACCATCAGATCCTTTAATCCGTGGATATCTGTTGATCTAGCTCCTTCCTTTTCTGTCTTTTCGGATGTGTTCCATTGGCCATTTCACTGTCTTATCCCAGTACCCTGTTGTGTATCGTCTTAGTTTTATTGTACTTTATTTATTTATTTATTTATTTATTTATTTATTTATTTATTTATTTATTTATTTTGGAGCAGTTTTCCCTATAGGGTGCATGCGCTTGCCAGACAGACAGACAGAGACAGAGAGACAGAAAGCAAGAAATCACCCCCCAGGGGGGATGGTCACGCCGCAATCCCTTCTCCTCCATTCTCCTCTCGGGATCTTGTGCACGCACGCACACACGCCCGGTGTGAGTTTTAAGCCATTAGGTCCGGGACGCGAACCGCGGTCGACTACATGGGAGTCCAGCGACATAGCCATTACACTAACTGCTGGTCCCAATACTTTATTTATTTATAATTTGCTGGAAGGCAGGTGTGCTCACCAGAGAGCAACAGAGAGAGAGAGAGAGAGAAAGAGAGAGAGAGAGAAGCAAGAACTCACCCCCTGCCTCCATGAGGAATGCTTCCACCACAATTGCTTCTCTTCTACTTCTTCCTTCTTGCAGGATTTTGGGCACACACGCACATGCATTTGGTGTGTTTTTCAAGCCACTGGGTCCAGGACTCAAACCATGTAAGTTGGCCATGGAAGATCCAGCTGCCTTAACCACCATGCCACTGGCCAGCTGTTGGGAACCTCTTAATATCTGATGGGGTGAAACATTTCTCCTCCATTAGTTTCTTCCAAGCTTTGAGTGATTAATGATGTTTGACAGTTTATTTTTAAAACCCCAGAGGAATACATGTCTGTTATTATTTCGATTGGAACTGAAAGGTGGACAGTCACATCATCTGAAAACTGCTGTGATGTTGCCTTTTTGCCTCCAGCACGAGTTTCTCATTTCTTTCCCGAACCTTACCCCTGTTTCCCCAGAACACCAGTGAATACCTTGCTGGTAACATTCATCCTTGCTTCTTCCTTTAAAGGAGTTGCTTTTGGGTTTCATTGACAAATACAGTATCTGTTATGATTGTGCTATTAAAAATAATGATAACAGGGACCAGCAGGTGGCATGGTGGTTAAGGCGCTGGGCACTCCCACATGGCCGACCGGGGTTCAAGTCCTGGACCTGGTGGCTTGCTTTCTCACTTCCTCTCTCTCTCTTTCTCTCTTTCTCTCTCTCTCCTCTCTCTCTCTCTCTCTCCCGTCCCTCTCTGGTCAAATTAAAATAAATAAAGTCAAATAATTTTAAAAAATAATGATAACTATTTAAAGACAGGTCTCCTAGAAAATCAAAGAGCTAACGTGGGGGATGCGCATGGAGGAAGTATATCCAGGTCTTCGTATGCTATCACTTTGTATTCTTTTGGCTGCAAGAGGCAGGTGTCATTCAGTCTATCTTTTATTTATTTATTGCTTTTAGTTTTGCTATAGAGTGTATCTACTCTCCAAAGAGAGATGATAGAGAAAAAGAGGGGGAAATCACCCCACTCGGGGGATGGGCACGCTGCAGTCCCTTCTCTTCCACTCTCCGGTCAGGATTTTAGGCACACATGAGCCCAGCACGTCTTCAAGCTGCCAGATCCAGGATTTGAACTGCACCATGGGTCATGTGGGAGTCCAGCCACCTCAACCACCATGCCACCTGCTGGCACCCTGCTTCTTCTTAAAAAATAAAAAATGGCCAGCAGTTAGTGCCAAGGTTAAGGTACTGGACCCCACGTGGCTGACTGTGCAGTATGAGATTTGAGACCCAGACCCGGTGGCTTGAAAGTGATGCTGGGCAAGTGTGCGCTCAAAGTTCTGCGTGGAGAGTGGGTGAGAAGGGACTGTGGCAAGGCCATCTCCTCTGGGGGGTGATTTCTCTCTCCCCTCTCTCCTTTTCTCTCTCTGGCAAGGGAAGGCCCCCTATAGAAAAACTAAAAACTGAAACCAAACAAACAACAAAAAAAAAAATCCCCAAGACAAAACAAAACAAAACAAAAACAAAGCAAACCTTCATCCTAGGAACCAGGACAGGTCCAGAAAGGGGGCCACTCCCTTGCCTGTCATGGAACACACGTTCATGGGCAAAAGCAAAAACAAAACAAATGATTTTGTCATCACGATGGAAGAAGAATAAACATGTTTACTGTAGGGAA
>NW_006203764.1:1540798-1542711 GCF_000334495.1 Tupaia belangeri chinensis
AGGGGGGATGGTCACGCCGCAATCCCTTCTCCTCCATTCTCCTCTCGGGATCTTGTGCACGCACGCACACACGCCCGGTGTGAGTTTTAAGCCATTAGGTCCGGGACGCGAACCGCGGTCGACTACATGGGAGTCCAGCGACATAGCCATTACACTAACTGCTGGTCCCAATACTTTATTTATTTATAATTTGCTGGAAGGCAGGTGTGCTCACCAGAGAGCAACAGAGAGAGAGAGAGAGAGAAAGAGAGAGAGAGAGAAGCAAGAACTCACCCCCTGCCTCCATGAGGAATGCTTCCACCACAATTGCTTCTCTTCTACTTCTTCCTTCTTGCAGGATTTTGGGCACACACGCACATGCATTTGGTGTGTTTTTCAAGCCACTGGGTCCAGGACTCAAACCATGTAAGTTGGCCATGGAAGATCCAGCTGCCTTAACCACCATGCCACTGGCCAGCTGTTGGGAACCTCTTAATATCTGATGGGGTGAAACATTTCTCCTCCATTAGTTTCTTCCAAGCTTTGAGTGATTAATGATGTTTGACAGTTTATTTTTAAAACCCCAGAGGAATACATGTCTGTTATTATTTCGATTGGAACTGAAAGGTGGACAGTCACATCATCTGAAAACTGCTGTGATGTTGCCTTTTTGCCTCCAGCACGAGTTTCTCATTTCTTTCCCGAACCTTACCCCTGTTTCCCCAGAACACCAGTGAATACCTTGCTGGTAACATTCATCCTTGCTTCTTCCTTTAAAGGAGTTGCTTTTGGGTTTCATTGACAAATACAGTATCTGTTATGATTGTGCTATTAAAAATAATGATAACAGGGACCAGCAGGTGGCATGGTGGTTAAGGCGCTGGGCACTCCCACATGGCCGACCGGGGTTCAAGTCCTGGACCTGGTGGCTTGCTTTCTCACTTCCTCTCTCTCTCTTTCTCTCTTTCTCTCTCTCTCCTCTCTCTCTCTCTCTCTCCCGTCCCTCTCTGGTCAAATTAAAATAAATAAAGTCAAATAATTTTAAAAAATAATGATAACTATTTAAAGACAGGTCTCCTAGAAAATCAAAGAGCTAACGTGGGGGATGCGCATGGAGGAAGTATATCCAGGTCTTCGTATGCTATCACTTTGTATTCTTTTGGCTGCAAGAGGCAGGTGTCATTCAGTCTATCTTTTATTTATTTATTGCTTTTAGTTTTGCTATAGAGTGTATCTACTCTCCAAAGAGAGATGATAGAGAAAAAGAGGGGGAAATCACCCCACTCGGGGGATGGGCACGCTGCAGTCCCTTCTCTTCCACTCTCCGGTCAGGATTTTAGGCACACATGAGCCCAGCACGTCTTCAAGCTGCCAGATCCAGGATTTGAACTGCACCATGGGTCATGTGGGAGTCCAGCCACCTCAACCACCATGCCACCTGCTGGCACCCTGCTTCTTCTTAAAAAATAAAAAATGGCCAGCAGTTAGTGCCAAGGTTAAGGTACTGGACCCCACGTGGCTGACTGTGCAGTATGAGATTTGAGACCCAGACCCGGTGGCTTGAAAGTGATGCTGGGCAAGTGTGCGCTCAAAGTTCTGCGTGGAGAGTGGGTGAGAAGGGACTGTGGCAAGGCCATCTCCTCTGGGGGGTGATTTCTCTCTCCCCTCTCTCCTTTTCTCTCTCTGGCAAGGGAAGGCACCCTATAGAAAAACTAAAAACTGAAACCAAACAAACAACAACAAAAAAAATCCCCAAGACAAAACAAAACAAAACAAAAACAAAGCAAACCTTCATCCTAGGAACCAGGACAGGTCCAGAAAGGGGGCCACTCCCTTGCCTGTCATGGAACACACGTTCATGGGCAAAAGCAAAAACAAAACAAATGATTTTGTCATCACGATGGAAGAAGAATAAACATGTTTACTGTAGGGAA
>NW_006203764.1:1542721-1570384 GCF_000334495.1 Tupaia belangeri chinensis
GGAAAAATAAAGACGAAGCCAGAGCTGAAAGCAGAAAACTAAAACATCCGTACCCCTGTTGACAGAGCGCCGTCGCCTGGTGGTGGTCTTACTTGCCCCTACGTCAGTTATTTCAGATAAAAATGGGTTCACCCGAGAGAGTTCGTGGTCACAAGTGCTTCTACTTTGGGGGTTTGAATCAGGGTTTGAGGGTAAAATTGAAAGAGCCCCCACATTCTGGGGAAGAAATTGAGGGAGAAGGGGGCTGCTGAAATCTCCCCGGCCCCTTCGTATGCTTTCCCTCCTTTCTCCTACTCCCTTGAGGGACCAAGGGGCCCCTGCTGCGTGGGTGGGTGGGGGTGATAGCGTTTCCAGGGGGCTGCTCACCCCTCACTTCTCTGCGTATCTGACCAACCTCCCCTACTGAGGTCCCAATGGCAGACCTCGACTCCACCCGCCTCCCGTGTTTATTTCAGCCTGTGTGACTGCGTGTATGTTCAACTGTCAGGGCAGTCGCTGGTGGGAGAGCTGCAGGAGCCTGGGTGCGGGAACCAAAGCCCAGTGCCCTACCGTGCTGAGGAATCCCACCAGGGCCACTGACACTGTCCAGCCGAGACCGAGACAGAGCCTCTTTCTGTTCTGCTATTTAGGCGGCTGGGGGAGGGGTCCTGGGGAGGGGTCGGTTGTTGCAGGGAGATGCCTTTGCAGGAGGATAGGTGGTGATTCGCACCACAAGCCTAGGAAGGGGACAGAGAGAACAATGTATGGGCTGGCTGAAAATCTGGGTGGCTGAATCAGCTGTCGGTGTTCAGATTGGTCCTGAGACTTTTGGAAAGTCACTCCCAGACTCAGTTTCCTCATCCGCGAGATGGGGGTGACAAGGGCCGGTGATTAAAACAAACAGCTTCTAGGGAGGAGAGAATAAGCCCTGTGGTGTATGGTGTGCCAATTGCCATGGTGTAAACACTGCCAGCACGGATGATTTCGAGTTACTGACGTGAAGTCACGTGCCCGGTTGGGAAGAGGTATGTGGCAGCCCACCGTAATGGCCCAGGAGCCCAGGGAGCAGCACAAGGTAGAGAAAGAATTAGGGCATGTTTTGTTGAGTCTGTATTACCTTTGTTCTTAATATATTTAATTGTAAGTTCATATATATTTTTTTCCTGAAGGGCACTTGCACTTGCCAGACAGAGACAGAAGGGAAAGTGAGAACTTACCTAGGGAGGATGGTGGCCACGTCACAACCTCCTCTCCTCCATTCTCCTCGCGAGATTCTGGGCACACACTGCACGTGCACGCGCTCAGCCTGTTTTCAAGCTGTGAGTCCAGGATTTGAACTGCACAGTCAGCCATGTGGGATCCGGCCGCCTTAACTCTACGCCAGTCACTAGCCTGTAAGTTCATATCATTTAATTTTGAACGTGACCATGTTTAACAAGAAGGTCATGAGATTTCCAGAAATTTATCATTTTGCTCTTGGGGAACTGGCTCGGGCACACACATGGCCGTCACATGAGTGATCAAGCGAACAGGCCTGAAGAGCTGGGGTCGTGCCTCAGTGCAGCTGTGCGAGCTGCATTGCTGCAAAGGCCTGGGCTGGGCAGAGGCTGGGCTGGTGCGAGACAGGGCCCAGGCCTTGCGATTCCCAGTTCTGGGTGATTTTGCTATGGCCTCGTTGGCAAAGCCCCGGTGGATAGTGTTAGGATGTGAGGGAGCCCGGACTTCAGAGGTTGCTCTGCATCAAACTGCCAGAGCTCTACCATTGTCCAGTGACAGGGCAGCTGGCAATTCACACGGCTCCACCGGAAACTCTTTCTGCCACCATTCGGAACCAGTTAGGAAATTACTAGGAAAGCAGATGGGAATCAACACACTGACCAGGCTAACATGGGGGATGCGGCCTCTGTCTGTGGGCTGGAGCTTCCCAGGGCTGCATTCCAGGGGCAGTAGTACTCCCTTGTCCCACCACAGACCACCTGGAGGCCTCTGCACAGGGGCCAGCACAGGAGTGGAGTAGGAGGTGCCTGGGGGAGCTGCCCCAGGCTCGGCAGCCAGGTAACTGGGGCTGGTATTCATGAAATGCCCAACAGTGTGTGCAGAACGTGAAGAAACCTCCCCCTTCTCCCCAAGATGCCACATAGCCTGGGGACTCAAGGTGTGGTCTTGGGCCGGCAGCCTCAGTCTCACCTGGGAGCTTGTCAGAAATGCAGCCTCTCGGACCAGCAGGTAGTATGAGGTTAAGGCAGTTGGATCCCACATGGCCAACTCCAAGGTTCGAGTCCTAGGCCTGGTGGCTTGAAAATCACACCAGTCTCCTGTGTGTGCATAGCCAAAACCCGAAGAGGATAATGGAGGAGAAGGGATTGCTATGTGGCCAGCCCCTCTAGGAATGATTTCTCACTTTCTCTTTCTCTCTCCGCCTCTCTCCAGTGCGTGCATGCACTCTATAGCAAAAACTCAAACACAAACAAAATGCAGCATCTCACTCCACTCAGACCTGCAGAATTAACACATACCCGAATCCCGGGTGAGGTGGGTAAGTTCTGTCCTAGACCAAAGACCCCATCCATGTGGAAGGGATGTGGGTTCTTGCCCGGGGAGAGGGCCCCATGGCAGGGCTTGTCCCTTTCGTTCGCTGCTGTATCGGAGCACCTGGACCAGTGCTGATGAAGTGTGGGCTTGTGTCTTCTGGTGCCAAAGGGGCTGGGATCTGGAGTGGGGAGAGGGGTCAGTGTTCCTGCTGGGCTTTGTCAACTGGGGATTCTCAGAACAGACACGTAACATCTCCGGGGCTTAGTATTCCTGTCTGCAAAATGGGGATAGCAACAGCTTCCATGAAGGGTTGTGAGATCCCAGAACAGTAACGCAGCTGGGAGCACCTCCCACAGGAAGGAAGGTCCAATCCTTGTCCTGCCTTATCCCTGTGCCCGAGGGCGTTTGCGTGTGTGTCTGTGTGTAGGTGCTCTACCCACACGTGTGTCTCTCCGTGTGTCCCTTTCGGTGTGCATGTAGATGTTGTAAGTATCTCTGTGTATCTGTCTTTGTGAGTGTGTCTCTGTGTGTGTCTGTTTATCAGTGTGTGTCTGTGTCTCTGTGTAGGTGTCACATGTACATGTGGATCTCTATGTCTGCCTTTGTGGGTGTGTAGGGGGGAATGCCAGGGGGTAGGAATCCTTCAGGCTTGAGTTTGGGGAGCCTAGATTTCCTTATTTATTTATTTATTTATTTATTTATTAGTTTTTTTCAATAGGGTGTGTGTGCTCACTGGAGAGATACAGAGAGGGAAAGTGAGAAATCACCCCCTGGGGGAATGGCCACATTGCAGTCCTGTCTCCTCCATTCTCCTCTCTGGATTTTGGGCACGCACAGGTGCCTGGCATGTTTTTTAGCCCATGTTTTTAAGGTCTGGAACTTGAACGGTAGAATTGGCCACGTGGGATCCAGTGCCCCAACCCCCATGCCACCTGCTAGCCTGGGGAGCCTAGAATTAAACTGGCATCTCGAGGGTGATCTTGGAGTCCGGCTGCCTCTTTCTGGGGTGCTACCCTGAGGTGTTTTTCGTCTGTTTTTCATCTTCTGTCCTGGACCCCAGGACTCATGCTGCTGCTGAGGCAGGTCTGGGCATGGGGGCCTGGTTGTTCCAGCACAGTGCCTTTAGGATGGAGGCTTTGCAGTAGCTCAGGGCTCCCAAAGCACCTGTCCCAGACAGGGAGAGCCAGCTGGAATGGATATACCTTTTATATATCCTTATGTCACTAAGAAATCAACGAAGTTTACATCCAAGAGTCACCAAGGCCAACCCCTATTCGAGGGGCTGAATAGACCCCCCCTTTTGGTGAGAAGAACATCAAAGAATTTATAGAAAAGGTTTAAAATCTCTATGGGGTGATCCGCCTTTTTAAAAAGTCTATTTTTTTTTATTCCTTTCATAAGAGATGGAACAGTAACGCAGCTGGGAGCACCTCCCATAGGAAGGAAGGTCCAATCCTTGTCTGGCCTTATCCCTGTGCCCGAGGGCGTTTGCGTGTGTGTCTGTGTGTAGGTGCTCTAGAGAGAGACAGGCACCCTGATGGGGTCCCCATGCCATGACCCACCCCAGTCTCAGTTGGCTGAGGCATGGGCACGTGTGCATGCATCTGGGGTGCTCAGGGAGGTCCTGGGACACAAATTCAGGACCTTTCTCCTGTGGGTCCAGTTGTGTTACTACTGCGCCATTGCCTGACCCCTGTTTCCCTGTATTTTTTTAATTAAAGAAAGGTCGCAAGAGGGACCAGCAGATAGTGTAGTGGTTACATCACTGGACTTTCACGTAGTTGACCATAGTTCGAGTCCTGGACCTGGCAGCTTAAAATTCAGGCTAGGACATGTGTGCATGCCAAAAATCCCAAGAGGAGAGTAGAGGAGAAGGGATTGCAGCGTGGTCATCCCCCCAGGGGGTGATTTCTTACTTTCTGTTTCTCTGTCTCTCTCTATCTCTCTAGCGAGCACATGTACCCTATAGCAACATCTCTCTCTCTAAAAAAAAAAAAAAAAAAAACCAAAAAAAAAAAAAAAAAAAAAAAAGGCATAAAAACGCCTTCAGACATTTGCATGTATAAGCATTAGGAATAAGGAATAAATTAAACTAATGTTGAGATTCTGCAGATGTGGGACTAGCAGATGCTGTAATGGTTACATCACTGGACTCCCATGTAGTTAACCATGGTTCAAGTCCTAGACTAGGTGGTTTAAAATTCACACTGTGTGTGTGTGTGTGTGTGTGTGTGCCCAAGATCCCAACAGAAAAGGGATTGTGTTGCGACCAGGGGATTTCTCGCTTTCTGTCTCTCTGTCTCTCCAGTGAGTATACATGCCCTCGAGCAAATATCTCTCTAAAAAAAAATTCTGCTGATGTTGTTAGTATGCTGGAGTCTTTTAAATTCTTTTTTAAAAGAAAGATAGCATTGGAAAACTAGTTAGATCTTAGCCTCTTAGGACATCTGCAATATACAAATATAAAAATCTGTAATATACCAAAAAAGGTTGTATATTACAACTGTCAGCTAATTGGGGTTGTCTTATTGCATAATGAGAGGTCTATTTTCTTTTTCTCATTTTTTTTATAGGTTTTTGCTTTCAGGCACATGTGCTCACCAGAAAGAGAGAGAGACAGAGACACAGAGAGAGAAAGTGAGAAGCCAGCCCCCAGGGGGAATGGTCACGCAACAATCTTTTCTCCTCCAGTCTCCTTCCAGGACTGTGAGTATGCACGCTCACCTGTCCGGATGAGTTTCAAGCCACTGGGTCTGGAACTTGAACCTCGGTCGGCATTGTGGGAGTCCAGCAATGTAACCACTACACCATCCACTGGCCCTAAGAGGTCTATTTTCATGAAAAATATTTGGAGGAGTAGTTCAATGAGATAGCTAGAACTGCCCTCTGATTCTAGCACTTTCAGCGAGCTGTTGTGTACCGTATCATATTGTAGCTGTTAGGGAAGGAATGTTGCTTAAGAAACAACATCACTGGGAACCAGCAGTTAGCGTAATGGCTATGTCGCTGGACTCCCACGTAGTCGACCGTGGTTTGCATCCTGGACCCGGTGGCTTAAAACTCATACCAGGCTCGTGTGCGTGTGTGCCCAAGATCCCAAGAGGAGAATGGAGGAGAAGGGATTGCGGCCTGGCCATACCCCCTGGGGGTGATTTCTCGCTTTCTGTCTCTCTGTCTCTCTCTGTCTGTCTGGCAAGCGCACGCACCCTATAACGAAAAAACCTCTCAAAATAATAAATAAATAAATAAATAAATAAATAAAAAGAAAGAACATCACTGTTGTTTTAAAATACAAGTAGCAGGGTTACTGCCTTTGATTGAACTGTTTTAAGTCCTCATTTTCTCGGACTAAGTACTTGCTGTTCCCAAATATGCGAGAATAACTTTTACACTTTATCCTTCCAGCACTTCGCGATTGGCTTTGCACAAATAAAGTTTTAAAATAATAATAAAAAAATAAATAGCTAGAACTGCAAGCATAAACTACTTTTTTTTTTTTTTTTTTTTTGGAGAGGTTTTTACTATAGGGTACGTGTGCTCGCCAGAAAGACAGGGACAGACAAAAAGTGAGAAATCCCCCCCCCCAGGGGGGATGGCCACACCCCAATCCTTTTTCTTCTATTCTCCTCTTGGGATCTTGGGCACGCATGCACACGCGCCCGGCGTGAGTTTAAGCCACCGGGTCCAGGACTCGAACCGCGACCGACTACGTGGGAGTCCAGTGACATAGCCATTATGCTAACTGCTGGTCCTGCATAATTTACTTTTTAAAGCACTGAATCTCAAGATTTTCCCTTTTCTTTGTCCTTCTAAAGAAGGGCTATTACTTAGGGGTGGGCACGCCTCACAGAGGGAGGGCAGGTGCTCCACCCATTGCTGACCGGCTCACTGCAAACCTGTATCCAGGTTAGGGTTAGGCATAGCAGTTGTGGACCCCATTTAAAATAGCTGCAGTTCTTATTAGCATACCCAGTCCGGGCTCAAAGTTTAGGCTTCCCCGTAGAGCTGTGCTGAAAACAATTGTGGAGCATTAGGTTCAGAGACGCAGAACCTGTCTCAGTGTGGGAAGGGAATTATTACAGACACAAGCCCTTCCTGACTACGGGAGCAGTTGAAAAGTCCATGTCGGTGTGTCCTGCCTCAGTCTGCCGTAGGTCTGAGACCAGAAGGACTGGCGATGAGGAAGAGAAGAGTGCGTGGTCGAGGAAAGTGAGGTCAGATTCAACCTGGGGAGGGAATCTGGAACCTGGGAGAAGGCTGCGTCTTTTTAAAGAACTGTATTAGTAGTATTTTTAAAATGTGCTACAGGGCATGTGTACTCACCAAAGAGAGACAGAGAGAAAGAGACAGAAAGAGAAAGAGAAGGAAAGTGAGAAAGCAAGCCACCAGGTCCGAGACTTTAACATGGTCGGCCATGTGGGAGTTCAGGGCCTTTACCATCACAGTACCTGCTGGCTCCAAGAAGGCTGCATCTTATTAGATCCCTCATCTGTCTTTCACTCCCACCAGCCTGCGACCTGATGCCTTGAGTCAGCTGCAGGAGAGCTGGGCGGGTCTCCAGAGAAGCACCTGACCCAGGTGTATATGACGACGTGACCCAGGGGTGGGGGCCCGGAAGGGCAAGATGGGCTGGGCACTGGGGGAGCTGCAGGCCTGGTTGCTGCCTGTCCCAGCTGCATGGAGCCAGCAGGTGCACGGATGCCAGCAGTTCCCACAGCGCGGCCACAGGGCAGGGCGGGGCTGCAGGTTACACAGGTGGTGTGTGATTCCTGTGCGGGCAGCAGGTACATGAGCACTGCGTATAGGACATGCAGCGTGCTACAGCCTTCCTGGGAAAGAACCTGGAAGAGCATATTCAAATGACAGAGAGAAAGAGACAGAAAGAGAAAGAGAAGGAAAGTGAGAAAGCAAGCCACCAGGTCCGAGACTTTAACATGGTCGGCCATGTGGGAGTTCAGGGCCTTTACCATCACAGTACCTGCTGGCTCCAAGAAGGCTGCATCTTATTAGATCCCTCATCTGTCTTTCACTCCCACCAGCCTGCGACCTGATGCCTTGAGTCAGCTGCAGGAGAGCTGGGCGGGTCTCCAGAGAAGCACCTGACCCAGGTGTATATGACGACGTGACCCAGGGGTGGGGGCCCGGAAGGGCAAGATGGGCTGGGCACTGGGGGAGCTGCAGGCCTGGTTGCTGCCTGTCCCAGCTGCATGGAGCCAGCAGGTGCACGGATGCCAGCAGTTCCCACAGCGCGGCCACAGGGCAGGGCGGGGCTGCAGGTTACACAGGTGGTGTGTGATTCCTGTGCGGGCAGCAGGTACATGAGCACTGCGTATAGGACATGCAGCGTGCTACAGCCTTCCTGGGAAAGAACCTGGAAGAGCATATTCAAATGACAAACACCCCAGGGTCCCATCCCTAGGAACCTTTACACAAATAACGTAAGGATAGATACTCCATGCGGACTTACTATAGACAACTCTTCATAATGTGTAATAATTCACTACTAAGTGGACTGGTAATCCTTAATACTAAAATAATCTGTTATCATTGCATCTGGGGACCTGGAGAAGTCCCCATGGGGTATTAAAAGAGAAAAAGAAGCTGAAGTAAAGTGACTGTGGTCTGAACCCCTTTTTCCTAAAACAATGACAATTTACATATATATGTATATGTATTACGTATTCTTACACGTTTATAAGTAATTCACAAGCATGAAGGAACACATGGGGAGGATAAATAGTAGGTTGTGAAAATTGGCCACGTCAGAGGGATGAAGGAGACGAGAAGCCAAATGAAAGAAAAAGGCGATTACTAGGCGGGGAGGGCAGCGAATGTGAAATGCTCGCGCCAACCGTCTCAGAGCTGCCGCTGTGATCATGCATGCGCATTTGTAAGTTACGTACCTCCACTGATGCGCTTCGTCTGAAACATATTTTGCCTGATGTTAATCAGGCTGTTCCATCCTTTATAGGCTGATGATTCTTCCTTTTCTTTTCTTTTTTTATTTTTTGAGAGGTTTTTGCTATAGGGCGCGTGCGCTCTCCAGACAGACAGAGAGAGACAGAGAGACAGAAAGCGAGAAACCAACCCCCAGGGGGGATGGCCATGCTGCAATCCCTTCTCCTCCATTCTCCTCTCGGGATCTTGGGCTCGCACGCACAAGTGCCTGGCGTGAGTTTTAAGCCACTGGGTCCAGGACACAAACCACGGTCGACTACATGGGAGTCCAGCGACATAGCCATTACGCTAACTGCTGGTCCCTCTAGGCTGATGTTTTAAACGATAAATTACTTTCCATTTATTTACTTTCAGTCTGACTTTATAATTCAAACGGATCTCTTTTAGATAGTACATGATTGGGTTTTTAAACCCATTCTGACCCTTCTACTTCTTTTTTGAGTTTATTTGTTTCTTTCATGAGAGTGAGAGACAGAGACAGGCAGCGAGAAGAGCGAGAAGCCAGTACCCACAGCAGGGTCTTATGCCACGATCCTCCCCATGCCATCACCCAGTCTCCCCGGCTGGTCCAGAGTGCACGTGCCAAGGGGAGACAGGGAGACCAGGGAACCGGACCTGAGATTTCCCATGTGGATTCAGCTCTGCTCGAACAGCACATTACCACCACACCACTGAGCAAGCCCCTGACAGTTCTACCTTTTAAGTGAAGTGTTTGGACCTTAACTTTTATTTATTTATTTATTTATTTATTTATTTTTGAGATTCCATATGGTGCATGCACTGGCTGAAGACAAAATGAGAGACAGAGAGACAGAAAGCAAGAGATCACCCCCAGGGGGATGGCTGCGGCACCCTGTCTCCTCCTCCACTCTCCTGCCAGGTCCAGGCACGCATACGCACATGCCCAGTGTGAGTTTTAAGTCACCAGGTTTGGGACTCAAACTACGGTCAGCCGTGTAGGAGTCCAGTGCTTCAACCCCTCCGCCACCTGTTAGTCCCTGGGCCATTCACATTTAACTTGATTATTGAGAGATTGGATTTAGCTCTACCGCTTTATTATTGATTTTTATTAATTTCTTTGTTAATTTTACTGTTTTTAAAATGGTTTAAAATAAGGGCTAGCCGGTGGCAGAGTGGTTAAGGTGTTGAACTCCCACATGGTTGATGACCGTTTGAGTCCTGGACACAGAGGCTTGAAATTCATGCTGAGTGTGTATGCGTGCATGCCCAAAATCCCGAGAGAAGAATGGAGGAGAAGGGACTGCAGCGTGGCCATCCCCCCTGGGGGGTGATTTCTCACTTTCTGTGTCCCTGTCTCTCTCTGTCTTTCTGGCGAGTGCACATGCCCTATAGCAAAAACCTATCCAAAACATAAATAAAATAGGGGCTGGCAAGTGGCATGGTGGTTAAAGGCGCTGGACTCCCACATGGCCGACCATGGTTCAAGTCTCAGACCTGGTGGCTTGCTTTCTCACTTCCTTTCTCTCTCTCTCTCTCTGTGTCTCTCTGATCAAACTGGAAAATAATGATAATAATAATAAATAAAGTTAAAATGAAATAATTCTAAAAAAAATGCAACTAAAAAAATAAATAAGTAAAAAAATAAATAAAATAGAGCATACACCCACTCAGTCGCTGAAAGGGCACTGATAAAATTCCGACTCTGCTATTTGATCTGGGGACTGCCATTTCCACTGATGGTAACACATTCACGCCACCCTGTGAGTTCAGCGAACTCCGTCTAACTGGTCTGCAGAGTCTAAGGAGGATCTTCCTGAAGAAAATGCTCCTGAACACAACATGGATAACAGGATTAGAGTGGATGAGGGAGTGGGCCCAGGGAGACCCTCCCAGGTGCCGTTTCTATTCCTTGTTTTCTCCTTTCCCTGTAACGTCTCGGTACTGCTGGCTGAGCGGTCGGTCCAGGGCTGCCCTGGACCTGCGCAAACTCCAACCCGCATTCCGTGTGCGTTCAGGAGCCCACTTGACAGCCGCTGGCCTACCTCCTGACTAGATGCCGTCTCCAGGAAGGTTACTTTCCAGCAGCTAAGTGGGTTAATCCGCTTACCCGGGGCTTGGCAGCTTTTTGACTGGCAGTGGCGTTTCCCTGCCGCAGGCCAGCTCTCTAGTGCTATAGGGTTTGGAAGGAGACAGATGAGCCTCAGCAGAGCTTCACGGCGGGCAGCCCCAGCAGAGTAGGGGAGTTCCAGTCTCCAGAGAAGCTAGCTTGGAGGAAACCCCAGGTAGCCTCCCGAACCTGGGCTGTGCAGAACCATTCGCTTGAAAATCCCAGAGAGCTGGTTCAAGGCAGTGTGGCCCCAGTGTCCGCTACCCACGCACCACACATCAGCCTGACACCTGTACCAGGATTCCCTTGCTTTTTTTTTTTTTAGAGAGAGTTTTGTGGTAGGGCACATGCACTTGTCAGAGAGACAGAGAGATAGAAAGCAAGAAATCACCCCCAAGGGGAAATGGCCATGCCCCAGTCCCTTTTCCTCCATTCTCCTCTCAGGGTTTGGGCATGCACACACATATGCTTGGCTCCGTTGGCTGATACAGGAGAGGACTCTTCAAAAAGTTCTTAGAAGATGTATATTATAAAAAAATCCTGCATGGATTTGAAAATATTTTGCACCAAAATAAACTCATACTTTAATTCCATTTTTCACAAGCTTTTCAAAGTCCCTTCATATACAGAAGCGTTATTGTAGGGTTGTTGGGGCATTTGGAGGAATGGAGGTTTCTGTCCCAAGGGAACAGGTATGTAAAAGGTGGCAGGTAGAGGGAACCAGCAGTTAGCGTAATGGCTATGTCGCTGGACTCCCACGTAGTCGATCGCGGTTCGTGTCCCGGACCCGGTGGCTTAAAACTCACGCCGGGCGCGTGTGCGTGCATGCCCAAGATCCTGAGAGGAGAATGGAGGAGAAGGGATTGCAGCGTGACCATCCCCCCTGGGGGGTGATTTCTCACTTTCTGTCTCTATGTTTCTCTCTGTCTGGTGAGCGCACGCGCCCTATAGTGAAAATCTCTCCCCCCACCCCCCCCAAAAAAAGGTGGCAGGTAGATACTGTGTGACCCTCTGCAGTTGTTAGCAGCATAAATATAGACTCCCTGCAAGTGCAGTGCTGAGTGGGAAAGTGAAAAATAGAAGTCTACAGCTCAGGGGCCGGCAGGTGGCATGGTGGCTAAAGGCGTTGGACACCTACACGGCCAACCACAGTTTGAGTCCCAGACCTGGAGACTTGCTTTCTCACTGCCCCCACCCACTCTGTCCTTCTCTGGTCAAATTAAAATAAATAAAGTTAAATAATTTTTTTAAAAAAATAAAAAAGGAAGTCTATAACCCAATACCACTTTTTTTTTTTAAAGAATTAATTTTATTTGTTTATTCTTCTTCTTCAATTTGACCAGAGAAAGAGAGAGGAGAGTAAGAAAGCAAGCCACCAAGTCTGGGATTGAAACCATGGTTGGTCATGTTGGAATTCAGTGCCTTAATCACCACACCAAGCCCAATCCCATTTACATAAATTAAGAGACTTGTGGGCCAACAGGTGGTATGGAGGTTAGGGTGCTGGAACCCACATGGCCAGCTATGTGGTTGGAGAGCTAGACCCTGTGGGTTGATAATCATGCTGGGTGCATGTATGTGTGTCCAAAGTCTTGAGAGGAGGATCGAAGAGAAGGGACTGCAGCGTGGCCATCCTCTTGTGGAGTGATTTCTCACGTTTCCTCTCTCTCTCTCTGTCTGGCAAGAGTACAGGTCCTATAGCAGAAACTAAAGGGAGACTTGCACATACAGAATATGTACAAGGGCACAGGACACATGCTCGGAGTGGCTGCCCATAGGGGCGGGATCCAGCCGGAAACGAGAACAAAGGGCAGAAATACATCAATCAAGAGAGTCGCATTGAACACACCAATGGTGAGAGTGAGCCAGGCAAAGGGACAGTGTGTGATTCGCTAAACCAACACTTTCACACTTTGTTTTTTCTTTTAAGAAAATAAAGTCCCCTGGTCTTGGGTTGGCAGGGAGAGGGCAGTTCTCCAGCCCCCTGGTCAAGGGCAAACCTGCCGTTCTCCATTCACACCAGGCCTGATCCTGACTTTCTGTCCTGCCGCGGCTCCTTTCCACGCCACGCTGTCTTCTCGAATGTTCCTGGCCTTGCTTGTCATGCCGAACACGGAGCCTGTGTCCTCGTGCAGAGGGGGACGTGTTGTCATGAATGAGTCCAGGAACTATAGCATGATGTAACGGCCCTGGACCTTCTAGGGGGAAATGAGGAAGAGTCCTCATCCCACCCTGCTGACATGTGCAGATTGTAATAGGAACATTTGAGATGAAAAACAGGACATCGCCGCACAGCCGCCATGGAAATCCCGGGCCTAGGAGACATTTGGAGTAACGGAGTGGAATGAAGAACTGTGAGGCATGCTCGCACCGACTTGTTATTATTCATTATTAGATGTATTGATTTATTGATTTTGCCATGGGGTACACATGCATTCCCTGGAGAGGGACCAAGAGAGGGAAAGTGAGACATCAATCCCGGAAGGACGGCCACGCCACAATCCTTTCTCCTCCGTTCTCCTCCTGGGATTTTCGGTATGCACACACACATGCCCGCCATGTTTTTCAAGCCCAGACCTCACAGTCAGCCATGTGGGAGTCCAGTGTCCTGCCCACCATGCCACCGCTGGCCTGCACCGGTGTTTCAATGCCCCATCTCTGGACTTCATGTGCTGCGGAACTGCAGACCCTGGAAGTCAGGAGGAGAGCCATCACCACAGGGGCCGTGGTGCATTGATCACCTGCTTCGTGCCGGCGACTGACACAGGTGGTTGGAGAGCCTTAGGATTCTCGACACAGGGACGGGGTTGGACCCCCAGTCCATTAAGGTGCGAGAGAGAGAGGAAGCACTTTTCTTTCTTTTCTTTTCTCTTTTCTTCTTTTCTTTTCTTTTTCTTCCTTCCTTCCTTTCTTTCTTTCTTTTTTTAATTTTTTTAAAATTCTGCTTTATAGCTTCCATACGATGGATGTGGATCTTTGTGGGCTCCAGCGTGGCCTCTTAAGCACCCGTGCGGTGTACACCAATCAAACCAAGGTCCCCACACCTCACCTTCTTCAGCCCTGACCATCACACTCGGTGTGCGCAGTTGTCAGTGGCTCTGCTAGTTTCCTTTATTTCCTCAAAAAAGTACGAAGTTGTCCACGGTTTTAATTCTGCTGTAGTAACCATCCCACGCCTCCTCCCTTTCATTTACACAGCCATCTCCTCCCTGTGGAGAGAGCAGCAGCCCAACTCCAGGAAGCCTGCACCCGTCCTTTCTGCAGGATGCAGTGCACCCGCTTCCATAAGCCCTGGCTTCTCGTTGATCGCATGAGCATGAGGCCTCCGCCCTGCCCTGCTCTCCCCACTGTCACCTGGGATTGCGCAGTGTCCCCGAGTGCAGGGCACTGTGGGCTGTTTACTGCCAGGCTTAATGGCATCCCAGGGGCTGTGGGTCACCTCCACCATTGCATTAATTGTAAGTTGCTCCCCCAACATTTAAAAAATTAAAAAAATTTCTTTTGCTAATGGGCATGTGTGCTCACCAGAGAGAGACAGAAAGAGAGGGAAAGTGAGGACTCACCCCACCAGGGGATGGCCACGGTGAGATCCCTTCTCCTCCATTCTCCTCTGGGGATTTTGGGCACACACACATACACCCAGCATGTTCTTCAAGACACTGGGTCAGGGACTTGAACCATGGAGTTGGCCACATGGGATCTAGTGCCCTACCCACCACACCTGCTGGCTTCCTCCTCTATCTTTTATTGCCCCTCCTCCTCACCTTTGTCACATGCCATTTACTCCCATATAGACATTATTGATAGTTATTATGTTGTTATATTATTATGTATCCAACGTACGTACCCCGTTAGGAGCCTTATGTGCATCACCTAAATATTCCAAGAGTGCATGTGTGAGTGTGCAAGTGAGCGGGAGGAGACCTCAGTGAGAGGTTGGGAGAGCTGGCCATGCTCAGAGCGCCGAGCGGTCAGAGTTGCTGTCCCAGGTTCACAGGCGGGCTGTGACCCCTCCTGGTGCCCTGCCTCAGCCTGGGCTATCTTTGTCTTTCCCCTGTGGGCACAGTTGTGGACTCAGGGGATACCCGAGTTTGAGTCCTGGCTCTGCCACCAACCCCCGTGGGCCGTAGGTAGGTCACATAACTGCTGTGGTCAGCACCCTCCCATCAGACGAGGATGTCAGTCCTCCCTCCGGATCTCAAGTGAGGGCCGCACGCGATCGTGTTTGCAGCTAGCTGGTGCCCGGCATGCCTGCGCGTGCTAACTGCCTCCTTTGGGCATGAAGCCTTGTGTGTTTTCCCCTCCAGCACAGTCATGTAGGGACTTCCCAAAGAGAGATACCTGAGAGTAAAAACACTTTCTAGATCTTTTCGATGGTTACTTTTATGTCAACTTGGCTGGGTCACAGTACCCAGATATTTGATCAAACATTATTCTGGGTATTTCTGAGCAGGTGTTTGGGGGGGGGAATGATTAACATTTAAATCTGAGTAAAGGATATTATGTGGGTGGGCCTGGTCCAATCGTGCAAGTCCTGAGCAGAGCAAAAGGCTGACCTTCCCATGAGCGAGAAGGAACTCCTCTGGCCGGCAGACCATACCACTTCCTGGTATCCAGCCTGCCTGCCGTCCCTGTCGGAGTTTGAATTTGTCAGGCTCCACAACTGTGTTAGCTGATTCCTTAAAATAAATCTCTCTCTCTACACACACACACACACACACACACACACACACACACATGTAATGTATTTTAATTTTATAATTTTATATATAAAATACATACATAATCAATACATAATGTATGTTATGTATAGATTATGTATTATACACATGCATGTGTATATGAGGGTACTTCAAAAAGTTTGTGGGAAATGGAATTAAAGTTTATTATGAAGCAAAAAATTTTGAAACCCATGCATAGCAGTTTTTTCATAATACATATTTTCTCTTTTTTGGGGAGAGGTTTTTGCTATAAGGTGTGTGTGCTCACCAGAAAGACAGAGAGAGACAGAGAGACAGAAAGCGAGAAATCACCCCCCAGGGGTAATGGCCACACCTCAATCCCTTCTCCTCCATTCTCCTCTCGGGATCTTGGGCATGCATGCATATGTGCCCGGCGTGAGTTTAAGCCACCAGGTCCGGGACTTGAACCATGGTTGACTACGTGGGAGTCCAGTGACATAGCCATTACACCAACAACTAGTCCCCATAATACTTATTTTCTGTGAACTTTTTGAAGACCCCTATATATGCATATATGTACACACACATATTTACACACTGCCCCACACATACACAATCCTTGGAGAACCCGAGATGACACGGACTCCACGCCCAAACTCCACATTACCTGAGGCCTCTCTTGGAAGAATTGACCTTGAAACGGCCGGAAGCAGGTCTGTCCTGGGCCCCCAGAAGGCGAGGGGCGTGGGGGGGTGGTGGCACCAGCACCAGCACCTCTGAGCTGCGGGCGAGGCGGCCCCACTTGTGCTCAGGAGAACTGCCCCTGGCTGCAGCGTCATGGGCCTCCTCAACATGTCTGAGGACCGAGGGGCTGCCTGCCGCCTGCAGAGCTGAGTATGGGGGAACGGGCGCTCCGTGCGCTATCTGCTGTTGGAGGAAAGGAGGACAAACACGCCGGGATGCCTGGAGGGCGCTCACGGAGGTTCGTGCTGCATGCGTGGACGTCTTCCTCACCCTCGGCCTCGCTCGCGACCGAGAGCTACATCCTCCGGGAGCCTGGTTCAGTGCTCCTGGAGCTCAAGCATTAAGCTTCCGAGTTCTCAGGCTCTGGACATCTCTTCACTCGCAGGTTCTCAGCGAGGGCTTGATGGGCATCCTGGGCTGGGTGGCTCCTGTGGGGAGGCCCATGCATTGCAGGTGCTGAGCAGCACCCCTGCTTTCTGTCCACGGCCAGCTTGCTCACGCGTCCCAGGGGAATTGGTGTCTAAGGCACCTTACATTTTGAAGGCCCTATGAGAGTGTTTTCATTTCATTTTAAAATCAGAAATAAAAATAAATATAATACTAGAGAATATTTCACAACGACTTTGGCCCAGAGGACAGTCACCTTCACACTAACTCGGTGTTTTTCTTTAGACAGGTCCCGCTGTGTCATCTTCTGCCTCGGCCTCCCAAGTGGCTGGGACTACAGCATGTGTCCTGTGTTTTACGGTGGGCCGGGAATCAAAGCTCTCACACGGCCCCAGCCTGCCCAGTGGCAGTGTCAACCAGCATGCACGTTCGCTGCTGGACCCAACTCGGTTTCAAATAAGGTTGTAAGTGTGTATGTTCTGATTCACTTTTAGCTGTAATCTTTGTGGGGTCCAGCGTGATGTTTCAAAGCGTGCACACAATGTGTGGTAATCAAGGGCCTCACCGTATTCATCTTTACAAAATGCCATTTCTCATGTGTGTGCGTGCGTGTGTTTGACGAAGGAAGGGACTCACTAGGTGAAGATGTGCAAGGCCCATGAAGGTCACATCAAGGCCCTGTCTCTGCCCACTAAAGCCATTAGCATCCTCCCCAGTGGTGACAATCAAGAATGTCTCCTGATATGGGCAAGCGTCCCCTGGAGGGCAGGGTGCAACAGCTCCTGTTTGAGAATCACTCCTTTAGACTTGATGGTACCAGTGACAACTGTTTGTTCAGCTGACGAGCATCCGAGGGGCCCTCCTGGGGCAGCTGTTCTGCGATTGGTCCAGGGATGTAGGGAGATGAGAGGGGTCAGGTATTCTTTCTGCCCTGGGCTGCTCTGGGGGTGACAAAGGAACCAGTTGTGGACGATAAATAGGTCAGGAAGAAATTGAGACACATCAGCTCCCAGCATCACCCAGAAGCAGTGGCTAATGAGGGGAGTTGGAGGCTTCTCAGAGGTGGGCACTTCCTAGCTGGGTCTTGAAGGCGAGTAGGACTTTTTCAGGTTGACGATTCCTGGTCTGCACAGGAGTGTGGAGGGGTGACAGGGCACCTCAGGGCCTGCCTTCACAATCACTGCACGGTTTTGAGGGCCAGACATAGGCCCCCTTTGTAACAAGTAAAATAGGTGGGTATTCAGTTCCCTAGAATCACGAAAACACACACTTCTTCCCGAATCTCCTGAAAGATCCATTTCTTCCGCCGCACCAACAATAACAGACGACGTGAAATGCCGTGACTCTGGCATGGGGTCCAGCCCGTGAAGTCCAATTAGAAAACGAGCCTTGATCTCAGATTGATCAGATTCGCGTTTTGACTCGTGTCCAGGGAGAACAGGGATACAGTGTTATTACAGGGTCGTGTTTCGCCTTCTCGAGGAAGGGAAGGAAAGACGCACGTCGTTTTGACGGGATCCAGAGCCCGGCTCTGAGAGGGGCGCCCTATTTTATAACTGAGCTGCTGGCTAGAATAGCGCTGCCCTGTGGGTGCTGTTTAGTTTCTGGGCCTGTCGTGGCAGAGAGGTGAACTAGAGCATGGTGACCCGGCGACGTGGGCTTTTCCCAGGCACAGGGGACCCATGGGCTGCAGTGGGAAATGGCTTTGTGCAGTGTACACTCAGAGGTGGGTGGTTTGGGCAGGCAGGGATGCTTATGAAACTTTAAAATTATGAGCGGGGCCAGCCACAGCCTAGTGGTAAGGTAGTCAGATCCCATACGATCAGCCACGTGGTTGGAGTCTCAGACCTGGTGTCTTGCTCAAAATTCTGAAAGGGCAGAGAAGTGGAGAAGGGTGTGACCATGCCCCAGGGGGTGCTTTCTCTCTCTCTGTCTCTCTCTCTCTGTCTGTCTCTCTGTTTCTCTCCGGTGAGCACATATGCCCTCTGGCAAATTTTAAAAATAAATTATAAGCCCATCCCATGGCCTAGTGGTTAAGGGAGCCAGATCTTGCACGGCTGACCATGGTTCGAACCTTGGCTTCAGTGACTTGGAAGACATGCCAGGCACACACGAGCCCAAATCTCAAAAGGACAGAGAAATGGAGACTGGACTGCAGCATCCCCGTGTCCTGTCGGGGATGCTTCCTCGCTCTCCCTTTCTCTTTCCAGTGAGCGCACGCACCCTCTGGCAATTAAAAAAGGAATAGTGGGCCAGCAGGTGGTGTGGTGGTTAAGGTGCTGGACTCCCACATGGTGCACCACAGTTCAAGTCCCAGGCCCAGCAGCTTGCAAACCACACTGGGTGCATGTGCGTGCATGCCCCAAATCCCGAGAGGAGAAGGGATTGCGACATGGCAATCCCGCCCATGGGGATGGGGGCAGTGATTTCTCACTTTTCCTCTCTCGGTGTCTGTCTCACTCCAGTGAGTGCATGTACCCTATAGCAACATTTTTTTTTTTTAATTAAAATTAAAAAAAAAAAAAAGCAACAGGCCTAGATTATGAGCACACACACGCGCCCCATGTACAGGAAGACCTTGGGACTTGAACTGGGAACCCTCCCATGTGCCCTGCAGAGTGTCATGTCTTACTACTGCCCTCTCACCTGGCCCCGCCATCCCTCACTTTCCGAGGGATCTGGTACACTTTCCTTCCCCTGGTTGAGGCCCTCGTCGTCACCCAGCGGGCTGAATGCAGAGAGCGGCAGAGCTGTGCAGGTTCAAGGCTGCTGCGGTGCCAGAGGCCACGGCCTTGGCTTGGGAAAACCACTTGACTCTGTAGGGTCCTGACTGAGCACTGTCCCACGGGCTTTTCACGCCTTTCCCCATTTGGCCTTGAGGCAACCTTGGAGGTGGTGCATGCCCGTGAGCACTCGGGGAAGAGCAGCTCTCGTTGCTCTCGTCATCTGGAATGATGCATTATCCCATGAGTGAGAGAACGACGTGAGGAGCTGAGTGCCCAGAGGAACCTCTGAGGCCGCCACCTAGGGGATTAGGGTTTATCAAAAGGTTCTTAGCTTCCTTTTCTTTGAGTTTTTTTGCCTTAGGGTGCATGCACTCACCGGAGAGCAAGACAGACAGACAGTGAGAGGGAAAGTGAGAAATCAAACCCCCAGGGGGGCGGGCCATGCCGCAATCTCTTCTCCTCCACTCTCCTCCCAGGATCTTGGGCACGCACGCACACGTGCTCAGCATGATTTTCAAACCACCGGGTCTAGGACCCAAACCACACTCAGAGGTATGGGAGTCCAGCGAGGTAACTGCTATGCTGTCTGCTGGCTCCTCTTAGTTTCTTTCTGATGATTAAAGTTACCACAGGAGGGATCTGGACCCAGGCAGACCATGGACCTGGTCACTGCACGGGGAGAGGAGTCCAATCTCAAAGGAGGGGAGCCTCAGGGGTCCCCTGAGTGGGCCCATGACCTGCCCAAGGTCCCCCCAGCGAATGGTGGCGGAACTGAGTAGACTCGGGGCCACGTGCTCCTGGCCAGGTAGTCTTAACAGGGAGGAGATTTCCTTTGACCTGCAGCGCTGCCCCTCCCCTCTTCTAAACCACATGCTGTCGCTCTCGCAGATGCCCTTCCAGATGCCCTGTGCATTCCTCTGTGGGTGGGACCCAGGAGGGTCGGGCCAGCCTTCACAGATCCCCTCTGTGGGGGTGCCAGCCGCCTTACCCAGTGACTGCTGCACCAGAGGCCAGCCCAGAGCCCAGAGCCAGCCGCCTCCAGCACCAGCTGAAAAATGAAAATAAGTTAATACTTGCAAACGTAACCTCATCATCTCTCCCAGCACAGGCTCTGCCTGCAAACCCGAGACGTTCAGATTACCAAGTTTCCAGGCCCCTTTACCAACCCTATCCAAAAACAATCCTGGTTTTATAACTCAATAAAAAGGACTCAAGAGCTTTAATAAGAGCAGAGGAGGCGGGAGTCGGCAGGGGGGGGGGGAGATCACGGGGAATGATCTGTCTCCTGAAATGGGGTGGGGGCAGCTGCCAGACAGGGGCCGGGCGAATCTTTAGGTCCAGAATCCTTGGCCAGGAAGAAATACCACTAGAAGCTTTCACCATCCTTGGTGAGATTTACCCGAGGGTTAGCAGGGCCGAGACCTTCCTCTTGGCTGACAAGAGGGGAAACCAAGTGTGGGGTGGTGGAGGGCGGGTGCTGGGCAGGACCACAGAAGGTCATGCAGGTGTCTGGGCCAAGGTCAGTTCCACTTTGAGCTCAGGCCTCACGGACACACAGTTTCCCCAGGGTGCGGTCAGCTCGACCCAGCTCGTTGGGTGGCAAGATCCCCGTGGTCTGGAGCTAAGAATGCCCAGGGCACCCCGACTTGCTTGCTGAAAGTGGGGGTGGGGTGGAAGAGTCTGACAGCTGGGCCTGTCATCGCCTCAGTTTCCTCAGGTCACGGAGGGAAGTGTCGCTTTCTCTTACAGGGTTACGTGAGGTTCGAGTGAGGCAGGGGAGGCAAGCAGTGGGGAGAGGGCCTCTGGTCCACAGTCGGTGGATGTGGAAGCGGGCTCTGCCCTAGAGCCTTGTTGATTCGGATCAGAAACCGTTTATACCTCTGACCCAACAATTCCACTGGGTGGAGTTGAGCTTGGGGAGACCTTGGAGCGAGCGGCAAATATGTGCAAAAGGGTAAGGCGAAGCCCACCCTTCCTGTAAGAGGGAGAGTGGCCAACGTCAGCTGCTGATAGAGGGCATTCTCAACAAAGGAGGGGCTCCCTACTCACCCCACAAAATACGCTACACCCATGAACGAGAACCAACTAGATCTACCTGCAGGGACTCGGAGTGAAATCTAAATGGATAAAAACACAATTTCACATGGACGAGGTTTTGATACAGCGTGTTTTGACACCCTGTGAAAGCGCTGTACTCGTACAATCTTCACATGCACATTTATTTATTTATAGGAGATTGTTGCTATAGGGCATGTGGAATCGCCGGAGACACAGAGAAAGTGAGAAATTATCCCCTGGAGGGTTGGCCATGCCACAATCTCTTCTCCTCCATTCTCCTCTTGGGATTTTGGGCACGCACATGCACCCAGTATGAATTTTAAATTGCCGGGTCCAGGACTTGAACTGTAGTCAACTGTGTGGGAGTTCAGCGATATAACCATTATGCCACCTGCTACACATTTATTTATATATTTTCCAGATACATAAGTAGATAATCTGGACGTATACAACAAGTTGTTCACAGTGTCTCTTTGGGAGAAGCATATGGTAAACATTTGCAAACTGCCAATTAATTTCACAGTGTTTTACCCCCTCTCCCTGGAGTGTAGGTGTGCTTATTCCTATATAAATCATTACAAAACTAGTCTGGGCACCCTCCTTCCCCTGTCACCCCAGTGTGCCATGCTGCTGAGAGCCCCTCCTCCTGATCCATCCCATCCACAGCCTCCTCCTGGAAGCCTACCCTTCTAGGCTCTGGAACAGCAAGGGCAAACATGCCCCTCTGAGGTTCAGCTTTAAGAAAGTGCCCAGTGTGGAGCCAGGAGACAGAACCCAAGTGACAGCTTCCAGTTCCCCATGGCCATCCCAGACCCAGCTCAGGATGCTGGGGAGAACACACAGTGTGGCTGCCACCCCTCTCTCGGTCCCAAAGCTCCACCGAGGTGGCAAACCTCACAGCTGCATGGGAGGTGAGGAGATCTTCCCCAGGACAAGCCAAGCTAATGGCAGCTGGACTGATGGGGCTAAGCAAACAGCTTCAGGTTTGTCTTTTTCCTCTTAAGAGTCCGCCAACCCTGAGGGAGTTTGCACAAAAATACCCTAACGTTTTCCAAGGAGGTGGGAAGGTCACCTCCAGACCCAGGGTTGGGAATGGAGAAGGGCTTTAGCTCCACAGGAGAGCTGGACTGGCCCAGAGAGGAGCAGGGCCTTGTCCAAGGTCACCCAGGGCAGGGCCAAGACTATGCAGGCCTCCCACCTTGGGGCCCTTCCACAATTGGACAACCTGGCAGTCCCACAATACCACTGGCTCCACCTCCAATAGCTCCCACCCCCACACAATCTCCCTTCCGATGCTGGGAATTGAGGGGTAACACCCGATTCCCAGCTTCTTCAGACATGACTCCACTGTCCCAGCTAAGTAGGGAGTGATTTGGGGCCCATTCTTGGGGTTCTGAACTGAGGCCTCATGGGAAAGGACATGTCCTTAGGATATGACTCAGAACTATCCCTGTACCCTAATTGACTATGCTCAGACCCTGGATGGACAAGAAAGCCACTTGATACCTTTAATTAACTACATAGAGTCCCTGATTGGCTGAGAGATACCTCTAGGCTCTGATTGGCTGGAGGGTACACTCGTGAAGGGCCTGATTGGCCAGGATTCGCTTGAGTCTTTATTGGCCAGAAGAGGTCCTGTGGTCCAGTGGCTGGGTGGGAAGCCACTTCTGTGTCCCTCGTGAAGTCCCGCAGGCAGGATGGCCTAAGTCCACAGAGAGGTGGCTCAGTACAGCTGGGCCCAGGATGAGAAACTTCTTCTCAGTGTTGAGTGTCAGTAATAGCCCTTGTGACTGCTCATCTGGATATAGGGGACACGCTTCTCTGGCCCTTCCGGCTTGGAGTAGTGGTAGCACGTGCGCCCTGGGGTTGGGGCGGGGCATGACGCAGACGCCCAGGGGGTCACACAAGCCCCCGCAGTCACCCTGGTAAACTGCTGTGCTCAACCGCTGGCATTATCTTTATAATCAGAGCAAAAGATCTTCCAAATTGGGAAAGAGAACAAAGTATATGGAAGAAGCACGGCAAACAATGATCAACACAGTGGGTGCTCAGTAAGGAAGTTCTTTTTGTTTTTTAAGGTTTTACCGTTTTTATTTTAAGGTGCCATTAAAAAAAAAAATAGTGCTTTGATCACAAAACCCCTTGATACTATCACCACTAGCCAGCAACCTGGAGATTAACATGAGCACTTGTCTCCTACTGAGAGGCCCCAGGCTCAGCTCAGCACTATTTGGTCAAATTAAAATGGAAATATATAGGCAAAGTCAGTCCCATCGACAGCAAAGAAAAAAAGAAAAAGAAAAAAGAGAAAACCTGACTATATATGTATATAAAATCCATATAACAACATGCCGGACTGGAAACCGTAAATTGGAAACACGTGCAGCTGCTGCGTGTTGGCCTCCAATCCTTCTCCGTGTGTAGACTTGGAAATCGAGCCATCTTCGCACAGCACTGGGGGCTGGAAAGGTGAGCACGTAGGCAGCGGGCGAGAGCAGGTGAGTGCCCGGGCTCTCGGGCACTCCGTGGCTTCTCACTCCAAGGCACAGGCACTCAGGAACTCACCCAGCACCGACCCACCCCAGTCGCACCAAGCAAATGCCAAACAGATGTCCTCCAAGGGTGGAAAAATGAAATGAAAGGCACATTTAGGATTTATAGAGCCGAAAACCAAAAACCAATGAAAATTAGGACTCTGATGAGCACAAAGTTGGCTGTTAATGCATGATTGGTTTTTTTTTTTTTTTTCACCCTAGCACTTGCAAATTGGTTTCCAGATCCCTACGCAGTCATTGAGAGAGAGCTGGTGAGCCTTTGTTGGATCAAGTGATGGCTTCCCGCCAGGCAGCCACAGCCGGTCAGGGTTTGTCCAGCCTTGACCACTCCCCATCCCATCCCTCCCCTGCTGCTTTCTAATATTTTCAGCCTTTTTCATTTTTAAAGCTTATTTTTAGGGGCTGGCAGATGGCATAGCGGTTACATTGCTGGACTCCCACATGGCCAATCACAGTTCAAGTCCCGGACCTGGTGGCTTGAAACTCATGCAGGACATGTGTGTGTGTGCGTGTGTGCCCAAAATCCCAGGAGGAGAATGGAGGAGGAGGAACTGCGGTGTGGCCATCCCCCTGGGGGGTGATTTCCCACTTTCCCACACTGTCTCCGTCTCTCTTTTTCTCCAGTGAACACACGTGCCCAAGGCAAAAACCTCTAAAAAAAAAGTTTAATTTTAAAAGACAGAGAGTCAGAGACACGACTGACTCCGTGATCCAGCACCCCCACTTCCAGCCAACCTCAGATCGGGTGGGACCCTTCCCACTGGGGTCACCCCCACAGAGTACGTGTTTTACCACCATCTAGTCCCTGACATCCCCATCTTTAGACCCTCTCCAGCCACCCGACACTGCTGTCCACGTCAGCCCAGCACTTGACACGAGGATGGACCCTTCCCATTCTGCTCTCCTCCCTGAGTTACGCATAGGCCCCGCGTGAATCTGTCTGTGTAATATGTGCCCTTGCTCTTGAACACCATTGGGAGCTCTGAAAACCCCTTCTCAGCCTTCAAGATCCAGCAGTCATCTGCTCCATGACCTTGGCTAGAGGATGAGGAGTATCCAGAGCGTGACCTTGGGTGGAGGATGAGGTGTGTCCAGAGTGTGACCTTGGCTGGTTGGGATGTATCCAGAGCGTGACCTTGGCTGGATGATGAGGTGTGTCCAGAGTGTGACTTTAGCTGGATGAGGTGTGTCCAGAGCGTGACCTTGGCTGGTTGGGATGTATCCAGAGCGTGACCTCGGCTAGGTGAGGTGTATACAGAGCATGAACTTGGCTAGATGAGGTATGTCCACAGTGTGACCTTGGCTGGTTGAAGTGTGTCCAGAGCGTGACCATGGCTGGAGGATGAGGAGTATCCAGAGCGTGACCTTAGCTGGATGAGGTGTGTCCAGAGCGTGACCTTAGCTGGATGATGAGGAGTATCCAGAGCGTGACCTTGGCTGGAGGATGAGGTGTGTCCAGAGTGTGACCTTGGCTGGTTGGGATGTATCCAGAGCGTGACCTTGGCTGGAGGACGAGGTGTGTCCAGAGCGTGACCTCGGCTAGGTGAGGTGTATACAGAGCATGAACTTGGCTAGATGAGGTATGTCCACAGCATGACCTTGGCTGGTTGAAGTGTGTCCAGAGCGTGACCTTGGCTGGGTGAGCTATATCTAGAGCGTGACCTTGACTAAATGAGGAGTATCTAGAGCATGACCTTGGCTGGTTGAGGTGTGTCCAGAGCGTGACCTTGGCTGGTTGAGGAGTATCCAGAACATGACCTCGGCTGGGTGATGAGGTGTGTCCAGAGCGTGACCTTGACTGGTTTAGGTGTGTTCAGAGCATGACCTTGGCTGGAAAGGGTGCATCCAGAATATGACCTTGGCTCAAAAGATGCAGCGCATCCCAAAGGCCCGCGAGCCCGAGGACGGCAGCTCTCCACTGGCCTTGCAGCTTACGGCAGACCCTCTCCGAGTGAGACCTGAGGCGCATCTTCACGACAGCCGGCGTCCTCGAGCAGACTGCTGAATGATGGCTGAAGGGAAGCCAAGGGTCACAGGCCTCTGAGGTGATCCTGGCCCACAAGCCACAGCCACGTCTTGGATAGTCAAGGCTGACAGAGCCCTGAGGGGCAGGTCATTCCTTCCACGTATCTATTGCAAGCCTGCGGAGACCAGCACGTTGTAGGTGCTTAGCAAATGCGGTGGACAAAACAGTTTCTGCCTGCATCACCTAGGAAAGGGACTGGAAAACTGCAAGGGACAGATAGCAAATACTTTAGGTCTCTGTCAGGAGCACAACTCTGCTAAAGCAGCCATGGGTTAATTTGTAAACGAATGGGCCCAATGCTGAGCCAGTAAGAGTCCTTACAGAAACAAGCAGGTCCGGATTTGGCTGGTGGGCTATAGTTTTCTGACCCTTACCTGGATCAGATGATGAGACCCAGACCCAGCGAGGGTATGGGTTAGATGGAGATCGCACAGCAGGTGGTGGCGGGCTGGGTCAAGAGGCTTGATTCCCCTTCCAGGGCTGTTTTTGATACTGATGGTTTTCCCCAGTGTGCTTCTGTGAACAGGCGACATGGGAATGAGGGCGATGCCCTCAGGGGTGGGGTGAGAGGGTGGGAGGGCACAGAGGGGCCTTGGGGAGAGACCACGCACCGTGCCAGGCCCCGTGCACACACTGTTTGGGGTACCCTGCCCCTCGCTCTGCTGGGCAGGCATCATATCCCATCAACAGAGGACACTCTTGAGTGGGACTCGCTCCGATCCCAATGCCCGGGCGAAGGCGTGGGCACGCGGGGCCTGCCACCTGCAGGGCTGGGTGCACCCGGGCAACCCTTGTTGTCCTCGGCCATATGGACAAACGTCAAGTCCAGGGGCACGGCTTCCTCGGCCAGTGTCTGCCCGGAACCACTCTTCCTCCATTCCCTCACCTGGAAAATGGGCAGATGACCCTTGAGGGCTGTGATGAGGATGAGATGAGTCCATACTTGTGAAGAGCTTCAGGGTACCTCGAAGAGCCCCTGCTGGGTCAACAGGACAGTCATGGCACCTTCTTCTATGTTTTTCCATGTGAAAGTGTGTCACGACTTTTCTGACCACCTAATATAACTGCGTATTAGAAAAAATAAATGATAAGCTCAGCTTCATGAGGAACCAGACCCAGGTCAGGCCCAAAAGGGTGTCAACCAGTCTGTGGCCCTGTCTCATACAGGACGAAGGCCACACGGTCAACACAGCCGAGAGGTCGGTGACATCAGCAGAGTCCTCCCTAGTAAACAGAGGAGCTGGCACCTGCCACCCTGCCCCTGACACCCCCAGTGAAGAAACAGCCAGGGCTCCTTCCTGCCCGGCCTCCTAGTCACGGCCTCCTGCTGGCATGTGAGGAGAGTCTTAGAAACCCAGTGGTGCCCACCTTGGGCTCACTACCACATAGTGGACTGTGTGACCACAGTGAGCACCGGGCACCTGCCAGCCAGGGACCTGTGTGTCCCCCTGTTCTGGACCCTCACAGCCTCAGCTAAACCATGAGCTGAACAGGACTCACCTCCCCACCCCAGACCATGTAGAAATCATGCTCAGGTGTAGGCTGGAGGTCCAAGCTGCCGAACTGTTCGTTCCCGGTTTTATTTGTATTTTACTGAATTTGTATTGGCAGAGAGAGTGCACATTCATCAGAGAGAGAGAGAAAGCAAGAGGGAGAAAGCGCCCCCCAGTGGAGTGTGGTCATGCTACAATCCTTCCACTTCCTGTCTCTCCCCCGTCAGGTTCAGGGCAAGCACGCGACACAGCCTGGTGTGGTTTTCAAACCTCCGGGGCAGGAACTCACGCTGCGCTTGGCAGTGTGGGCCGCAGCCACCTGTGCACAGGGTTTAACCATTGTGCTATGGGCCTCATCCTATCAAACAAGTTTAAATAAAATCAAACCACATTTAAAAGTCCTAGTTACTAATACTTTTTCAAACTCTATCCTTTTTTCACTTTAACAGATTTCC
>NW_006203764.1:1570415-1576995 GCF_000334495.1 Tupaia belangeri chinensis
AACCATATAAAATGACTCTTCATGAGTTTATGAAAAGTGCGTATCAAGCCATGGCTGGGTTTCAAACATTTTTGGCACCAAGATAAACTTGTACTTTAATTTGACTTTTCCACAAAGTTCTTGAAGTTCCCTCACACACAGACTCATCCCTTGCCGTGAGCAGAGAGTCGTCTTTAAAGGAAACGAAAGGAAACCAAGACCTTTCATTCTTGCTGCGTGGTTTGGTCTTTGGTCCGTGGGGGCTGTGACCCTGAGACTCTGTCTCTCGGCTGGAACGCAGAGATGAGAAGGTGTTAGAGAGCTGTGGGAGACATCAGCACCGAGCAGGCCCCTCCCGACTCAATCAGCAAGACTGAAGCATCTCGAGACAGTAACTCCAGCTGGGCGATGCTTCTTCAAGGTGGCGTGGGGGGCCTCCACAGGACAGATCGAGCAAGGGGGTGGCTGCGACCAGGGACATTTCTCTTGCAGAGGGGAAGGTTTTACATGAACTCACGGACGTCCAAATGTGTGGTGGCAGCTCTGGGATGGCAGGAGCATACAGCTGTGGCTGTGTGCAAGTCAGTCCCTTTAAGGCCAGGTTTTCCCATCTGGACCCTCCTGAGGTCGCCCCAGCTCCGAACCTGGCCTTCCAGCTGGTGTTGCTATGGCTGAGGGGCAAGAACAGGTTTGGGCAGCATGAGACCTGGGTTTGTTTGTCTGTTTGTTGATTTTTTGTTTTTTCTTTTAGTGGTTTTTGCCTTAGAGCACATGTGCTCACCAAAGAGAGAGAGAGAGAGTGAGGGAAAGTGAAAAACTATCCCCCCCGGGGCGGGGGAAGATAGCCATGCTATAACTCCTTCTTCTCTGTTCTCCTCCTGGGATCTTGGACACACACGAACATGTGCCCAGCATGATTTTCAAGCCTCTGGGTTTAGGACTCGAACCACAATAGGCCATGTGACAGTCCAGGGAAGTATCTGTGATGTCATCTGCTGGCCCCTGGGAGCCATAATTAATGACCAGGTTACCTGGAGAAGTCTGAATTCTCACTGGGCAGTCAGGGGGCAGAGGCGGACAGCGGCGGGGAGGGCTGTGCGCCTTTCCGGGGAGGCTGGCCAAGCTCTTGGTTCAAGCACCGGCACTGGGAATGAATATTGATCCTAAGAAGCTAAGGTTAGAACCAGAGCTCAGCAGGATGAATTGGCCCTGGGGGAGGCCAAGATCTTACACACACTGCTCAGCTGCCCCACAGAGCTGGTCCAGTGGCCGCTCGCTCAGACTGGACAGGAGCGCTCACTAGCCCTGTGCAGGAGTGCACGGACCCTTCTTTAAAGAGAGGACACGGTCTGGCTCCTCCAGTATGCCTGGGTTAGGCCCTGGGGAAAGCAGTGCAGGTCTGGGCAGAAGGAAACTAAAACCGAATGGGCCCCTACGCTGTGGAAGGCGCTTACCTGCATAATTGGTCTCTCCGCAGGCAGGGAGGGCCATGTAGCCCTTCGTGCAGATGAGGCAACAAAGGCTGACTTCTGCACCCCAGATGGCACAGGGGAGCAAGCCCTGGGACTTGGGGGGGGAGTCATGTGCGTCTTCCGGCTCCTTAACCCCTCCCCCAGGGTTTCATTATCATGGGGAGGCAGCTCTTCCTCAGCTGGGGGCTTAGGAAATGTGGATTCTGCAGCAGGGCTTGGGAAATGGCCCTGTGATTAGCCTAATCACATTGTTTACACCTGGCCAAGGTGCGAAGGGGCCAGACAGGCGCTCTGGCTCTGCTGCGGTTTAAGCTGCCTTTGCTGCAACTGTGTGGCTGACATCTCTTTAGCTGCTTAATGGAGCCTCTGTGGCAATGGAAAGTGCGAAGGGAATCAAGTTTCCAAAGGGAACTTTTATGAGGAGAGGGCTCTTCAGATCCATTCATTCTCTTTCCACCCACCCTCTCAGTCTTCTCTTACTTATCCGGCCAGCTAGCCTGCCATTCCTCCACCCATGTTTCTACCGATCATTCACCCATCAGTTCCTCCATCTGTCATTCATCCATCCCAAGGCGGGGCGGAGTGGGATCTTTGGCCACTGACGTCCTGGAAAGCATTCTAGGGGCTTCCATGTTCCCCGTGTGACCCCCTATTTGCGAAGCACAGTGACAGTCCTCTCTCAGAAGAGGTTAAAGTGGCCCTCCGTGACGAGGCTCGTTAAGGCTAGCTGGGTGCTTGCGACATGGTTGCACTAAGTAAATGCTGGCTTCTGTCTCCGTCCTCGACAGACACATCCGACTCGTGTGCTCTTCCTCTGTCACTCCTGGCCAGCTCTGTGCCAGGTGCCGGCTGGAGCAGAGAACAGGAACCCCAGGGCTGCTGTGTCCATGGTACCTCCCCCACAGCTGTTAGGAAGACAGGAAGACATGGAAGACAGGCTGCAGGCGGGCGTCTTACCCAGCCCGTGTGTGTGCTGCTTGCCCCTCAGTGTGTTGGAATGTTGCTAAATTAGCTGCCAACATTTAAAAGCTGGGAAATTTCAGGCCGGCCCATAGTGCAGCAGGTTAAGCACTGAGTAGGGAAGGCGGATCCCACCTGGTGAAGTGTGCTTTGAATCCTGGCCCCAGCAGCTTGAAACACACACCAGGTGCATGCATGTGCATGTCCCAAATCCTGACGGGGAGAGACACGGAGGAAGAGGGTCATGCTGTGACCACACACCTCTCTTTCTGGCATGTGCGTGCACACTTTGGAGATTGAAAAAAAAAAAGTCAAGAGATTGTATGTTAAAAAGTATGCACGTGTGCACTCACGTGCTCAAATGACCACACGGGACATCTAGTTTCTGTTGAAAATAGGAAGACCCAGTAACCCCATCCCAGCCTAGCAGCAAGCCCTGGAGCTGAGCAGCTGCCGCCCCTGTCCCCACCCTCCTGCTCTGTGGCTGGCTGCTGTCTGCTGCCTCCAGGCACCTGAGTGGAGCTTCCTGGGGAAGGTGTGTGCACTTGACACCGCACAGGTCTCATTCATGTGAAACTAGACCCCACGGTACCGTGGCACCTACGCGGGGTCAGGCTGTGCTAAGAGCATCACGAAGTTGGACTCTCCGGTAAAGGCCGTCTCCTGGAATCCCACGAGCAGTACTCCTATGAGTCTTAGCGTGCACAGAGAGGTTAAATAAGGTGCCCAAGGTCACACAGCCAGAGGCAGTGGAGCAGAACATGAAGCAGGCCATCTAGCTCTTCAGCACTACACTGTGTGTATTCTAGGGACGGCGGGGGAGAGGCCAAGATGAGCAACTGCAGGTAACAAGAAAGGGAAGCCAGAGGGCACCGGAGCCAGGATTTGGGAGGTCAGAAAGTGCAGGGGGCTCGGAGAAGGGGATTGCCCAGGTCTCCCATGGGAGAGCAAAGAGACACAGCCCAGACCTGGACAATCCTCTTCTCCTCCGCAGCCCCTGCACTTTCTATGCCCAAAGCATCCATTGCACGGAGTTAAAGCCATGGTCACTTCCTGTATGAGAGTCCTGGCTCATCGAGGAAGCAGGGCTGGCTGTGCAGGTGAGCAAGTAAAGCAGTTTGTGACCTGCAAAGGTGGCTGCACACGCACGTGCACACACACATGCGTGCACACACACGCACATGCTCTCTCCACCATTCTGTACTCTCTCCCAGCCCTGGTTGCTGCAGGGCCTTAAGTCCTTCCCAAGCCCCCATGAGGGCAAGTGGCTTTATTGCTCCAGGAGGTCCTGGCAGAAAGGACCATTTCGGGTGCTGTGATGTAAAAAGCAGCAGAACCCTCCTGGTTGTTTGGCCTCCTGTGTCCCCCTCTTTCTTTAAAACCAGGCTTTTAAGTGCTGGCCCTCAGCCTGCCCTCGCTGCAAAGCTACTTGGCAACTTCCTGCTCCACACACTAATTAACGGTCTATGAATTTGAACCTCCACCCATGGCCTGCAGCTTGGGTCCAGCAGAGGCCTGCATTTGCCCTTCCAAGTCCTCGGTGGGTTTTCTCCTTCCTTCTAGCCTGGACACACAGTGAGGACCTCCGCAGGGTCCCAGACACCGGGTTCCACTGAGCCTTAGCCTGAAGGACTGGAACTGGACCCTCCTCAGGGTGTGCTGGGCCTGCCCAGGATGGGCTTGGGTCAACATGACCCACCACCTGAGCCGTAGGCCCAGCCCTCACCCAAGGACTGCTGACAGAGGGAGGGTGGTGGGCACACAAACAGGGTGCTGGGAAATGTTCACGTATTTACATTTTCCAGTAACCCCATTGGGCCAGGACCCTTTTACAGACAAGGAAACCAAGGTCCAGGTGGTTACCTAACCTGCTCAATGACCTACAGTAGGAACTGGCAGAGCTGGGACTCGAAGCCAGGTAGTTCATGAGCTGGGCCCATTTTTTTTCCTATTAAGTTTTCAGTCTTTTTGATTTATAGGACATCTTTAAATATTATAGAAATTGTCAGTTTGCCATATGAGCTGTGAATACCCTCTCCTGTTTGTTGCTGGATTTTGGACTGAAAAGGTTCCCCATGCAGTTTTAAAAAATTTATTTATGAGAATGTAACAATCTTTTTTTTTTTTTTTTTGGAGAGGTTTTCACTATGGGGCGCGTGCGCTCGCCAGAAAGACACAGAGAGACAGAGAGACAGAAAGCAAGAAATCACCCCCCAGGGGGGATGGTCACGCTGCAATCCCTTCTCCTCCATTCTCCTCTCGGGATCTTGAGCACGCATGCACACGCGCCCGGCGTGGGTTTTTAGCCACCAGGTCCGGGACGCGAACCGCGGTCGACTACGTGGGTCCAGCGACAGCCATTACGCTAACTGCTGGTCCCAATGTAACAATCTTCATGTGATGTCTGAGCTTCACGTCTTGCTTAGAGAAAGGCCTTCTCCATTCTGCAATTACATACACAATGTCACACACGGCCCAGCGCCAGAGGCACGATGGCCATCGAGTGGCACTGTGCAACCTGGGGCCTCCTGGGAGACCAAGGTTCTGACCCTGGGCCGACCAGAACACGCCCAGTGGATCTGCATGTGGCCGTGGTCCCAGAGGGTGGCTCCAGGTGAGGTCCCGTCAAGGATATCTGTCTCTCTCTTGTTAAAGAAATTAATAAGTAACCTTAAAAACGACTTCATTTTCTCTGAATAGTTTTAGAGGATTTTTGCGTACACGTTTGGTCCATTTGGAATGTATTGTGATAAATACCATCAGGCAGTTCCCAGCGTCCCGGCAGCTCAGCCCTTCCAGTACATCTGCTGACTCTCCGTCTTGCCCTGCTGTCACCTGCAGTGCTGTGTCCCTAACTCCGTGCTCCCAGACGTGTCTGGGAAGCAGGTCACACGATGAAAAGGGTACGCGAGGTAGAATTACGTGAAGCAGTCTACGAATGGAGAGAGACATTGTCGTGAGGAAAAGTATATTTAACAACGGCAAGCTGGGGCCGGCAGGTGGCGTGGTGGTCGAGGGCACTGGACTCCCACATGGCCGACCGTGGTTTGAGTCCTGGACCTGGTGGCTCGGTTTCTCACTTTCTCTCTTTCTCTCTCTCTCTCCCCTTCTCTGATCAAATTAAAAAAATAAGTAAATAAATTAAGAAAGTTAAATACAATAATTCTTAGTAAAAACCCAGCATGCAATGGCAGTTATGTCAGGAGCTGTGCGTGTTAGGTGGCCTTTCACACGCACCCCTGGTGTGTGCAAGGACACAGAGGCACATACACGGTAAGAGTAAGCACGATACAACCGAAATTACCTCCTGGTCACTTCTGGAAAGAGAAGGCACCAACTGAGTTGCTGTGACACAGCCACCTCCGTCAGGAGACCTCTAGGTGGCACCTTGGTCAAAAAGAGAAATGCCTCTGGGCACTGGACTCCCACATGGCCGACCGTGGTTTGAGTCCTGGACCTGGTGGCTCGGTTTCTCACTTTCTCTCTTTCTCTCTCTCTCTCCCCTTCTCTGATCAAATTAAAAAAATAAGTAAATAAATTAAGAAAGTTAAATACAATAATTCTTAGTAAAAACCCAGCATGCAATGGCAGTTATGTCAGGAGCTGTGCGTGTTAGGTGGCCTTTCACACGCACCCCTGGTGTGTGCAAGGACACAGAGGCACATACACGGTAAGAGTAAGCACGATACAACCGAAATTACCTCCTGGTCACTTCTGGAAAGAGAAGGCACCAACTGAGTTGCTGTGACACAGCCACCTCCGTCAGGAGACCTCTAGGTGGCACCTTGGTCAAAAAGAGAAATGCCTCTGGGACCTGCAGGTGGTGTGGTGGTTAGGGCACTGGACTCCCACAAGGCCAATTATGGTTTGAGTCCCGGACCTGGAGGGTTGTTTTCTCACTTTTCCTTTCTGTCTCTCTCTGATCCAATTTTAAAATAATAATAATAATAAATAAAATTAAGTAAATAATTATTTGAAAAAAAAAAGAAAATAAATGCCTTCTCAAACGGGTTAAACCCCCTCTGTCTCCTCGCCCCTTGTGGCTGTGTGGTGAATGGACATGCCCTGAATGGCCGAAATCCTCACTCGGGTCCCAGCGGTTCAAGGCCCGCAGCGTGGTGAGAAGGGACTGGGAGCCACGGCCAGAATGAGGACATTCAGGATTCCCT
>NW_006203764.1:1577013-1586738 GCF_000334495.1 Tupaia belangeri chinensis
TGGCCTCTGTGCGGACTGCCACCCTGGCCGACCTCAGCCCGAGCTTCCTGGAGCCGCAGGCGCTGCATGAGCAGCAGGTTCTCATTCAGGGAACCGTGGCCAAGCCTCCTGGAGGAAGCCCTGCTCTGCAGGGGACGTGCGCTGGCCTCCCAGTTCTTCGTAGTGTTGATCTGGGTGCACCCCCATTACTCTCCCTGTTACAGGGGCCGAAGGGTAAGTGTTCAAAGCCCGGCAGAGACTGGGCACCCTGAGAGCTCATGACCATGGTTCTTTCTTTCCATCTTAAAACATGTTTTGCTTTAGGGTGTGTGCACTCACTGGAGAGAGACAGAGAGAGAGAGAGAAAGTGAGAAAGCATCCCCCAGTAGGACATGGTCATGTTGCAATCCCATCTCTTCCGTTTCTCCCTCACTTAGGATTGCAGGCACTCATCCACATACACCCAGCCTGCTTCGCAGGCCACTGGGTCCAGGACTCCAACCACATAGTCGGCCATGTGGGATCCAGCCACCTTAACCACGGCTGCCGGCTGACCTGCGACTAATGATGCTTATGGTCTAATCAGTGCGGGTGCTGTCGTCAGCTGTCAGCGCCGTTCAGGGGCAAGGAGGAGGCCGACTCAGGGCAGCCTTGCCCTCTGCAGTGACCTGGGAGAGGCCCTCGGTGCTCCCGCTCACCCCTCTCCACTGCCCCCCACTGTCACAGGGACCTCCCAGTTACTGACACTTCTGCAGGTGGGAGACCCCTGGAGGTGGCGCCTAGTCACGGGAGGTAAATGCCACGTTTGCGGTGTGGCCCCAGCAGTGCACTAGTTCCTGGCGGGGACTGAGTTGCAGGGCCAGATGGTCTCAGACTTCCCTCCGAATGGACAGTGTCGCAGCCTGCTTTGCAGAGGACGCCCTGCACGACTTCTGACATCCAGGTGGTCTTAATCTTACCTTTTTTTTTTAGGTTTATGCCATAGGGGGCATGTGCTTGCTGGAGAGAGACAGAGAGACAGAGAGAGGGAACGTGAGAAACCGCCTCCTGGGAGGTCCGGTCACACTGTAATGCCTTCTCCTCCAGCATCCTCTTGGGATTTTGGGCACACACGCACATGCACGCGGTGTGATTTCATGCTGTCAGGTCTGGGACCTGAACCACTCCACCATGTGAGAATCCAGCACCTTAACCACCATGCCACCTGTAGGCGCTCATGTTAAAGCTTTTTTTTTTTTCTTTATTTTTTTGAGAGGTTTTTGCTATAGGGCGTGTGCACTTGCCAGAAAGACAGAGAGACAGAAAATTAGAAATCACCCCCATCCCCACCCCGGGGGAAGGCCACACGGCAATCCCTTCTCCATTCTCCTCTCAGGATCTTGGGCACGCACGCACACGTACCCAGCGTGAGTTTAAGCCACTGGGTCCAGGACTTGAACTATGGTCGACTACATAGGAGTCCAGCGACATAGCCATTACGCCAACTGCTGGTCCCAAGCTTTTTTGGTGTCTTATGGTCCAAAGCATAAATGTGTTTAGAAGAGTGCCATGCAGGGTTCCTTCTTACATGGCAGGGGACCCTGGTCATTCTGGAAACTTCCTGGTGGGAGAGGAGGGCCAGTGGGAGGAGCCCGAGACCCCGGCACTGGCTGGGTGGCTCGCCTGGCCCACCGGCGCCTCCCCTGCCTGTGCCCGCGGGTGGGGAGCCGATGCAGAGTCCCCTGTGAAGACCGCAATCTGTGATGGTCGTGGCCCTCTGTGAACTCACTGAGTGTGTAAAGGTCAGGAGTCGGCCTCCAGGCGATGGCTGGCTAGAAAGTTCTCGGTCTGCGTGCTAAAGTGGGGCGTCTCTGAGGGCGGGAGGATGGTGAGGACAGCCCCTTTCCTGCCAGTGCGTGTTCACAGTACCCTCCACCACCTCCTTCCATCCTGCCTCCTGCTAAGGAGTCGATCTGGCAGCTCGATACTTTAGGGTCCTGGAGAATAGGCAGGCAAAGGGAAGTGTGCCATTTCAAGACTCTCTAATCCACGGCAGGAGCCTCCTCCAGAAACCCTGGTCAGAAGGGCTGCGTCCGTGGGTAAAGCACTGGACTCCCACATGGCTCATTGTGGTTTGAGTCCCAGACTCTGCAGCTTGAAAATCACGCTGGACACGTCTTTGTGCCCCCAATCCTGAGAGGAGAATGGATTACGGCGTGACCACCCTCCCCCTCACAGGGGGAGACTTCTCACTTTCCCTCTCTCTGCCCTAGGGCAAAACCAGAAAAGAAAATGAAACAGAAGGGCCGGTCTGTCTCCCTGGTCCTGCCTGGGCTGACCAGGCAATAGACGCTGCTCTGGCGCCGCCTAGTGGCGGGCTGGGCAGGGGCCAGCGTCTCTTTAAATGCTGCGGCAGAGGCTCCTGGTTGACCCAACCCCACCCAGCTCCGCAGTCTGGCCTGCGAGTTCTTTTCTGCCTTGTGCTTGTGGAAGCCAACCAGCCAAACGCCTTGTGTCTTCCTGCACCGGGTGGTGTCTCTATTTCTACTGGGGAAGAAAGATTGCGGCCCGCCCACACCCCACGGGGCTGCTTTCTCCCTCTCTCTCTCCCTCTCTCTCTCTCTCTCTCTGGCGAGCACACTCACTTGTGGCCTGTGGCGACGGAAACAGCAAACGCCAGGAGTAGGAGGGCTGAGTTAGCATTGACTGTTGCTCTGCTGAAGTGCGCACTGCGGGTGGAAGCGCCATCCAGACCCGAGAGCCTCCTGCAGGAATGGCCCGGCTGCTGCATTGCCCTAAGAAGCAAGATGGCCGTGAGGGCGTGAAAGTTCGAGTCTTGCACCACACACTTGCGGGACAGGGGTTAGAACAGCAGCTCTAGAGGGCCAAGGAGGAGAAGGGGACCTATGGAGTGCCGGGACTTGATGCGTCCGGATCCAGCGAGGGCAGTCCTCACGCAAGAACTAGGGAGCCTAGTGCTTGAGGCCAGCTTGGATGCCAGACTGCAGCAGAGAGTAACATGCTACTAAGGAGCAGCAAGGGGCAGGGAGGGAGCCTGCCCACCTGTGGGTAAAGGGAGCTGTTTTTAGGAGTGGGATTCGGGTCATGTTCCCACCCTTCTAGGCACTACTGTGTTTTAAATATTTATAATCAGAAAGATCATCTTTGGAAAAGCTGGCTTCTCTCAGGACACGGGAGGAAGCCCACGTAGCATGTGTACGGGGCCAGCAGGTGGCGCCGTGGGGGCGCAGCGCTCTGATGCTGGACCCACAGGCCGAGGTCCCAGGTTTGCGTCGGGGCAGGGCTTCTCTGAATCACCAGGCATGAGTGTGCATGATCCGGCCGCTGGGGCTGCAGTGGGTCTGCATGGAGCTCCTCTCCTCCTTCTGAAGAACTAAATAAATAAGCTTAATAGAAAGGAGACCCGTGTAAACGTGCTGTGAAAAGCGCCATGTGTGTTGAGAGAGCCCAGGTTTGGAGTGCATGTGAGGGACAGCGCGGGGTGGGGTGGACAAGGGCTCAGTGTCCTGACAGGCACCCTCTCCTTGGCCCTGTGGGGGATGCCCATCTCAGCCTAGAAGGTTCTCAGAGGGCGGGAGGGATTGTCACCGCCCTGAGGGAGAAGCAGCAGGAGCCCTCTTCTGCCCACCTGCTGTGTGACTTCAGGGAGTCACGTCTCTCCCCCATGTCTGTCCCCACGTCTGTCGGGTGTTCCTCTGGAAGCAGACAAGGCCTCAGCCCCCCCTTGCTGGTGCTGGACACCGCGAGGGGGGACTCGGGGTTGGCTCCCTCCTGACCTGTCCCATTGAGTCTGGGGGTCAGGCTAAAGGGCGGGCCTGTGGGAGGGCTCTTGCCTGAGGACCCCAAGAGCCCTGGGCACAAGGGCCACCTTCAGCTCAGAGGGGAAGTAGTTAGGGTTCAGACAGGGCCGAGCTGGGCTGGGGGCGCCTCTCACAGCCCTGTGACCTGGCCTCTGATCCGTGTGATGGGGCTGGTCAGGCCCACCTTCCAGGGAAGGGGAGGAGGGTCACACTCCCACTCAGGGCCCCAGGCTGGTGGGTTCTCAGCAACCCGGGGCGGTTCCAGTCTCTCAGGACTGCTCGCGTTCCAGAAATCCAAGCAGGGCCCCGGCCCCATCTCCCCGCACCCAGCACTCAGGGCCGCTCAGTGAGCGTGGGCCGGAGCACAGAGCAGAGCTGCTGGCACCCCTCGCCTGGCAGGCGAGCAGGGAGCTAAGGAGGAGGAAGGGGACCCTGGGCCTGGAGCAGACACACATCGAGAGGAGACTGCTCCGTGCTCAAGAGAAGCAGCCAGCTTGGGACACATGGGATGCATGCGAGTTCCCAAGACCCGGAAGGCCGAGGAGGCCAGAGGACGGGAAGAGGCGTTCATGGCGTGGCCAGACTGAGTCTCTCCCTCTCTGTCTCTCCCGCGTGCTCTTGCACATGCTCCATTATAAATAAACATGAAAGCACAGCACACGCAGCTTGCAGGGCTCCATCAGGCAGAGATCCCAAGGGGCCACGTGCTGCCCACGGGCTCATGTCTGGGCTCTTGGTGAGGCCTGGGCCCGGCTGGCTGCCCCAACTCCAGGAGGCCACTGCTTCCCTGCGGGACCAAATAGATGAATGACTAAGTGCACAGATGAAATGAAAAACGTTAGATAATTTCAAGTTGTAATCAGAAAAATGTAGAAAGAAGCGTTTATTTTCAGCATACACATATTTTCTGACACTTTAAGAAATAACCTTTGCTTTTAAATTCCTCGTGGTAGGCAAGGAGACTTCATAAGCGTATGCACTCTTAGCGCCTCTTAAGAGGTAGAATGGGGGGGTGGTGGTGGCAGCAGATGGCGTAGCAGTTATGTCGCCGAACCCAGTGGCTTGAAAATCATGTCAAGGGGATGTTCATGTGTGTCCAAAATCCTGGGAAGAGAACGGAGGAGAAGGAATTGTGACGTGCCCACCCCAGGGGAGTGATTTCTCACTTTCCCTTTCATTGTCTCTGTTCCTCTCCAACGATAAGCCAAAAGCCTCTAAAAAATAAGGCAGAATGGGCCCCCGGCACACACGGGTGCTAGTGCAAGCATGCCTGAGTGTGAGGCGGTGCACGTGATGCTTGTGAAGGGCTGCTGTGGGCTTCCATCTGCACGAGCCTGTGTGTGCATTTGCACGGGATGTGCACACATGTACACGTGTGCACGCACAGGTGTGAGTAGATGCAATGGCCTTCACGCAGTGCTGTGTGGCCCCGGGCATGCACGAGCGTGCTGCCGGGACTTTTATGGGTGCACGGGCTTGCAGGAGAACTATCTGTAACTCAGCTACCATCTCCTAACTGAAAGAACTAAATTACTAAGGACGAGACGCAGCACCCTAAAGCGAAGCGGGTCCCTAATTCTGCGTGGCTTGGGCTCGGGAGCACCTTCCTTTGTTTCCAGCCTTGCTGACATGCTGGTCCACACACTCACTGCCGACCAGGGCCTCACACGCAATCGGAAGTTTGGAGAGCACTGAGTTAAGTGGAATCGGCCACCTCCAGACCAGGAACTGAAATTCCAGACTTTTAAAACTTTAATTATCAGAGGGTATGTGCGCTCGCCAGAGAGAGAAAAAAGCACCCAAGCACCCACTGATTACTTGTGGCCATGCTGTGATCCCGTCTCCTCCATCCTACTGGGGCTTGGAGCTTGCATGCACCTGTGATTGCCAGGTCTCTGGGGCCAGGATTCAAACCACGATCGGCTGTGTAGGCTCCAGCTCCCTTATCCACTAGGCGACGGGGCTGGCCTGAGAGGGGAGCTTCAGATGAGCTTCCTCTGCCGGAGCCCTCCTTTCCCTTCTCCCCAGCAATGGCTTTCACCTACCTACCTACCTCTTAGGAGGCGTTCAGGCGTCTCCTCAGACAGCCTCGTGGTTGCCCCAGGCCGCCCCCTGGTTCCAGTAGAGCACTTTCCATGACTGCGTTGGAACTTTCTCTTTCATCTTGGCTGATTAGTCTCTACGAACAGAAACTCCTAAAGAGCAACACCGGATCTCCTTCCATCCCCCACCTTCCCCTACCCCCACCCTGCCGTTGTGCCCACGCCCTGAGGGGGCTCCTTGAGATGCCTGTGAGGGCTCGGAGCAAACTGCAGCACCCCAGGGGACAGACACAGGCAGAGACCCTGGCTCCACCCATTAGCAACCTGTTGGGCTTTCTCGAGCCTTGGGGACACTGGCTCACCAGTGCAGTCTTCGGTAGGACGTAGCTCTAGTAGCCAGCTGTCCCCAGAGTCTGTGGGGCTTCCTGGAGGACAGGCCTTTGGGGCAGCAGTGCTGGCCACCGGAGGGCTGGCTGCGTTCTTGCCAGGCCTTGTCCTGCCACCCTGCACTGTCCAGCTCCATCAGCACCCTGCCCGCTGAACCTCTGCCTGGCTCGCGTTATTATCACCTGGTCCTAACAAAACCGAGAGAATGAGGGCGTGGGCAGGGCGAGGGAGCCACAGGCCGGGTGTAGTGCCAGGCCAGCTATAGCGAGGAGCTGCTGTCAGTCCCAGGCACAGCGAAGAGGTCAGGGAACGATGGTCCCCAAGGACAGAGACGCCCCTTGAGAGAGCTATGGCCGGCGGGTCTCCCCCGACATGAGAGTTCAGCTCTTTCTGTGTTGTGAGTGGTGCTGCTACCTATGGCTTGTGGGAAGGTAAAGGTGGCATAAACGGTGACCACAGGAGTGCGGTGCGTGCCGTCCGCCGCCCAACGGTGATGGTGCCTCTTGGCGCCCCCTGCTGGTAGATCTCACCTCCTGCAGCCAGCTTTGCGGGAAGGAGAGCCCTTCCCTCTTGGGCAGGCTGGGGAGGATCCAGGCTCTTAGAAGTGGAGGAGGCCTTGAGATCCCCAGACCCATCCCGCGCAGCTGGCCTGGCAAGGTGTGGGGCTCCCCCAGGGACCCCGCCAGCGGGCAGCACGGCCGGACCCTGCCCCGCAGCACTTCTGACATGCCGGCTCTCCCGGCCCACCCTGGGCGCCCAGCCAGGGGGCAGGCAGAAGGCAGAGGCAGGTGCCAACTATGATTTCAAGGTGTCTGGACTCTAGAAATTTCCACTGTTTGTGTTTAGCCATCATCTCAGGGGGCTCCCATGAAAACGAACCCTTCTCTATGTCAAGGCTTGGCATGCTTTTTCTCAAAAGGGCCATATGGTAATTTTTGTGGCCTTGCTGAACAGACTGTCACAGCGACCTCACTCTGCTGCTGCAGAGCGGGAGCAGCCACAGGCGTGCAGCAGGCAGGGGTGCGGCTTTACAGAGGGGCGGGCAGGGCTGGGCCCCTGGGCCTAGTTTGTCCACCCCGGCCTAGGGGGTGACTTCTGCCCTTGGTCTGCCCGGGTCTCCATTCCCACATCTTTTGGTAAAACAAGTTTTCCGTAAGAAACTTTCCCCCATTTTCAAGTACACGAAGCACCTGGCATTGCTGCCCGGCTGGAGTCAGATCAGCGCGGTTGCTCCTCCCCGCCCCTCACCTGCTAATTGGTTTAGGGACAGACACCATTCCGGGGGTGCCAGTGAGAGTTGGGGTCTTTGTTCAGTGCTTAAGGAAAGAGACACTCCTTCCCGGCTGTGAACTCTGGAACTAGTACAGCCTTTGGCTATAAGAGGAAATCCGGAAACTGCCAGTGGGTCTCTGCGAGGAACCCCAAGTGGAAGGCAGAGAGAAACCATGGAAGACGTCTTCTCCATGATAACATCATGTGAGCCTCTGGATCAAGCCATGCCTGAAGCCTGAATGATCTTTGGCTTTTCAACTATGTGAGCCAATAATGAATTCCCACTATGGATGAAGCTGCTTGACCACTCGCAGCCCAAAACCTTCACCAATATGTCAGCTCTGCTCTCCCAGGGCTGGTGTGGACCAGCGCTCCCGTCTGGTGAAGGTTTCGCTTCCTCGCCAGTGACTCTGGTCTCCATGCCGCCCCACACCCTTGCCAAGGCAGCCTGAGCGTGGGCCATCCTGGCAGCGGGCCGCTGGCCCCGGAGCCAAGGCTGAGCGCTTCCCAGCAGTGGGAAGGCTGGGATTCTCCAGCCTGTGAACTCTGCAACGGTCGGTAACGGAAACATCTGGACCCTCCGCCGGCCCCAGGGTGCACACCACTCAGACTGCCGTGAGTCACGACAGCATGTCGAGGGTTTTATTGCAGTTATGAATTATGGATATGGCCCGGGCTGTGCACTTTTCATTCTTTTTTTTCCTGCTGCAATTAAGCCACAAATCGTACTTGAGAAACGGGAGGGTGACTGAATTAGTCAGGATTCGTTCGTAATAGACTGACCCTGGAAAAGCCATCCCGGAGAGGTCAGATGTTTGCCAGGTCCCCAGAGCCGGGGCCGGGAGACAGGCCGTGTCTCCCTGCCTGGGCTGCGGTTAATGGATTTTGTACAGAGGAGGCTCGCCCTGCCCGTCCACACAGTTAACCCGCTCGGGGCCTTGTCCGCCTCGGCTGGAAAGTGGGCAGACCCCACGGGACTGGATGAGGGCACGAGCAGGTTGGTTCGTATTTCCTTGAGTGGCAGCTGTCAGGTTGAGGAGTAGCTTTCTGATCCTGTGAGTGAGTAGAGATGAATTAAGACCTGACCCAAGTATATATAAATTTTTTATTTACCATTTTTATAAAAGCTTATTTTTTAAATTTCTGTCTCTGCGTTCTCTCTGCCCCTGCCCCCCATGAGAAAGGAGGCAGAGAGACAGCACCCCGCAGGTCCTGGTGCTACAATCCCCCAGCCCCTGTCTGCGTGCGAACCTGGAACCTTCCCCGTGGGCTGGCCTCACAGAGCATCACCTTTTACCAGGGCGCCCCCATCTGGCCTCGGTCCCCCAGTCCCGAGACTCCGGGATAAAAGAGATTTCACCCTGCTGGAGGGTGTGGGTCTCTACCTTTGGAAAACGAGCTTTCTGGTTGAGAATAGTGTATGGATAGAAAAATGCACAGCCGTGTATGTCCGGCCTGTAATCAGCCTCCGTCAGGGCGAGGAGAGGAGTGTGAGAGGCTGTCGGCCCTGAGGGTCCCCGTCGCTGGAGCGAAGGGTGCACAGCCCTCATGGTCAGTGGAACCAAAGCGAAGTCGGGCTCCGTAGCTCAAACTTGTGGCCTGTGAGCAGGGCCACCCCTCAGTGAGACTGCCGCTGCTCACTGGGACAGTCCTGGCCGCTGGGACGTGGGAGAACTTCTGGACCCCATGGGTTGGGGAGGTCAGATGACTAGTTCCAGGAAATTGGCATGAATGGGTTTAACCCGTGTCACTTCTGGGTGAGGGGATTATTTATTAATACACGGATTTTTTCACTGCCAGAGAGTACATGTGTTTGCAAGAGAGACGAATGGGGAGCGAGGGAGGTGGCACCGATGAGGTGTGGTCACACTGCAATCCCTTCTTACTTTCTCCGTCCTGTCAGGATGTGGGGCATGTACACACACACACACACACACACACACACACACACACAGAGTGTTTTACACACACACACACACACACACACACACACAGAGTGTTTTACACACACACACACACACACACACACACACAGAGTGTTTTACACACACACACACACACACACACACACACAGAGTGTTTTACACACACACACACACACACACACACACACAGAGTGTTTTACACACACACACACACACACACACACACACAGAGTGTTTTACACACACACACACACACACACACACACACAGAGTGTTTTACACACACACACACACACACACACACACAGTGTGTGTTTCAA
>NW_006203764.1:1586939-1587139 GCF_000334495.1 Tupaia belangeri chinensis
CCAGACGACCAGGCGGACGCCCCCCGAAGCATCATATCTGCACCCTCCCCTTCCCATTGCCAGGGCCCAGCCAGGACCCCGCCCTGTGCTGTCTCTCACACCCGCCTTCTCCATTCTTCATCCCACGGCCTCTGCCGATTGAGGCCCAGGTGATGGCTCACCTGGATGCTGCAGTGGCTGAGGGGGGCCCTCTGCCCACA
>NW_006203764.1:1588582-1591590 GCF_000334495.1 Tupaia belangeri chinensis
ACACACACACACACACACACACACACACACAGAGTGTTTTACACACACACACACACACACACACACACACAGTGTGTGTTTCAAGCTGTAGGAACCAGAATTTGAACCACGGTCGACCATGTGGGGTCTGGTTTCCTTAACCACTAGGCTATGGGGCTGGCCCTGGGCGAAAGATTTCATGGCTGGCCTGAGGCTCTCCAGAGCTCCTTCACTGTGCAGTGGCGACCAGCGACATTTGAATTGGGGGTCGGAAGAAGGATGTGGAGCAGAGCCCATGGCTGGCCTCAGAGGAGGTCAGTAAGCCACCAAGATGTGGGTGACCTCAGGACTGAGCCTGGCCCCGCTCCCCTCTATAGAGAGGTCTGAGGAAGACCGTATTAGCTGAGCCCCGACATTGCCCATTAGGAATGACCGACTCACGTCATTTAGCGCTGATGGAATCAATTTGACGCTGGTGGCTAGCGCTGGCCCCTTCCAGCCACCCAGACGACCATGCGGACGCCCCCCGAAGCATCATATCTGCACCCTCCCCTTCCCATTGCCAGGGCCCAGCCAGGACCCCGCCCTGTGCTGTCTCTCACACCCGCCTTCTCCATTCTTCATCCCACGGCCTCTGCCGATTGAGGCCCAGGTGATGGCTCACCTGGATGCTGCAGTGGCTGAGGTGGCCTCTCTGCCACAACTGTCCTCTGATGTGCCTTAGTCCTTCCACTACACCAGTCAGAAGAGTTCTGAAACGCAAACCCGGCCATGCTGCCTCTCCCCGCTTCCCCACTGAAATCCTCCAGAGCCTCTCTGTAGCCTACAACCGGGCTTCTCAGGACGCGTACTCTGACTCTAGAGCCAGACAGTCTGGGCTGAACTTGGCTCCTCCACTCGCCACATGTGTTGGAGAGTTAACCAGCCTCTCTGGGCCTCGGCCCCCACAGGTATCAAGATGAGGGTGATCGTAGTAGTGTGGGGAGCAGCACCTATCTCACAGGCCTGTGTGGGCACTGAAGGGGCCTATGAGTTAATTTACTTAAATAGTGCATTACTGCTATATAGTGCCTTCCTGCTATCTACTGCTGCAATCATAGCACACCCACAACGATGCGACTTCAAACACGGCAGTTAATTTATTATTATACTACCTTGCACATTTCTGGGATTGACTGGGCTCAGCTGGGTGGTCCTCGCTTGAGTCTCTTGTGCAGTTTTAGTGGGGCAGTGGCTGGGGCTCGAACCATTCTCTAGGCTTTCTCACTCCTCTGGCAGACGATGCTGGCTGTGGGCTGGGGGAGCTCAGGTGGATCTGCAGGCTTAATACTCAGCCTTGGCCTGGGCTTCCTTATAGAATGGCATGGGGTGCAAAGACTAAGGAGCCTGAGAGAGCCAGGAAGAAGCTGTATCAGATTTAAAAAATAATAATTATTTTATTAATTATTGTTATTATTTTATTTTCACCAGAGAAAGAGAGAAGGAAAGTGAGAAAGCAAGCTGCCAGGTCCGGGACTCGAACCATTGTTGATTATGTGGGAGTCCAGTGCCTTAACCACCAGCTTTAATGGCCTGCCTGTGAAAGTCACTTCCATGGGAGCCACAGCCCACTTACATTCAAGGGACAGAGTGGATCTTACCTCTTGAGGGGGTGCTGTCAAGGCCACATTCCCCAGAGGGCATGTGAGATGGGAGAGCCAGCTGTGGCCGTCGGAAAACACTCCACCCCCAGTGCCTGACGAGGACTAAGTCCCAGCCAGTGTTCCATGTCATTATCATCTCCTTTTACAAACACAGCCCCAGAAAGCTCAGCAGTGTGACGGGGACAGACAGGGCAGCTGGGGCGGAGCTAGTGCAGGCAACCCGACGTCAGCCCCAAGGAAGGGCCTGGGTAGCACACACCCCATGGAGAGGGACCGGGTCCTGGGGTGGAGTCCGGACTCCTGAACTTGTGGCACACACGTGCCTGCCCTTGGCCCCATCTGCATCCCTGACTTTAGCTCTTGTTAAGTCTCCACTGGACCGATGGAGTCCTTGGTTACAAGCACAGAATGTGCCCTGGTTAGTTAAAGAGAAAGGGAGATTACAACGAATGTGAGCTGAGGACCTGCAGGACGACCAGGGACGCCGCTCGGAGGTGCTCAGGTGCAACGGTCGCATTCTGCCCTGGAACCATGGCACTGGATGGAGACAGGAGGCTGTGCTGCCGATCCGGGCCCCCGTGCCACCACGGGTTTGCCGCTGCTCTCTTGCAGGATGGCATCTCTGGGCCCTCTCTGCCCTCATGCTACTGGGCTCCAAAGGAAGCTGAGTCTGACTGATAGATTCCAGGTCAATGGTTGTGCTCTAGCTGCAAGGGAAGCTGGGAGCGAGAGCTGCTGGCTCCTGCCTTGGGATTCTTAGGAGGGAAACTCTGAAATAAAGGGCAAGTGTGCAAGTCTTCCCGGGAGCTAGAATTCCCACAAATGCCCTCCATGTCCACACTGGTCCCCTCCCAGTCTGATAAACTCTCTCAGTGCCTCACTGCCCGGCTCCTTCCCAGGACTGCTTCCTATCCCTGTCCCCTGGTGATGGCCGGCCTACCCCTCTACAGGCTCTTTCTGCTCCCTCCTCCTGCCTCTCTTTTTTCCTTTTCATTTTTTAAGTCTTTTGCCATAGGGCAGGTGCACTCGCTTGAGAGAGACAGAGAGAGGGAAAGTGAGAAATCACTCCCCAGAGTGGATGGCCACACTGTGGGCCCTTCTCCATTCTCCTCCAGGGGTTTTGGGCATACACACACACACACACACACACACACACACCCAGTGCTGTTTTCAAACCACCAGATTCAGAACTTGAACCATGGTTGGTCATATGGGAGTCCAGCACCCTAAGCACCATGCCGCCTGCCAATCTCAGCTCCTTTTTTATTTTAAAGTTTATTTTACTCATGACAGAGGACTTGTGTTTGTGCATGACAGAGAGAAAGAGACAGAGACAGAAAGAGAGAGAAGCATCTTTGTCAGGGTCCCTGATGCCATGATCTCTTT
>NW_006203764.1:1591656-1592013 GCF_000334495.1 Tupaia belangeri chinensis
TCCAACCCCATGGTCAGCATGTGGCTTCCAGCACTGCAGTTTGGTTTGCTGCCCCTGTGCCACCATGCTGGGCCATCCTGCCTGTCCTGTGCTCGTGTTCCACAATATTGCACAGACCTCTCCTCTATCCCGACATCCATCAGAGCCAGCTCCTCTCCCATACTTTCATATCTGTCTTCCTTTTTGGACTGAAGCTGAAGGGCAGGGGCCATATTTTTTATCTCTAATTTTTTTTTTTTGGAGAGGTTTTTGCTATAGGGTGTGTGCACTAGCCAGAAAGAGAGAGAGAAACAGAAAGTGAGAAATCACCACCCAGGGGATAGCCATGTCACCATCCCTTCTCTTCCATTCTCCTCT
>NW_006203764.1:1592568-1595643 GCF_000334495.1 Tupaia belangeri chinensis
CGGTGGGCCCTGATTGGTTGTTAACGGTGGGTTATGATTGGTTGCTTTTGGACCAATCATGAGGTGCCGGATATGCAAATTTGAGGGATTCTAGTGGCCAATCAGAGCAAGGGTTCGAAGGTCAGGTTTTTGGAAGGGAACCAATCATGGTAATTGTTTGCTCTCTGAGAAACCTTGGCAGACTCGCTGGTGCGCAGCTTCCCACAGTCCCAGAGGCCATATCTTTCCCGTCTCTGAGTCAGCATGTTACCAGTGCATGGCACACAGTAGGGCTGTGTAGGTGTGGGAAGAAATGAACAGGTCTCATGCTGCCCATGGCAAATGCAGGCTAGGAACCCTTACCTGGCCTGAGATCTGAGGCTTCTGTGTGAACCCACGTTCGTAACACTGGGCTTCTTTCCTTTCCCCAATGAAAACAGAACTGTAGGAGGTCTTTCCATCTAGAATAATACTTGGGGCTAAAACCAGACCTGTTGGGAAATAACCCAGTGGGAGATGAGGGCTGTTTTCGGGCTGGGGAGTAGCCTTTTGATGGAGGGGTGACCTTGCTTTTCTGGCTGAGCGTGTTTTCCACCACAGAGTCAGGGAGCAGGTGACAGGCGGGCTCATCTGGCCTCTCCTGATTCGGTCTGACCTCTCTGAGAGAAGGCCGTGCTGTTGGCAGGGAATGGGAGTTAATCTGCCCAAAATGAGTAATTAAAAGTGAGGCCCTGGATATTTGGGTAATGAGTCGAGCCTACTTTCCGCTCAGCTGTCACGCTGTCTTTCTAATCAACATCGTCTTCACGTTTAATGGCAAATGACAGTGTTTATAGAAAAGGAAGGAGAGAAGGAAGGCAGTGGGTCCCCTGCCCCCCAGTCTGTCTTCTGTTCTGTTCCTCTCCTAGTTTCCACTCCCTCAGCCTCCATTACTAGGTGGGCCTGGCCAGCCCAGCACATGCGCCCATGGTGGCAAATGTCCATGGGCTCCAGTGTTGCATCCCAGATGTCACTCAAGAGATACTTGACCACACACTTGTTTCAACAGGTGTTCCCCAATACGAAAGCACTTAGACTGAAAACAGCAGGGCCGGCTCAGTGGCCCAGCAGTAAAGCATTGTCAAAGCAATGTCAGATCCATGTGGAAGGCTGAGGGTTCAGTTCCCTCAGCTTGGGGGTGCGCCCATGATCCTGGCTGGCTGGGAAAGCTGGCGTGGGGATTATGGAGGGAGATGCTGTTGAGGGTACTTGCCTCTGTCTCTTTCTCTCTCACTTTCATGAAAGAAATAAACAACAACAACTATCACTCCCTTTCAGGACCCTGTCCCCACAGTCTCTGACTTTGTTACTTCTACTCTATGCCCATCAGCATGTAAGTGGTTATTTGATAGACCTCTCTCTGCATCTTCAGGTTCCTCTGTGCATTGGCGTGTACACCTTGAGCAGGTAGGACTCCTGAGAATTCTTCCTACAGCCTCTGGATCCCACCTTTCCTCGCCTCTGGGACCTAGTGCCTTCTCTGCTCTTCTCTTGCTCTGGATGTTGACTCTGGCAGGTCCCATCCAGGTCACTCGTGGATAATGAAAAGCCCTCTGTCTACTTTAAGCTTTTTTTTTTTTTTTTTTTAAAGGCGTTTTGCTATACGGTGTGTGTGCTTGCCAGAGAAACAGAGAGTGAGAAATCACCCCTGGGGGGTAGTAGGTGGTCATGCCACAATTCCTTCTCCCTTCTCTGCTTGGGATTTTGGACATGCATAGACACACATCCAGAGTGAGTTTTAAGCCACCAGATCTGGGACTTGAACCACAGTTAGTCATGTGGGAGTCCAGAGCCTTAGCCACCATGCCATCTTCTAGCCCCTCTACTTTCAGTTTTTAAAAATATTGAGCATGGAGGAGAATGAAATAGATTGTTGTTGGGGTTAAAAACAAGTAAATGGTGTGATTCAGCACCACCTAGTTATTTAAAGAACTCGTGCTTGCTTTAAAATAGAAAACAAATATTTTTACCTCCAACAGCCAGCTCTAAAGTACTGTACATATTTCCCATATAAACTAAATGTTGTTGAGATGATTCCTAAATAAAGGAGAGTATTAATGAATTCTAAAAGCCCTTGGTTTAGTCCAGCGTGCTATTGAAATCCTGAATTCTCGCCCAGAGTCGCCTTCTCTCCATTGCCCTCCCACCCACCAGCAAACAGCCTTAGCAATTTGTGGAGCGCCCCCGCCCATCGCCTACAGCGCTCATCTTAAAGATGGCAGGCACCTAGTGGAAGCTCACTAAGCACTCGAAGTTGTAAACAACTTCGAGGAAGTGGTGCACGAGGAGCATGGAGAGCACGGGAACACCACATGCAGCCAATCCCTACCCGAGAACTGATTTCCGCACACGTGGACAACGTCCCGATTGGCCAGGGTTCCTTTATAAGGTCCTAGGGTTGGGGAGGAAGGGAAGAACTTCTGTAACATAACCTGGGGAAAATAAAGTGCTGTAGAGAAGACCGTCTCCGGAGTCATCTGTTGCGCGACAAGTGGTGGACCACACGGGGAACCTTCTTCTGTGTGAAGAGCGGCCAGAACTCTAGCACTCCAGGGCAGCCGGCTGGTAAGTCTCACAAGGTAAGAGACTGGAACACAGGTAAAGTTAAAAGACCTCGGGATAGAGGCAGGTAAAGTTAAAAGACCTCGGGATAGAGGCAGGTAAAGTTAAGAGACCTCGGGATAGAGGCAGGTAAAGTTATAAGACCTCGGGATAGAGGCAGGTAAAGTTATAAGACCTCGGTATAGAGGCAGGTATTCTTTCTCCTTCTTCTTTGGTGTTTTTTCTCTTTCTTTTCTTCCTCTTTTCGCCCTTTGGCTGCAGGCTGGTCCTAACCAAAATGGGCAACTCTTCCTCTCACCCCCTCTTTCAGGCGCTTAAAGCGCTCTTAAAAACTAAAGGACTTAAATTATAAAAAATTCGCTCCGACAGTGGAACAAGGAGGGGCGTGGTGGCGCCCGCCCTATGGCAAAAACCTGTGGAGGCTGGAGAAACCTGTGGAGGCTGGAGGATTGCGGCATCGAGTCCATCTCACTCTCTCTCTCTGTCTCTCTCGGC
>NW_006203764.1:1599504-1599764 GCF_000334495.1 Tupaia belangeri chinensis
GGCAGGATGACAGCATAGACACTGCACTCAGGGTCCCTGAAAGGGTCGCCCTGAGGAGGGCATGACCAGCTGCATATGGGTCGACACCGCTATTTCCCATTCCCAAACACTCGGAGTCGGACAGGTGGGCAATCGGCTCGATGCCCTAGAGCATAGAACAGTTTGCCTAACATGGTCCTCAAACATCTGGGGGCTGAGTCCTCTACCCTCTCCTGCTTTAAAAACAAAAAAGGGGGAACTGTGGAGCGCCCCCACCCATC
>NW_006203764.1:1599912-1606669 GCF_000334495.1 Tupaia belangeri chinensis
GAGAACTGATTTCCGCACACGTGGACAACGTCCCGATTGGCCAGGGCTCCTTTATAAGGTCCTAGGGTTGGGGAGGAAGGGAAGAACTTCTGTAACATAACCTGGGGAAAATAAAGTGCTGTAGAGAAGACCGTCTCCGGAGTTGTCTGTTGCGCGACAGCAATTGTTCAGTCTGTCCTCCTGGTGCCTCCCAGGGAGTGGGGAGAGTAGGAGAGGGAGGGTGCAGGAGGGTCCCATCTTGGTGACAGCCACTCTTCTTGAGGACTCGGAGTGGGTTCTCCAGCAGGAACCTCCCACTGGGTTCTCCTCATGCTTCAGAACATGTCTCCACTTCGCCTTTGGCCCTTGGACTCTGTCAGCCCACTCCACCAGGATATACAGCCACTCTTCTTGCAGGGCACAGTCCTTTCCAAGAATACTCCAAGCCATTGCCTCCAGTAGAACTGAAGTTGTGGGGACAGAAGGGTCAGATCCCCACACAGCCGCTCCCACTCCCAGCCCCTCCATCTCTCCTGCCTGAAACTGTTGGCTGCCCTTTTGCCTTGGGTTTTCCAGGCATGGGGCTGCCACCTGCCAACCCCTGTGTCCTCACACACCAGGGAGGGACACAAGCTCTCTGAGAGCTAGAGGTAAGGGGGAAGGACTGGCTCTATGGAGAGAGGGAAATGCTCTGTTGCTCTCTGCATTTTCAACCTGGCTATTGGATACTGGACCGAGGGTTAGGGTTATGGAAGGACTTTCTCCTGCTTTCCTGGAAACTCCTGTGTGGGAACTCCAGTGTCTTGCCTTGGAGATGGCACAATTTCGTGCCTATTATTTTGCTGTTGACTCTGGGGCTTCAGTGGAAACTAGAGACAGGGTCACATTTTAACATTCTGTGCACGGAGGTTGGGGCAACCACGGCCTGTCCGTCACCCTCTGACTCCCTCACGGCAGTCACTGTCACCCATTCGCCAATAACAAAATGATCTTACACGTTATCTCACTGGATAGTGCTCTTCAAATTTGGGGACTTAATTTTACAGTGCTCATTTTACAGACGAGAATACTGAGCCTCAGCGAAGTCCCAACAGGGTCCTCAGGTGACGGTGCACTCCTAGTCCTGGGAGGTGAACCAGGACCTTTCCCACGTGGGAACAGTGGTGTCCCACCGCACCACTGCCTGGCCCATATGGTTTAGTTTGGTCTTATTAATTTATTTGTTCTCTCAGTTAACATGACTAGAAGAATGCTGACATCCTTTTTTCTTTCTTTCTTTCTTTTTCTCCTTCTGAAATGACTGGACTTTGCATTGTTAGACTTGACCCCACCTCTGAGTCTCAGACCATTCTTTCCAACGGCCAACTAGACATCTTCACCTAAAGGCGGCCTGCAAGGCCCAGGGCTTCCGGTTTGTAATCCAGATGACGGCGGAGCTGAGCTTCCTGATCCTTCCCTTCCTGCCAGAAGTCTCCCTGGGCTGCAACTCCCCGGAACCGCAAGGCTCAGAGATGCAGAAACAAGGTCTGATACCATTCGCCAAAATTCACTGCAGTGGGATTAGGGGCCTAAATGTAAAAACAAGTAAAGTAAAAAACATAAAAGGCTAGAAGAAAATATATGAATATTTATCTGATCTCAGAGTGCGAAGACAGTTCATAGACATTTCTTCAACAGGTACCAATGAGTGTCCCAAGAGAGAGGTTTCTTTTCTTTTTCTTTTCTTTTTTTTTTTTTTAGATTTCTGGCATAGAGAGGGAAAGTGAGAAATCACCTTCCCACCCCCCCACCCCCCAGAGGGATGGCCACACTGTAATCCCTTCTCCTCCATTCTCCTTTTGGGATTTTGAACACACACACACATGCACCTGGCATGATTTGCAAGCCACCAGATCCGAGACTTGCACAGCAGTAGGCCATGTAGAAATCTAGCACCTTAACTACCACACAACCTGTTGGCCTGAGAGACACTTCTAATAATTTCTCCCTCCCTCTCAAAACTCTCTGTATCATCTCCCCAGTCCCTCATCCTCACGGCTGTTGTTCTAACGGTTATTGCCACTTTTGTGTATTCTTTGAGGCATTATACGCATGAAGGAAAAACCATTAAAGCACATCACACACACACACACACACACACACACACACACACACACAGCAGTGGTTCTAATCCTCTCAGTACATGTCAATCTGCTTCTTTCTTTTCAAAATATACCTTAATATATACCTTCTATACCTTAATAGAAGACTTTCAGGAACAATAGAGAAAACGGACATCATTAAACAGATATACGTGCACAGAGGGCAAATAAAACTGTAGCGAAAGGACAAATCAACCATGTGATCACAGTGCTGGAAACATTTAACTGTTGTCAGTAAGAAATTTACATGTAAAAAATTTAAATGCTGTCATTGTCCAGAAAACGCTACAGGGTTATTTATAATTGCGATACAGTTGAAACTGCTAAAACTTATTTACTTATTTACTAGAACATTCTGACTTGTGTTCATGATTTACAACGCCACATTGATATTAACATTTACACACAAGTGAAGCGGAAAATCTGCCAGTACTCGGTTTCTGGCTCCCATTTTCTCATGACCGCCTCACAATCTTACACTGTCCGTGGGTAACATTAGACTTCATGGGAAAAACATCTGACCTTCAGAACCACCTATATATTTAATATGTTTATTAAATTATATAGCTAATAAATTATTAATTTTTATAAATATCTTTAAAATATTTATATTAAATAAATATTTATATATTTAACTATTTATTACATATATAATTTAATTATTTTACATATTTTGTAAATATATATGAATTTTTAAAATATATATAAATTTGTTAAAGATATTTATACATATTTAACAATTTACTACATATAGAATTTAAATATTAAAGGGACCAGCAGTTGGCATAATGGCTATGTTGCTGAACTTCCATGTAGTTGACCGCGATTGGAGTCCCAGACCTGGTGGCTTAAACTCATACTAGGCGCGTGTGCGTGCGTGCCCACTATCCCAAGAGGAGAATGGAGGAGAAGAGATTGCGGTGTGGCCTCCCCCCGGGAGGTGATTTCTTACTTTCTGTCTGTCTCTCTCTGACTTTCTGACGAACGCACACGCCCTATAGCAAAAACCTCTCCCAACTTCTCAAAAAAACAAAACAAAACAAAAAAGACCAGATAAGGCTTCATGCGCCTCCTGCAAAGCACCCATAGCTGTGCTCTGGAAAGTTTGAAGTCCGGAGCAGTCCTTGGCAGCAGACGCTGGAAAGGAAGTTTGCAAACCTGAAATCCGCTGAATTTGCGATAGTTTATTTCCCAGAATGCCAAGTCCTGAGCCTGGAGCCATGATTTTCTTCACTTGTCCAGTAGAGGTCGCACTCTTGAGAGCGGTTTTGGGAGCGAGCTGTTCCCGGGGGAGTTTTAGGTGGATCCATCCCCCTTCTCCTTCTGCGGGAGCTCTGAGAGTTGGAGCAGTGCTAGCTTTAGCGAAGACAGCCCGCATCTTGCTTCGTAGCAGCAGCAGCATACTGTATTCAATGGCTATGTGAATCTATTAGTCATTCTCATCTTTAGTTTGTTTCCAGGCTTTTGCCACTAAAACGTTGCAATGAATATCCCTGTTTGTGTGTGTGTGTGTGTATGTCGTGAAACACTTTTCTTGTTAATTTCATAGGACAAATTCCTGCAAAGGAAAGAGTTGATGAAAGAATATTTAAAACATTTTTCTAAACTGCAAGAGGGTACATGCACTTGCCAGAAAGAGACAGAGAGACACAGAGAGGATAAACCACCAGCAGGGCATGGTCAAGCCGTGATCCCTTTTCCACTGTTTCTCCATCCTGTCAGGACTTGGAGCATGCACATACATGTACCTGGCATAGCGGGGAGCTGAATTGTAATTCCCAATGTGGGTTCTAACTCCCTTAACCACTAGGCTACAGGGTCACCCTAAGCATTTTAAATCTTGGTAAATATTGTAAAATTGCTTCCCACAGAGTTGTACCAATTTACACCCCCACCAAAAGCTTCTGCAGGTGCCTGTTTTCCCACACCCTTGGCCACCCATTACATCATCAATCTACCTTATCAGAGCTTTATCAATTTAATAGAGGAAATGATATCAAGTACTAGATTTCGCTTATGACAATATATGCCAAACTGCCATTTGTATTTCTCTTTCTGTGAATTGCCCATGTTTTCTGACTTTGTGGGGTTTTCCCTGTTTCTTAATAACTTCTTAATAATTTATTTGTAGATTTTACACACACACATTTATATACACATGTACATATATCTCCAGACGTTGTGTCTTTCCAGCTTGTCACTTACCTTGTGGCTTCATAGTAATTTTATTTTGCTATGCTGAATATTGAAATTTCACACAAATTTATTATGTTTTCTTTTATGGGTTTTAGATTTTGTATCATGATGAAGAATCCCCCCCAACACACACACACACACACCCACAAGTACAAATCTGTTCTTTATTTTCTTTAGTACTTATAAAATGTCATATTTTAGGAGCCAGCAGGTAGCACAGTGTTAAGGTGCTGGACTCCCACATGGCTGACCATGGTTAGACTCCTTGACCCAGCAGCTTGAAACTCACACTGAGCATGTGTGTGTGTGTGTGTGTGTGTGTGTGTGTGTGTCCAAAATCCCAGCAGGAGAATGGAGAAGGGATCGCAGCATGGCTATGCCCCCTGGAGGGCAAATTCTCTCTTTCTTTCTCTATCTTTCTGGCAAATGCACATGCCCCATAGCAAAAAAATCTTTCTAAAAAAATTTTTTTATGTTGTTTCAACAGGAATATATTTGTACAAAGAATGAGGAATTTCAAATTAATTTTATCTGCATATTTGCATTATCTAACAATGGTGATTGAAAAATTCATCTTTTCTCTCACTTTAAAATATCATTGTTATCATAGATTAAATCAAGATGGATTTTTAGCCTAAAAATAATTGAAGAGGTTATAATGTAAAAAGTCAATAGATTTTATTTAAATTTCTGTGCATCAAAACATGCTATAAATAAAAGGAAAAAGTTAAAAAAAAACGCAAACTTTCCTTTTAGTCAAACTAGGACAAAAAAACAAGATATTTAACATATAAAAAAAGCCTACGAATTAATAAACATTTGTAACTGAGAAAAATAAGAAAGGCTATCATGAAAGAATTCATTGACCAAATGTGAAGGTTAACAAAAGGGAAAAAGTTTAGATTTTACCAGTCATTAGAAAGCAAGTAAAACTTTTTTCTTGTCCTGTGACACTGGCCAGAATGTATTTGTTTTTTCTAAATGATAATATTGCCAAGGAGGATAGTAAGGAAAATACATTACTGACAGTAACTCTCTGCCTGTCAGGGGAGAAATGTAGCCAAGTTCACAAAAAGGTTCAAAGTGGTACTCTTCTTGGGTCTAAAATTTTATTTTTGGGAATCTATATTACAGAAACAATCAGAGAAAATATCAGAGATATTAATTTGTGAAATAAGATAATACCGTAACATTTATTATGACGGTCAAATATGTTTTTAAAGAATAACTTATTTATTTATTTTTAATCATTGTTATATATTTTTTTCTTTTCTTCTTTTTTTTGGAGAGGTTTTCGCTATAGGGCGCATGCGCTCGCCAGACAGACAGAGAGAGACAGAGAGACAGAAAGCGAGAAATCACCCCCCAGGGGGGATGGTCACACCGCAATCCCTTCTCCTCCATTCTCCTCTCGGGATCTTGGGCACGCACGCACACGCGCCTGGCGTGAGTTTTAAGTCACCGGGTCCGGGACTCGAACCGCGGTCGACATAGCCATTATGCTAACTGCTGGTTCCCTTAATCATTGTTATATTTTAATTTGCTACAGGTTCACCTGTAGAGGAAGACACAGAGAGAAAGTGAGAAAGCAAGCTGCCAGGTCTGAAACTCGAATCATGATAGGCCGTGTGAGAGTCCAGCACCTTACCCACCTCACCACTTGCTGGCCCCCCATGGTCAAATACTTTTCCAATGCTGCTTGGAATCAGCGGTGTGCTGGAGCTGGCTGGTGTTGGCCCTTGAGAGGTGGTGGTAAGTTTTTCCTCCCAACACTGTTCAGCGACTTTACCTTGGCATCTTGAAATTGACCATGACAGAAGCATTTAAATCAAAGAAATTGACAAATGCTACGAATAAGAAACGTCCCCTCCAAGTCTGTTTAGACATTTTGCACACTACATTACCAAATGAAATTGTATCCTTTCTATGACAGCGGACCTCTCACGGGAAACAATGCAAGCAAGGGAAAAAGTGGGAAAATAAATTCAAAGTGGAAAGCGAAAAACAGTTTCAACTAAGAATACTATATCCAGCAAGATTTTCCTTTATATGGGAAGAAAAGATAAAAACATCCTTAGAATCACAAAACTTGAAAGAATTTACCAACGCCAGACCAGCTCTTTGAGAAGTTTTGAAGGGAGTGCTATACCAAGTCAACTGAAGACGAACACACAGAAATAAGTGAGCAAAAACAACCAAGAAAATGGTCAACTTAATGTAGGGGCAAGTCTGGAAAGATCAATAGTAGCAGCGAATGTTAACTTCCAGAATTTAAAAGGAAAGATTGGACCACAGTGACACTGCAAATTCAACAGAAGAGAGATTAATTACATGAAACTAAACTGGTGAAATACAACTTTATGATTCTTGACTAAAACCTTACTGATTTTCTTCTATGCTTGGTTTCCAGATTTAAGGATTTTTGTCTTCTTTTGAACTGG